>NW_027531899.1:427063-428469 GCF_008692635.1 Crocuta crocuta
TCAGAACCTGGAGCCTGAGCCAGCTCCACCTCTAAACTGCTCTTAAAGGGGCTTGGGCAAGCCAAGCCAGCCAGGCCCTCCCTGCGGTCCTGTATGGTAGTTCTTGATGCCTGTGGGAGTCAACTCTCTCCCCTCTGCAGGGTCAACTGAGCAGAGTCTAGACAAAGTTGGGAGAACAAAGCATAGGAGCTCTGCTCAAGAACAACCAATAGATGGGGCGCCTGGGTGGCTCAGTCGGTTACGCGTCCCACTTCAACTCAGAACATGATCTCGCGGTTCCTGCGTTTGTGCCCCACATCAGGCTCTGTGCTGACACTCAGCCTAGAGCCTGCTTTGAGTTCTGTGTCCCCCTCTCTCTGCCCCTCCCCTGCTCACGCTCTCTCAAAAATAAACATCCAAAAAAAAAAAAAAAAGACCAATAAACAAACTGTTGCTGGCGCTGCCCACACTGGTGATCTGTGCCCCCAGCACCTCTGTGGCCACCCACCTCAGCGCCCTCTTATTCCAGAGCCTGGGGAGGGAGGCCAGATGTTGCCTTTTGAAGGTAGGGAAGCCTGGAGTCGCTATCTCACTGGGACAAGGTGAGAGGAACTCCAGGGACTGGGTTGGCTCCTCCCCTCCCTTCTCAGTCAATAGAAGTCACCCAAGACTTCAACACCCAACACCCCCAGCCCCCAATCTCAGCCAGGGCCCGGTCCCCAACCACATCAAGAGCGACAAAGAAAAAGAAATCTGTTCCCTCTACTTTCCTCTCCTCTCCTAAGACTGTCGAAGACTCGCTGGGGACTTAACGGATTTTCCTATCCTGTGGAGGAGCAAACAGGCTCGGGGAAGCAGGCTGCTCTGGGCCACTCAGCTCTCGCGGCCTCCCCCCACACTCCCTCCTGTGAGGACGGGCGACCTGGGTGGAAGGTGCTGAACACCTTGTGGCCAGGGAGACTCCCACTCACCTCTCCTGCGTCGTAGGAGCAGAGCCCCAGAAAGGCCTCCTCTGGCTCCCCAGCTATCAGGTGAGGGAGGAGGAGAGACGGAGGACGGGAGGACAAGTTCTAGCCGGGTGGGGAGGGTGCTGGCTGCGGCCCGGAGGGAGCCTGGGTCCCTGAGCCAGCTGCAGCTGGTGACAGAAGCTGCACAGAGGCAGGACCCAGGATGGGACCAGATGAAAGAGGGAGACACCAGCCTCATGCCCGCGGGGAAGCAAGCAGCCCCGCCACCGGCCAGGCACCACTGGTGTGAAGCAAACGCTCCCTACGAGGGCTTGCCCAGGAGGGCCCTGTGGACCAGCGGCTTCTGCAGAGCTCCTGACCCTACGTTCCTGAATGGGCCGCCAGAGGGGCTGACCGCCTATCAACTCTACAAACGAACATTTTTCTTAAAAGAAGGTCCGTGTGTGGTTCTGGCAGGTG
>NW_027531899.1:428552-430868 GCF_008692635.1 Crocuta crocuta
AGGGTCAAAAAAAAAA
The DNA here is from genome assembly GCF_008692635.1 of Crocuta crocuta. Lineage (NCBI taxonomy): Eukaryota > Metazoa > Chordata > Mammalia > Carnivora > Hyaenidae > Crocuta > Crocuta crocuta. The sequence continues at coordinate 428,569 of NW_027531899.1, forward strand.
AAAAAAAAAAAAAAAAAAGATTAACGACAACTACTCTAAAACAAGAAAACGGTACCAAGAAACACAAAACAGAGAATCAAGAAAGCAGATCAGGGCCGAGACGAACAAAGTGATGGATAAACGAGACAGAAAGGATTCAGGGGAGGGTCCAGGATGCGGAAGCACAGGAAAGGTGGAGGGCAGGACCCCCATGTCCCAGGCCAGCACACAGGCCCCACTGCCACCCTCAAGAAGCTGTCCTCGCCGCAGACGCCACTGTATGGCACACGGGGGTACAATGGAGTCCAGCACCAGGAACAGCAGGCGGCACCTCCTCCCTCAGCCTGGCACTGGCTTCACCACTGCCACCCTCCCCACTGTCTCCTGGTTCTCCTGCCTGGAAGACAGAACGGACAGACCAGAGACAGACAACAGGATGAATTCGACAGAACAGGAGACAGGGATAGAGGAAAACACAGAGAAGCGAGCAAAGATAAAGTGCATGGACCCCCAAAGCCCCCACAGGGAGGCAGAACCCAAAGCGAACTCCAACACCAACGCTCACCGCACTGGAGCAGCCTAGACCCTTCTGTGAGCCCAGAAGCCAGCCTCCAAGCGCACAGGCACCCGATGAAGCAGCACTGCCCCGCCCCCAATGAGGCCCTTGCAGCCTTACCTTGGTGCGCCCGTTGATGACGTAGCCGCCCAGGCGCCCAGCACAGTGGCGAATGACAGCATCCACGTGGGCCATGAGGACCCCAATGCTCCGGCAGCCCGGCTCGTGGCCTTCCACCCAGGTGATCTGGTCCCCGCGGATGCTGCGAGGCGGGATAGCCCGCTGGCTCACCAGCTGCCCGTCACGCAGGCGCCCGCTCCGCTTCAGAGCCTCCACCTCGGCCAGCACACAGCCACCCAACGCCGCCCCCAGGAAGCTGTCCTTGACACAGATGCCGTAGTACCGCATGCAGGGCACGATATAGTCCAGGGCCAGGCGCTCGGGCGCGGCGGGCAGCACCTCCTCCCTCAGCCCCGCGCTGGCCTCGCCACGGCCACTGCTGCGGCCCAGGCCGCCCTCCCCTTCGGCCTCCGCCTCCCGGTTCTCCTGCCTGGCCCAGGACCGCTTGCTGGGCGCAGGGGCGTCCCCACCATCCTCTGCCCACTTCCGTTTGGGGGCCTCAGGCCGGGCGCCCTGGGCCGCCAGTCGCTGGCACCCCTTGGTGACCAGGGCTGCAGCGCCCTCGCTCTGCAGCGGCCGCAGCTCACCGCCATCCTGCCCGCCTAAGCCCTCCCGCAGGGGGCTGGCTGTGGTGGAAGTGGCTGTGACCCTGGGGGTCCCGCTCCCCGCCGAGGCCTCACCAGGCGCTCCCGGTCGGTGGTAAGAGGGTAGCAGGGCGCAAGGCAGGTAACTCTCCACCCCCATCCTGGCCCGGCCAGGCTCCAAGGGCTCTGACGCAGGACCCGGCAACTGAGGGGCAGCGTGACTCAGGGGCTGCGGCTGGCACGGGCTGTCCATGGCAGCGGCGTCTTCATCCCCCGGGCATGGAGGGCACGGCCCGGGCCCATGGTGCCACCCTCCTCCGCCTCCGCCTCCTCCACTTGATGCAGCCGGGGGCCGGGACGGCTGAGCCTGGCGTGGGGCAGGGTGAGGCGGGGCAGGCAGCAGAGGCTCCTCTTGCGCCCTGGGGGTGCTCGCTGGTCCCCAAGTCCTCTGCCGCCCCTAGGGGCTTGGGAAAGGAACCGTCAGGGTGGCTGAAGGGGAAGAAAGAAAAAAGAGAATATGATAAGAGCCAGAGACAGTCCCGATGGGGTAGCAGTGAGGAGTGCCAGGGATGGTGGAGAGGAAGACAGACTTAGCTAGGGAGACCCCCGTCCCCAAACTTCAGGCCAAGTGGGGGAGAAGAGCATGGGAATTTCGAGGCGGGGGAGGGGGGATCACGGAGAAAGGAGGCAGGAGGGAGGAAAGGAGGGAGACTGGGGAGATGACCCAGAGACACGGGGCTGCTCGGGAGGGCATCCTCGGACACAGAGACAGAAAACAGAACGGAGGGAGAGAGCCTGGAGTAGAAAAGGGGTGGTGGGGCAGGGGGGAGCGCGAGAGTTGGAACCNAAGCCCAACAGAGGAAGCCAGCCGGCGGCTGACACACACCCAGACGGAAGGGAGGGCCTAAGACAGACAGACAGACGGAAGGCACCCGCGGGAGGAGGGCCCACCGCGACAGGGGGAAGAGCGGGGGAGGGGACAGGACGAGAGAAGGCGGCCCCTCCCAACCCCCTTCGGTGCGGGCCTCCCGGCTCGGGGCGCGGCGGGCGGCGGCGGCCCG
>NW_027531899.1:430967-448662 GCF_008692635.1 Crocuta crocuta
CTCACCGAGCTTTTTCCTCCGGCCTCGGCGCCGTCGTTTGTGCCAGCCGCCCAGCGCCGCACAGCGCGCCATACCCCGCCCCCACCTCCCGCGACGCTCCGCCCCCGCCTCGCCCGGTGGGCACGTGACCTCGCCCACCGAGGAGACGGTACGTGCGCAGGCGTGAGCCGCGGGGGGCGGAGCAAGGAAGTTCAGAACACTCTCCTGGAGATAGGGGAAATGGGTCGGCCGCCAACGCGAGGCTCATTTGCATACTGCACCCCGCCCCTTTTGCGCGGGAGGAGGAAGGGGTTACAAGGGCTGGATCAGGGAAAGGGGGGAGGGCTCTGCGGTTAGGTCGCGCAACGCGGGAGGGGCATGCAAATAAGATTGTTTACATAGGCCTGCCCACCCCCTCAGAGCCCGGGCCGGAAAAAGACGAGAAAGACGCGTAGACGGGTCGGACGGTGCATGCAAATGATGTTATTTACATGGACAGCCCCGCCTCCTCACGGCCCAAGAATAGAGATGTGATAAATGTCTGCGCAGTTAGTTGGGAAATGTATGTAAATGCGCACATTAGTAATTTACTTAAGTATCATCTATAACGGAGAGAAAGAAGCGCGGAACGCCCCTGAGGGAATATGATCTGCTCCATCCTGCCTCTTCGGGACAGTTGTGGGAATCCGAATAAAGCAACCTGGGAAAGCTATGCAAAGACATTTGTCTAACAGCCTAGGGTCTATGAACATTTTGGGCAACCCTGCCTAGAAGGACTATACACATGAGGTCATTTAAATACCCTGCCCTCTTCCACCATCACCAGGGCAGGGATGGGGGGGAGGGTCTGGGGCTCAGGCCTGCCCCCTGAGTGGGTTAGTGCTGACTTGGGGATGGCCGAGAAGTTGTGAGTGTCCTGAGTGGGCTGCACCTGTCCCTGGCAGAGCACGCGCGGGTTTTGTCAGTTCACCAGGACTCGGAGAGATATACACCAGTCTCAAGTATGCACGAGTCAGGGTTACACAAGGGCACATACCCAGGGGCATACTCAGGGTTCACGGTCACATGCAGGCCACACCTAGACAAACACCTCAGGGGCACACAGACACAGTCACACACGCAACAGCCAGACACTGCCTGGAACTTTAAAGCATCAAACATGAATAGGTTTCACCTACAGACCTGGAAGTTCATTCCCCGGCCTTGGTGCCAAGTATCACTGGCCTCATGGATACAATCACCTGAGGACACAAAGCAGTCACGAGCAACAGTGTCACACACAATCAGCACATATTCCTATAGCTACCATCACACACTCATCACACCCATCACAAACACAAGGACATCGGCACTACACAGGCGGGCCTCCAGCGCGTCTTGTCACACCGAGTGCGGTTAGGAACCCTTGTCATAGCAAACACCTGAGTCATGGTGTACCCCCACACCGTGTCCAACCCAGACACGACCCCCAAACGCCAGGCCACGTGGTTCTTCCATCAGGGACCTCTTCTGTCTCCTCTCCCTCCCCATCACCCCAAAATAACGGAGGCCAAGACACAGGTGTAAACAATGCTTTATGGAGGTGGAGTAGGGACTGGACAGGCCTCCAGGCAATAAATAACACGTACTCGCAATGGCAGGGCCAGGCGGGGAGCTGGGGCCAAATGCCCTGGTCTCAGGCTTTGGGAACGCTTAAGAGTATGGTTAGGGGTTCAGGGGGGACAGGGGTTAGCCAAGACAGAGGAAGCAGCAGCAGGTACGGATTCCCCCTTCCCCCGTGGCTCAGTCTTGCCCCTCAGCCAGGCCCCACCAGGCCAGGGAAAGGAGGGACAGGTGGCGGGGCAGCTTCTCTGGGGCCAGGACAGGTGAGGGGCTCCGCCTCCCAGGGCCCGGAGCTGGGCCCCAGCCAGAGAGCAGGGCTGGTCCTGGAGAACAGGTGAGCTGAAAGAAAAGTGTGTGGTGAACTAGAGGGATCCTCGGTCTGCCCAGCCGGTGTCTCTGCCTCATTTCTGGGTATCTTCCTGGCCCCCTACCTGCGTCTGTCTGCCCATACCTTTCTCTTTCTCCCAGAGTTCCTACATTTTCTGATTTTCTATTTCTCATCTGCAGGCAATTTGGGGCTATCTCTCTGAAGAGACTTGTATCTCCCTGTTTGTCTCAGAGAGCTGACCTCTTGAGTCTATAGGTATCTAAATTTCGCTCGCCCCCATTTATATCTCTGTGCCCCTCCTGGATCGCCCTGGCTCATTCCAGTGTTTTCCAAACTGAAAAGCTGCATTTGGTTAGTGGTTGTTGCTTCAGCTACAGAGAGCATTACCTGGGAGCTTCTAGAAATCCAGAATTCACTTCAGAGTCTCTGGAGTGAGGCCCAGGCACCAGTAGCTTTTTAAACAAACTTTTTTTAACGTTTATTTATTTTTGAGACAGAGGGAGCCACAGCATGAGCAGGGGAGGGGCAGAGAGAGAGGGAGACCCAGAATCCGAAACAGGCTCTGAGCTGTCAACACAGAGCCCGATGTGGGGCTCGAACCCACGAACCGTGAGATCATGGCCTGAGCCAAAGTCGGACGCCCAACCGACTGAGCCACCCAGGTGCCCCCATCAGTAGCTTTTAAAGCTCTCCAGGTGATTTCAATGTGCGGCACTGCATGAGTGGGTTGGGAAATCAGTTTGGTGGCCCTTGGACAATTTGTCAGTAAAACAATAAAACAGAATAGACACCATCAGAGTGCATTGTGTATAACAGGAATATTCATCCACAGTGACTTCAAACAGATTGGTGGGTGTCAGGGGCTGGGGGGATTGGGGAGTAACTGCCTAACCAGCATGGGGTTTCCCTGGGGTAACGAAAATGTTTCGGAACGAGACAGAGGGGGTGGTTGCACAGCTTTGTAAATGGACTGAGGGCCGCCGAATGGTGCGCTACAAGGGCTAAATCTATGTCATGTGAATTTCACTTCAATCAAAACATAAAAACACAAAACATTAGCGCTAGGGAAGTATGTTTCAGTCTTATGTGTGCGTGTGACTGTATTCGATCAAAGTATAAAACAGATTTCTTCCTGCAGACTGCAGTCAGTAACATTTGAAAAAGCGCTCTTATTACATTTGACTCACTGCAGGTAAACACTGAAACGGACGCTATACTGAGCCCTCAGGCGAAGGATACACACCCATCCATTCCTACACAGCCTGACTCTAAAATGGATAGTAAAAAGACAAATCATACACAGCCCTCATTTACCGAGTCTCCCTTAAGTGTCAGGCCCTGATCTAAGGACTTTACATGAATTGATGTGATTAATCATCACAATACCTACGTGAGGTAGACACTGTTATTAGCTGCAATTTACAGGTGAGGAAACTAAGTCCCGGAGACGTTAAATAATTTGCGCAGTGTCACAGAGGTAGGACATAACAAAGTCGGTTTAAACACAGGACACCTGGCTGGGGGATCTCTGATCTGTCACCTCCTTCCCTTGTCAGATGGGGGAGACAATCATGAATACTACTGATCAAGGGTTCGGAACTGAATGCTTTAAAAAGTAGGCGGCAGTTGTGAGGCCACCCAGCCAGAGGCAGTGACCCCATCCATCTGGGAAGCTGATAAAAGTGTCCTGCGGGAAAAGTCGTTTTAGCAGAGAGCAGACGATGAGTAGCAGATGGCATAAGAAAGGAGGCTGAAGGGCAGACAGGCACGCCTAACCGAGGCACAGACGATCCAGAGGCAAGGCAGGGGAAGACTTTTCTGCTCCAAACACTCACTCACCCCTTGATGCCTCTCTTTCAAATGCCATATCCACTCATCAAGAAATTATGTTGGCTCTGCCTCCAAAGTATATCCAAGGTCTGAGCACCTTCCCCCCAGAGCCACCCGGGAGCTGCCAATAGCGGGAGGCGGGGTGGGGCGTGAAACAGGGGAGAATTGGCCCGACAGACACCCTCCCAAAGAGGTGGGGATGGGTCCTGATCCTGTAGGATCCTGCAAGCCTGGCAAGGAGTTGGGACCAACCATATGGGGAGTGAGGCTTCCTGGAGGAGGGGGAGGCGGGAAGAGATGGTGTTGCTGGCAGTGCGGCTGTGATGGGCCGGGGGCTGGGGACAGGTGTGAGTTGAGGCAGGGGAGGCTGTCAGGGGCAGACACCGGGCTGGGAGCTTCAGTTCGGTCCCATGAACCCTGGGAGCCATGGGGGGTTTTAAACAGGGGAGGGACAGGATCAGATCTGTGCTTTAGAAAGACCCAGGGGCTACCTCCAGAGAGTACAAGCCTAGAGACAGGGACCAGGGAGGATAGGAAGCTATCCTCATCTCAGTCCCTCCTCCTGACCAACTCTGGTCCTGTCCACCATCTTCTCTCACCTTGACTTTGCTGCAGCCTCCTCACTGGTCTCTGAACAACGACCCCCACCCACCCCCATCTCTCCCCTATATGCAGCCAGAGGGACCCTAGGAAGACCTGAATCAGGTCCTGTTCCTTCTCTGCTCAGAGCCCTCCTGTGGCTCCCATCCCGTCCAGGATATAACACAGAGCCTCCTCAAGGACAACAAAGCCCTACCTGATGATCTGCTTCCCCTGACCCCTGACACACACATACTCCACTCCAGCCACACTGGCCTCCACAGACTTCCTCATCCAGGCATGACCATACCTCAGGGCCTTTGCATAGGCTGTTCTCGCTGCCTAGAATGCTCTTCTCCCATGGACCCATATGACCCCATCCTTCTCCTCCTTCAGGGCCGTGCTCAAATGTCACCTCCTCAGTAAGGGCTTTCCCGCATCGTCATAAAAAACTCCACTCCTCACCTCCCCACACCTTCCTTGCTTTATTTTTCTCCATAGCTCTTATCTCCTTAACTACAATACCATTTCCTTTTGTGTCTTGGTTATTGGCTGTCTCCTCCCCAGAGCAGGTTGGCCCCACGAGGGCAGGGATTCTGCAGCCCGCTGCTCAAACAGGACGTGGCACACAGTGGACACTCGATAAGTATCTGCCGAATGGGTGGGTCAGAGATCCAGGGCAGTGAGGTGGTGGCGAGATGGAAAGGACGTCCCTGAGGTCAGGATGGCGGCTCCTTTCACTGGACTATTCTTGCATCTCTGTTTTCTCACTCTGTTTCTCTTGTCACCTCTCCTTTTCTGTGTCTCTGTCTCTGCTCCATATCACACTCCCCCCTTGCCAGGACACCACCCCTGCCGTCCCCAGGCCCCCCAGGCTCCCACCTGGCTCCGGATGTCTCAGCAGCCGCAGGGCTGAGGGGCCACGGCCTGGGCACTCCGAGGCTGCCGCAGCTGGCGGAGGGACGCGTCCCCGTACTGAATGCCTGAGCCCATCCTCTCAGGGTCAAGCTCACCTGGGGGGTAGGGGAGGGATCAAGATGGGTCCCCTGGAGGCCCCCAGGCCCTGCCTTCTGCTCCCACTCCTACTCCGGGCAGCCCGGGGTCTCACCTGAGTCAATCTTGTTCAGAATGGTGCGGGCACACTTCAGGAATGCCTCCTCCACGTTCTCACCCGTGAGGGCGCTAGTCTCCAGGAACATTAGTTCTAGGGGACAGGGCCTCAGTCAGGCCCCAGCCTCCCTGTGACTCTGATGTGCCACCTCTCATTCTGCCCTCACGTCGGGCTTCTACTGCCCTGCTGTGAAGGACCACCATCCCAGGTTCCTGCCTCCATACCTCTTCCTCTAGAAAGTTCTCTCTGACCTCCCGGCGTGGATCGGGCACCCCACCCTGGGCTCTCACAGCCCCCTGTGTCTCTCCCTCCCAGTCCTGACCTCTCTGGGCTGTCACTATCTGCAAAGGGCCGTGTCCCCATTCCCCACCCACTAGCGGTGAGCCCACAAGAGCTGGGCCCAGGGTGTCTTTTACACTATGTCCCCAGCACCATCTAGGGCAGGCCCAGGACCACCACAGGCCACCCTTCGGCCACGTGACTAGGCTGCACAGAGAGTAAGGGCCAGGACTCAAACCCACGTCTTTCTGATGAAAGACATCCTCCAAGCCTGGAGGTTACAAACTGGAGAAAACGGACAGGCCCTCAGCCAGGAGATATTTGGCCCACACGAAGTTTTCAAGTGAATTTATACTTGCACACCTTTTGTTGTGGCTTTCGGTCCTGGCCACGCCCCCTAATGCTGGTGGCCTCCTAACCTGGGGTCTATCTTGTCCTATCTCCCTCATTCATACAACAGGCCCGTCCCCTCGGGCCATCGGATTGCAACCCCCACGTTACACCACTACCCTGCACCGGCAGAAACCCAGCCACATCCGGGCACTGCAGCGGGCTCTCCATGGGCCAAACCCCTTTAGTCATCATGTACTATGTGAGGCAGAAACGCTGGGACTCCCACTTGCCAGATGAGGGAACAGGACCAGAGTGGTCGCGTAGCGCACGTGTGGCAACACTTGAATTTGAACCCACACCTCTAAATCTCTACGTTCCTCCTACTTTGCACAGCCACTGACGGTCCCTGCTCCTCTGCCGAGCCCCCCTCCCCCACTGGCCCACCACAGGGCCCCTCACCGTTCTCCTGGGCAAAGCGGGAGGCCTCCAGGAAAGTGACCTCGCGCTCTGGGTCCAGGTCCTTCTTGTTGCCACAGAGGATGACCACGATGTTGGGGCTGGCCAGCGTGCGGGCGTCCGTCAGCCAGGCGGCCAGCGAGTTGTAGGTCTCCCGGCTATGGAGAAGGGAGAGAGGAGGGAGGGGGCAGGGCACAGGACAGGGGCCCTGCCGGGGTCCTCCCTGCCCCACCCTCTCCTCTCCCTGCACCCACCTGGTGATGTCATACACCAGCAGGGCTCCAGCCGCGCCTCGGTAGTAACTCCGTGTCACCGACCTGTGGGGCCAGGGGGACCCAGTCACTCCCGAGGCTGGGGTCTGCCCTGAGATTGCCCCCCTCTGCGGAGAGAGACTGGTGGTTCGGAGGCCCCCCTTCACTGCTGGCCCATCCCCCAAAAGCTGGCGGTGTGGTCTGGTCTCGCCACAGTTCCCTTCTCTCTGTCTCCCTCCATCTCTGTCTCCTTTAGCTGTCTGTCTGTCCCTGTCTTCCTGTGCGTCCTCACCGGTCTGTGTCTTCCTGTCCATCTCGTGTGTGTGTGTGTGTGTGTGTGTGTGTGTGTGTGTGAGACTCTGTCTCTCTGGCTCTGTTTCTCTCACCCTTGCTCTTGATTTCTCATGCATTCATTCACTCCTCTCCCCTCTGCCCAGTCCTGGCCAAGTGCTCTGCAACTACATCTGCTTGTCCCTCTCCCGCTGCATCTCAGAAAGGCCCCCTTCCCAGTGTGGCTGACTGTCTGCACCTCCTGGTCAGCCCCATCTGGGTCCCTCTGGAATTCAGGCAATCATTCCCTGAGCGTTCACTGAGCACTTACTGCAAACCCAGCGCAAGCCGCACACCCTTCGCCCCCCCATCTGCCTCTCTCACACGGTGGATCTGCGCACTAACTTAGCAGCGGCGACGTGCTGGCCCCAGACCCTCACTTCCCCATGGACTGGATTCCTCATGTGCCTCCTCTGTCTCCATTCTCAGATTCAGAGTTTCTACACATCTCCCACCTTTTCTGCAGCCATTTCCTGAAGACACACTGTGCGCCCCACCTTCCTCTCTCTACACTCTGGCTCTCCCTGTCCCACCCTCCCTGTCTCTGGCTCTGACCTGTTTCTCTTTGTGTCTCGTTATCGCCCTGATCTTGCTCTTCTGCACGGTCTTCTGTCTCTCTCTCTCTGTCCCTTTCTGAGTGTGTGTCTCTCTTTCCAGTTTCCCTTTCTCTTTCAATCTCTCTCTTTCTATCTCTACCCCTTGCCCCCACCCCAAGAGCCTCTTTCAGGGTACCGGTGTCCATCCCTCCAGCCACATGGGTCTATCTATCACTGTCTCTCTAGGGTCTGTTGGTCTGTCCCTCCACTTGGCTTCTTTTTCAACGTCATTTTCTCTCGCTGTCTCTGCTCTCTTTCTAAGACACCTGCCCTCTCTGGCTAGAGGTAACTGTACTCAGTCTCTGTCTCTCTCCCTCAACCTTGCCCGCCCTCTCAAAGTCTCCTTAATCCTCTCGTTATCTCCCAGTGACTCTGCACAGCACCCTCCCTCATTTTCTTTCCTCTGTCCTCTGCCCCCCCTCCCGTGGGAGCCCAGCCCACCTACCGAAACCGCTCCTGGCCAGCTGTGTCCCAAATCTGGAGCTTCACAGTCTTCCCACCCACGTTGACCACCCGAGATCCAAACTCCACGCCGATTGTGTGGTTGGAGTCCTGTTTGACTGGGAGCGGGAGGGAGAGAAGAGGCAGTGCAGGGGCTCAGAAGATTCCCTGTCCTCCAAGGCCTCCTTGGCCTGTACAAAGCCATTCTTGTTGCTTTGCGGGGGTGACTGAGGCTCACGGAGGGTCTAGCAAAGAATACAAACCAAGGCCAGGACCAGGCAGCCAGCACTGGAACTGTACCTCTGGCCAGCCCCGCCCCTGCCCCAGCCCACGCCACACCCATGCCCACAGTTCAGTGATCCCGGGACCGCTTCCAGAAACTCACACTTATTCTCAATGAACTGATGAAGGAGACATGATTTGCCGGTTCCTGCGCTGCCGATCACCAGGAATTTGAAGAGGAAGTCTGAGCAGGTGGAGTCAAAATCAGGGAGAGGATGATACAGGGCAAAAGATGGAAACCAAGAGACCGTCACAGTTACAAGGAGACAGACACAGGCAGAAACAGAGCAATGGGTAACAGCGGTAACAGATTAATTCTTATAGAGAGCTTACCACATACCAGGCACAGTTCTAAAGTTCATTACTTACATCAATGGCTACCTTTATAATGTCAGAAAAACTCTATGAGGGACGTATACTAACAGTCATCCCCATCTTCAAGATGAGGAAACTGAGGCCAGAAAGGTTAACTGACTTGCCCAAGATCCCACAACTAGGCACAACTGGGATTCAAACCCAGGTCAACTGGGTCCAGAGTTCAAAGTCTTAGCTATTATGTTATGAAAGCCATCTTGAAATCCTCCCCTTCACTTCACTTCCTTTCATTCTCTCATTCACTCTACTCTAGCCTCTGGGCTTCAGTCTATTCCCTGAAAATGGCCAGCTGGTTCCCACCTCAGGCTCTTTGCACTTGTTCCCAATGCTTTTGTTTTTTTTGTTGAAAGAATGTAGCTCCTTCTGACTCTTAAACCAGTGCTCTTTCTACTGCACCCTCTCCTCCCACCTCCAATATCTCCCTTCATCCGGATTTTCCAATTCTCAGCCCCTCCTTCCCTCCTTCTGCCCAAGGCCCTGCCCATATTCTCAAGTTTAAGCCCCACCCCTCGCCGCTAGTCCCTCCCCTCCTCCTAACTCAAGGACAACTCATCCGCAACCTCACTCCAGACCTCTCAGGCCAGAGCAGTCCCAGGGTCCACATCCTCCCCTCAGGATTCTCCCAGCCCACCAGGCTCGACCCCTGCCATTCACAGTCAGCCCCACCCCATCCACTCAGGCTCCGCCCCGACGCATTAAGACCCACCCTTTCTCTCAAAGCCTGCGCAGATCCATCAGGACCGGCTCCCTCAAATCCCGCCCCAGATCTATTTAACCCACACACCAGACCCTAGGCTCCGCCCAAATAGATGGAGCTCAGCCTCAGACCCACTAAGCCCCTCCCAGTATCCACTAGGCCCTGCCCCATACCAGACCCCGCCCCCTGCCCCATAAGGCCCCGCCCCATTCCCCAAAGGCCGCATCCTCCCTGGGCCCAGACCCCAGACTCTGGCTTCGGCCCACCACCCTCACCGTAGGTCTCGGCCATGACTTGGTCGCGGCCGCTTGGGGCCGCAATATGGCGCCGCGGCCGCGCCTCCTCCTCGGCTGGCAGCCGCTCCACTCCGGCTGCAGCCCCGGCTCCTTCCTACTCCCGGGGCCGGCGCCGCCACTTCCGCCTCCACCCCCCTACGGCGCGACCCGCTAGGGCTGCGGGATACCAGGCCACGCTGCCCAAAGGCAGCGATTGGCGAACTCGAAGGCCAGGAGGCGAGGCAGAAGGCGCGGATTGGCGACGTGTTGGGGGGACGTGCCAAAGTGGGCGGGACCAAGACGAGCGATTGGCGGAGCAAGTGGGAAGGCACCGCACCGAGGTGCCTCGCCGAGCTGAGAAACGGATTTGGTCAGGAGTACGGGTGCAGAGTCGAGACTCCAGATTGGGTAGGAGCGGACCTGGGGGCGGGGACACAGCTGCAAAGAAGGGGCATGGGCAGAATTTACAAGAAAGACCCTGAAGAAGAGCGGGTGCTGAGTTGGCAAGGGCTCTTTCCGACCTCAAAGGCAAGGATGGAAACTGCGGGAATACGCGCAGGCTAATCTCCCACATCCGATTCCAGATGATCTTCCGTGAAAACCTCTATTCTGCGACGTATGTCTTCCTCATGGTCCGATTGGCTCATTCCCAACAGTTCAACCCCCTCCCGTTGGTCTAGAGCGGACACTACAAACCGCAACCGGATGTTCAGGTTATTCCGTCTTTTCATTTGCTTGTGTGTGATATCTAAGCTTAGGTGCCCACCTCCAGTACCCAGCTTGCAGCAAAGACCTTTTAGGGAGTGGAAGTCTGCCTAGCAACCGCTGACGTTACCACAGGCAGTGGGTTGACTGGCCAAATTCAGGAACCTGGGGAAGCATTTCCTTTGTTACCCACTCCCCCCCCCCCGCCGCCCCCACATAAAGACCACAGAGACCCGCAGTTTGCACTTGGCTGATGTATTTGCATAAAGCCGGGAAGAAGAAAAAATAACCTGCAGGGACAGTGATAGGCTGAGCTCACTGGCAGTAGAAATCCCATTTCTGAAAAAGAGAAAGNTTCCTGTGTTACCCACCCCCCCCCCCCGCCGCCCCCACATAAAGACCACAGAGACCCGCAGTTTGCACTTGGCTGATGTATTTGCATAAAGCCGGGAAGAAGAAAAAATAACCTGCAGGGACAGTGATAGGCTGAGCTCACTGGCAGTAGAAATCCCATTTCTGAAAAAGAGAAAGGGAAAACAGTGGGGAGAAAACCAGCGGTCACACCACAAAGGATCTAGCGGTTTTAGCAAAAGCTGTAGCAGCAGAACCCAGTTTGGCCAAATACATGCTATGCAAATTAGCCCAGAGCCCTCTGATCTTCGCACCGCTCAACCTGACATGGACTTAGAAATCACTCCGCATTTTACAGATGAGAAAACCGAGGCACACAGCGAGGCGGCCCGGGGAACCAAGGGTTGGAGCATCGCTGCCCGTCATCTCAACCCGAGTACTCCCTCCAGATCTCTGCCGCCCCCCCTAAGGAACTCACATCTGTCTTCACATCGATTTTGCCAGGTTTCAGGGTCTGGTCCTCACGTACAACACTACTGGGGAAATAACCCAGGCGAGCCGCCAGATCTCCATAGTAATCTCCCTGAACCTGGAGGGGAAGAATCAAAAGCCAGGGTCTGGGAAGATGGCAAATTATTCCTGCTGAAGACCTTTGTACATTTTTTCCTCCTGGTCTCCAGATGGCCGGCTCCATCCTTGTCACTCAGATCTCAGCTTCAAGGCACTTGCGCGGATGCCCTCCCTGACCACCTGAGGCAGTCACCCAGTCTGTACTAATTCTCAAAGGAGCATGTATTTGCTGATGTTTTTGATGGTTTGATCCCAATAAAAGGGATCATCCGCTGCTCTTTCTTCAGTGTCTGTAGAAACTGGCACCGTATAGTTAGTTCATGCTCTCTAATTGCTCAACAAAGTAAAAATCAAGTAGGTCACAATACCCCCTCCCCCTACCAAACTATTTCAGTCCACCCCTTCAAATTTTCCCTTTAGGTGGAAAATTAGGGTGCGCCCCCACCCCAGCCCCATACCCTTTGCTCTTCTGTCCTCCCAAGACTCACGCTGCCTCCCCAGAAGAGCCGCCCTCGGCCCTTCAGCTTGGAGAAGACGTACACGACTTGGCCCCTGTGTATGGTCAGGAAACGGCAGTCAGGGGCCACGTAGTCTTGCAGGGCCACAGCCATGGAGATGGGGTCTGGGGAAGGAACAGAAGGGGATGACAGCCCCTCCACACAGGCTGGAATCCAAGCCCGCAGTGCTCCCTCCCCTTACCCCCAACTCTTACAGCTGCATTCCTCATCAGCACATAGCTTGCGGTCAGCCAGCTTGGGCATGGCGCGGCCCCCCACACTAGGCTCGGGGAAGGCACACAGCAAAATGAGGACGCCAAGGAACACTGGCGACCCAGCCATCATGGACCGTGAGCAAGAGAGTGACCAGGGGGGAAATGGGGGCTCCAGTTTCCTCCTGCCCTCCCTCTCCCCAGCAGCACAAGGGTACCTGTGTTCTCGGTCTTGTCTCCGCCCTAAACCAGTCCCACATTTCGCCCACACCACCTAGGGGCTGCTACCCAGCCAGAACCATTTCAAGGACAGGGTGAGGGCTGCCCGCCTAAGGAAATGCGCACATTGGCCCGAAGCAGCCCAGGCTGCTCCAGGTGCCAGCCACCCCCTCGACAGTCAGAGGCCCAGACAGGCAGGTTGAGATATTCGATTCCATCTTGAGTCCGCTTGGGTACCTGGGCCCCTCTGAGAACAGAAACAGGGAGCCGGTACAGAAAACTACCTTGGAATTTCCTGTGACAGACGGAACAAGGCAGCCCTTTGATGCCCAGGAACAGCCCCCACTCTGAAGGACCACGCATTGCATGCCAGGCCTTACTTAGGCGATGCAGCGCTCTACCATAATCACTGTTTATCCTCGCAGTCACTCCGACTGGGTGACCCGGGCTCAGATGTTTCTCCTCTGAGAGCCTTGCTCTTCTCCTCTGTAAAATAGGCACAATGAAAGCTGGCAGTCCTTTAAAGGACACTCACCACATGCGTGGAGTTGAGTCAGTTGCCGCTCAGGAGAAAGTGGTGGGGGATTTGAACTCATGTCTCAACCTCTAAAACTACACTTCAAATAGATCCACATGCCAAGGTCATTCTCCTGGGTGGCCAATTCTGTCCCCAAGCATTCTCACTTTTGGCCTCAAGTCCAAACTTCCGTGAGAGGGACATGGATTGGGCGCACATGGGCTTGGGGTTGGGGAAGAATCCAGGATAGGCAAAGCCTAGACCGAAGCCATCTCTATGTACCCAACACCCGGCGCCGCAGCCATGGGAGAACCGGCTCTGCTCACATGTCCCTTCAAAGAATTGGCTTTCCTTGATCACCTGGGAACGTTCCCCAGGCCCTCCACCCCACCACCCTGTCGTTTGTACCAAAACAGTGTTTGGAGTCAGTCTGTTTCACTCACCACTGCGTCTCCTGCCCCAAGAACAGTATCTAGCACACGACAGGTGCTCGGCAAGCATGTGCTGAAGTGATGGTGTTTACTAAGTGCCTGGCGGGGGGAGTGCGTGTTGGGGGCAGGGGTGAGTACCGACAATACCACAGTATTAACCTACGGGAATTCACCCCTCACCCAGGAAGAAAACGAAGCTTAGAGTGGAGACGGCAATTGCTCTCGGGGAGTAACTAAGGAGTCCACCAGGCAGACGACAGAAACCAGGATGCACTGATTACAGGACTCGAGGTCCCAGTGTGGTGGGCGAAATGTCTCCCACTTGCTGTCCGCAGTACAACAATCCCTTTCCCCTTTCAAATCCTACAAGGAGAAAGACTATTTGGTGCTGTAAGTCATCTTTGCTGCAAAGGCTCATGTTCCTCTTCAGCAGAGGGGCGCCTGGGGGGCTCAGTCAGTTGAGCATCTGATTTTTCTTTTTTAATGTTTTTATTTATTTCTGAGAGAGAGCGAGACAGTGTGAGCAGGGGAGGGTCAGAGAGAGAGGGAGACACAGAATCTGAAACAGGCTCCAGGCTCTGAGCTAGCTGTCAGCACAGACCCCGACACGGGGCTCGAACTCACAAACCATGTGATCATGACCTGAGCTGAAGTCAGCCACCCAACCAAATAAGCCACCCAGGCGCCCCGAGCATCTGATATTTGATTTTGGCTCAGGTCACGATCTCACAGTTTGTGAGTTCCAAGGCCTGCATCGGGCCTCTGAACTGACAGCGCGGAGCCAGCTTGGGGATTCTCTCTCTCAAAACACACACACAGATAAATAAACGAAAATTTAAAAAGAGCAGAGCAGGAAGAAGGTTGGGCTTAGAGCCTTTGTAGGAGAAGACAGCATTTGACATTGTCTTCCTGTATTTATTTTTGTGGTCAATTTTCTACTTCTGGCAAAGGATCTCATTTTTCCATCTATATGGCATGAAGAAGGGTTTGAAGCAACATATGTGTTTTTTGAGTCAATTAAAAAATTTCCGAGTGGGGGGTGCGTGGCTGGCTCAGTCGGTTAAGCGTTGGGCTTCAGCTCAGGTCATGATCTCAGTTTGCGAGTTCAAGCCCCGTGTCGAGCTCTGTGCTGACAGCTCAGAGCCCGGAACCTGCTTTGGATTCTGTGTCTCCCTCTCTCTGCCCCTCTTCTGCTTGCACTCTGTCTCTCTCTCTCTCTCTCTCAGAAATTAAAAAAAAAAAAAGGGGCGCCTGGGTGGCTTAGTCGGTTAAGCGTCCGACTTTCGCTTAGGTCATGATCTCGCGGTTCCTGGGTTCGAGCCCCGCGTCGGGCTCTGCGCTGACTGCCAGCTCAGAGCCTGGAACCTGTTTCAGAGTCTGTGACTCCCTCTCTCTCTCTGACCCTCCCTTGCTCACGCTGTCTCTCTCTCTCCTAGAAATAAATAAAACATTAAAAAAATTTTAAAAAAAACTTTTCAGATCAGGGCACCTGGGTGGCTGAGTCCATTATGTGTCCAACTCTTGATTTTGGCTCAGGTCACGATCTCACAGAGATGAGATCTAGCCCCGCATTGGGCTCCACGCTGGGTATGGAGACTGCTTAAGCTTCTCTCCCTTGACGCACCTGGCTGGCTCAGTCAGTTAAGCATCTGACTTAGGTAGTGATCTCACGGCTCGTGAGTTTGAGCCCCACGTTGGGTTCTCTGTTCAGCACAGAGCCAGTTTCAGCTCCTCTGTCCCCCTCTCTGGCCCTCCCCACCATGCTCTCTCAAAAATAAACATTAAAAAAAAAAAAAACCTCTCTCTTCCTCTCCCTCTGCTCCTCCCGTGCTCTCGCTCTAAAAAATAAAATTCCAGATCAAGTGTGCGAGGGGCTACTAAGGAAGGTCCGCCATTCGATCTCGCTTCCATCCTTAGCTTCAGTTAGATCACGTGACTGTCCAACCAGAAAGCACATTTCCTAGACTCCCCTGCAGCCGGGCCACTGGAGTCAAAGCTGGTTTAGCCACCTGCCCCAGGCTCCTGGCTGGCGGGCAGCCGGCAGGAAGATTGGCGGTGTTTGAAGTGGCCACACCCTTTGTGTCCGGTCTGTGGCTTCCCATGTGGGATGCGGCAGTTCCATCAGCGGCTGTGGTACCTTCCTGGCCTCCAGACTGTGGCTCAGTCACAGGTCACAAACCTGAACTCAAGTGTCCCCAAGCCAGGCTGCCACTCTTACTAGTCTTCCAGTGAGTTCCCGAGTACTCTTTCCCTTCCTTCACTTCCCAAAGTTTCTAGCGCGGTTTCTGGGGGACTGCTGCTATGACAGAAAGCATCTCTGTGAAGATTTTGAAAGAGAAGAAAAACCTCTTTCTGGGGCCCCTGGGTGGCTCAGTCAGTTAAGCAGCTGACTTCGGCTCAGGCCGTGATCTCACGGTTCATGAATTTGGGCTCCTCGTCAGGCTCTGTGCTGACAGCTCGGAGCCTGGAGCCTGCTTCGGAGGCCACGTCTCCCTCTCTCTCTCTTTCTCTCTGCTCCCTCCCCTGCTTGCACTCTGTTTCTCTCTCTCAAAAAGGAAAAACCTATTTCTTAACACTCTATCATGTTAGAAAAGACATTCAAATCTACAAAGTGAATAGTGTACCCTTAAAGGTGGAATCCTTGTGCAGTACACAACCTGCCCAAGTGGACATGGCAGACTGGGTTTCAATTTCCTGCTCTGAATGCTGATGGAGACAAAATAGAAAATTTTCCAAAGTAGTAAAGGTGACTGAAACTTAGACAAAGTTATCCCCTATTCTGTGTTTTCCCAAGGCTGCAAACCCCAACACGCTGAGAGGTCCAACCACCCAAGAATATTCTGATGTGTGAGAAAGGGAGGCAGAGAACAAGAAAATAAAAACGACAAACGTTTGTGAAAAACCAAACCTCAAAAAAATCACTTTAATTCCAACCTAACAGCGCCAGGTGCAATGTCTGGGGACAGACTCTGGGTACAATGCTGTGTGGCGACCACTCACTCACACACGGCTCGGAGAAGGCCCCCGAGGGGGGGACTTACCTTCAGGGGGCTGAGCCAAGGGGGAAGGGGTGGCCCCAGAACAGGGGGCAGGGGCAGGCAGGGGGAAAAGGTGCTACTTCTTGGCAAAAGAGATCTTCATGGCATTGTTCTGGGTGATCTTGAAGCCCTGCAGGGCATCGCGAGCGGCCCCTGCCTGTACCTCGTTGTCAAACTCCACGAACGCGATGTCATGCCGCCCGGGGACCAGTCGGACCTCCTTGAAGCCAGGGAACCTGAAAGGAAACAGACCTCAGGCATCCAGACTCTTCATTTCCTTCTAACATTTTGGCATCTGGTGCATAGAGGCCAGGGATGCTGCTAAACATCCTACAAAGCACAGCATGGCCCCAGTAACAAAGGACTATCCAGCCCCAAATGTGCAAAACGCTAAGTTCAGGAACCCTAACACAAACAGGTACACACAGCATAAGCATATCATTTAAGGAAATATTTTATTTTATTTATTTATTTTTTTATTTATTTCTAGGAGAGAGNTTTCTCCATTCCCTCTTCTCTTTCCTACCTTCCTTCCCCATTAGGCAACCGCAACCATCTTCAAGTTTACTGGGTACCCTTTCTTCTGCTGCTATTCTTACAAAATACGTATCGCTTGGGGCGCCTGGCTGGCTCAGTCGGTTGAGCGTCCGACTTCGGCTCAGGTCACAATCTCGCAGTTTGCGGGTTCAAGCCCCATATAAAGTTCTGTGCTGACAGCTCAGAGCCTGGAGCCTGCTTTGGATTCTCTGTCTCCCTCTCTATCTGCTCCTGGCTCCCTCACACTCTCTCAAAAATAAACGCTAAAAAAAAAAGTATCATTTTATAGAAGAATACACGTGTTGATATTTTTTTCTATTTACTTCAGTTTCTCACAATTCCCTCTTAGTGCGTTTACAAAGAACCATCCACACTGCTCTGTTCCTCCAGTTGCCACACAGAAGGCCACAGTGAGCAGCGGATCTGACCTCTCTCCCCTTTCCCAGGCTGTCTCCATCTCCCCATCACTGGGACAAACGGCCATCCACACTCCTTGGGACTCACTTAAGAGTTTCTTTATGGGGCGCCTGGGTGGCTCAGTTGGTTAAGTGCCCAACTTTTGATTTCGGCTCAGGTCATGATCTCACAATTCCTGAGTTCGAGCCCCGCATGGGGCTCTGTGCTGACAGCTGGGAGCCTGGAGCCTGCTTCGGATTCTGTCTGAATCCCTCCCTCTCTCTCTGCCCCTCCCTCGCTTGTGCCTGCACTCCCTCAAAATAAACAAACTTAAAAAAACTTATTTAGGATGTAAGATCACAAGCAGGGCCACCAGGTGGGCACACACTCCCCTTCCTTCGCTAAAGAGTGAACAGTTACCGTGTGCAACAACCACAGTGGTCTCCACCCCAGCACATGAAATTTAAAACATCCCCAC
>NW_027531899.1:448838-481766 GCF_008692635.1 Crocuta crocuta
AGATGTTAAACATCCCCCCCCCCCCACCCCAGCCACCCCCAGCAAATGCAGAGCATGCCTATTTTGGCCAATCTAGCCAGTGCTCTGTGCCACCTCACGGCTGTTTTATATGCACCTTATGTCTCTGATTTGGAGGCTGGAAAGAAGAGGCCCGGAGCCTTGACTCCCCCACCCCTCACAAAAGTGGAGGAAGGTCAGCCCGTTCAGCCAGTGCCTCCAGTCACTGTCCCGCCCCGCACACCCTAAGCAGGTTCCAGGCTCCACCTGCACCACCCGGGGACCTGTCCCCACGGCGCCATCTCCTGGTCATCGCCCTCTGGCTCCTGCCCAGCTACTGGCCCCACTTACTGGTTGAAAAGCATAGACAGCATGAGCTCGTTGGTCTCCTCCGGCAGGTTGGTGAGGAACAAGATGTGATTCGGTGGATTTTCTGAAAGCTGCGAGGAAGGTAACAGACCCCCGTTGAGTCTAGCAGGGGGACTTCCCGCCTTCCCGTTTCCCACCCCCTGCCACACGCCTGATGTTGCCTGTCTACACTGCCTTGCCCCCAGTGGACGATAAGCCATGAAGAACACTACTGGATTCATCAGCAGGTGCTCGGCTGAAGTTCACTGAATCAGTCTAGGCTCTGGCCACCGCTCCAGCCTCACCCTGACTTTCCAAAGCTCTTCCAGTTAACATACCAATCCCCCTCTACCCCAGGGCCTGGCCCCACTGACATATTCTTATGCTTAGCATCTAACAGCACCTCCTCCGGGGGGCCTGCCCAGACCACCCACCCTAACACAGCACCCCCAACCATCCCTTTTGAGTCCCATGTCCTAATTGTCTGTATGAGACCCCAGAAGGAGACACTCACAGGCTGGGCAGGTGGCATCTGCCCCGGCATAAGCTGCTGGGGGGGCATGGCCCCTGGTGGCATCTGGCCCGGCGCCAGGCCTGGAGGCGGGATCATGCCCGGCGGTGGCATGTAGGGAGGCTGGCCTGCCATGTGGTGCATGATGCGGGGTGCCTGCGTCATCGGGGGCATGCCCTGCGGAGAGAGGGAGGCCAGGACTGAGCAGGGCGGCCAGCAGCCAGGAGGAGGCAGGTCTGGGGTCAGCAGGAGGCAGAGAGAAGACGTCGTCAGAAGAAACCCAGGGTGTGAGAGACACAGGGAGAAAGACCCAGATTTGGAAAGAGGTGAAAAAAGGGACCTTTGGAGACAAACATCACCCAAAGGGAAACGGATGGAGCAAACCAGACCCAAGCTTCAAGGGCGACCTCGAACCAGAAAGCTACAACAGAATTTTTTTCCTAACATAAAAAAACCAATTAACATGACCCAACTTTGTTTATCCCTATAGGCGTAGAGAAAAAAGACTGGAAAAAATCCAATGCAGATGACTGTTAACAAAAGGAGTGGAAAGGAACGCTATTCTAATGAGCAAGCTGTACTTTTCCTTCCAAAAATAAACTTCAAGGCGAAACAAGAGAGAAAGACCTGCGAAAAAAAGAACACAGTAGAAGGCAGAGGTGGATAGGGACGGTCAGGGGCAGATGCAGGAAGAGAGGGGAAGGGGGGAGAAGGGAGCCGGCCCAAGGACGTGCACCCAGGGGAGATGGGGCTGCCAGAGCTAGAACCACAGCTGAAGACAAAACGTGGAAAGAGGGTGCAGGAGAGGGGTGTGGGCAAGAACAGGAAAGCTGGGCAGTGACCCCGATACCGTTGCTGACACCAGACAAAAGGGGAGCTGGCGTGGGTCACAGGAGGGCCAATACAGCGCCACCCGGTCGAAAAGCCAACGTGGAGACTCAGAAATAAGGAGTAGATGCAATGCATCTACCTTACCAGGTGCTTTCTTGATTCTGCTTAGGAAACAGGGACGCCTCTACTTCTCGTGGCCTCACAAAGGTCACGAAGAGATTTTCCTGTTTCCTTGCAGAACCTTTATTGTTCTAACCAGTCACATTGAAGTCTACGATTCATAACTGATATAGTTGAGGTGGGACTCATTCTTTGCCTTACAGATAGAGGCCCAGTGGGTCCAGCACCATTTACTAGCCAAAAAAATAAAGGGACACCTGCGTGGCTCAGTCGGATGAGCGCCTGACTTTGGCTCAGGGCAAGATCTCACAGTTCGTGGGTTCGAGCCCCACGTCGGGCTCTGTGCAGACAGCTCTACCTGAAGCCCGATTTAGATTGTCTCCCTCTCGGGGCGCCTGGGTGGCTCAGTCGGTTAAGCGTCCAACTTTGGCTCAGGTCATGATCTCACGGTTCGTGGGTTCGAGCCCCGCGTCGGGCTCTGTGCTGACAGCTCANAGCAGTACCTTCACAGGTTGAAGAACACACTCGTGCAGACCTAGTTCTGGACCTTTTTCAGCTCCCTGGTCCTTCTTCCTCCCCCGAGGCCCACTTCCCATCATCTTCATGACTACAGCGGGTCTGCCAGCCTCATCCTCCTCACCGGCCCTGCCTCGCTTTTCGCGCACGCTTGGAAACACACCTCCAGGCATCCCCAAAATTCCTGCTAGCATTTTGATTGCGACTGTGTTGAGCTTTAGACCAATTTGGGGAACTGCCAATTCAACAAGTTTTGAGTCTCCCATCCATTTGCTGAACTCCTCTCCCGTTTCTCTCCACGACACTGTTTTGGTGGCTGGTTTCGCACACCTTTCGTCGGATTTACTCCTGAGCTATTTTTTAAGTTTGGCGTCTGCTTCGGTGCTAGCACACAGAAGTAAAACCGGCTTCTTCTGTACTGATGCTATGTCTGGCGACCCTGCTACATGAAATTCACTAATCCAGAAAAAGTTTGTTTGTGGCTTCCTCTGGGCTTTCTGCACTGGCATTAACTTAAAAGACACAGACAGGATCAAGGTCAAGGGGAGGAAAAAAAAAAACCACAAAGGACTGAGACACAGAGGAAGACCCTGAGAAGGTCGGGCAAGCAAGGAGGCATTTCCAAGTGTAGACACCATTTACAGAGGTGTTTAATCGCTGAGATAGGCGCCCGATCTCTAGAAGGAAATGAAGGCAAGGGGGTTTCCCCCCACCACACACACACACACTGTGCCCATAGCCAGGCCACGCAGCTGAGGAAGGCCTGACGGGGAGAGGGCAGTGTCTCCGGGCTCTGGCTTACCGGGACAGGCCCCTGGACAGCTCCCACCACAGGGGCGGCTGCTCCACCCTGCACGGCCTTCTTAGCAGCTGGGGTCTCCTGGCTCTTGGGCTTCCTCTTCTCCCGCTTGCGATCCCGCTCCACGAAGGTGCCCTTCATCTTGGCGATGATATCCGAGTCGGTCTTGGCATACTGAATGCGCTGCAGAACAGAGCAGAAGGGTAGAGAGCGTAGATTTATTTCAATGCCAAACGTCCTGGGTACAAAAGCAGACCTTCCCAGTCACTCTGCGAGGAGGGTTATGGACATCACCAGCCTCAACATTCAACATGCTCATCTGTAAAATGGGGACTGTGGTTATTTCCCACTTGAAAGGGTTGAGTGTAAGGACTAAATGAGCTGAAGTGCTTTGGAGAGTAGCTGACACGCCTGTGTTCGGTCACTGGACTATTGCGATTTTGAAGGGAAAATGGGACAGTCCTCGGCATCAGGCAGAAGCCCGGGGAAACAAGGCCGACACAGGAACACTGGACAGGCTCAGAGTCCATAACGCACAGGACTCTCGATCTCAGGGTCGGGAGTTCAAGCCCTACCCCCACATAAGGTGTGAAGCCTACTTTAAAAAAATAAAAAGATGATGAATCGAGAATCATCGGGCGCCTGAATGGTTCAGTCAGTTCAGCGTCCCACTCTGGATTTCAGCTCAGGTCATGACTCAGGTTTGTGAGATCGAGCCCGGTGTCGGGCTCCACAGACTATGGAACCTGCTTGGGATTCTCACTCCCCTTCTGCCCCTCCCTGGTTTGCGGGCACACACGTGCTTCTGCTCTCTCACTCAAAATAAATAAATGTTAAAGAAAAAAAAAAAAGAAATTTCAGACGTGGCTGGGAAAGGCCTCAGTGATGTGACACTGTTACAGAGACAGAGGAATGGAGGGAGATCGAGGCAAAGAGCCTTCTAGCAAAGGAACAGAAGAGCGAAGGAGTGCCGTGTGTTCAAGGAATGGCGAGAGATCAATGCAGATGAGGAGGGAGGAGGTAAGATCACAGAGGCAACGGAGACACTCTGGAGATCTCAGTGAAACTTGGCTGTTTTTCCTGAGAAAGCTGGGAGCCATGGAGTGTTATAGGCAGGGAGTGATGAGAGTTCACTGGTATGCTGGAAGCAGCGTGGTGGCCACGGCATGGAAAACAGCCTGTGGGGCGCGGGGGTCAGAGGGAAGACCAGGTCAGCGGCAGGGGAGGGGCGAGGAGCAGGGAGCGGTGGGTGTTTCAAAAGTAGGGTTGACAGACCCCCCCTTGACAGAGCTCACTGGTGCTTGAGTGTTTGGTCCAAGGGGTGGTCTGGGAAGCAGAGCAGGGGAGGAAGATCAAGTAAGATCGTGGTCTTCATACCTCAAAAGCTTAATTCCAGCTGCTCTAGAAAAACATGGGAACACCAGGCAAATGAGTGCCCACCCCCAACATGGAGCGGAGGGTTCCAGGCCACCCCACGGCCCCGTGGCCCACTGTCTGGGTGGCCTGCCTGGGACCTGGACACTCACCACTTGCTGTTCCCTACCCAAGGGAGTAGGTGCCGGGAGGTATATTCCAATCAGGTGCAACTCAAAAACCGGTTAAGAGGGACAAGGGAAAAGGCCCCAAGAACCAAAGATGTCTGCCGGTGACGTGGTAGGAATTCTAGTTCAGGGAGGGCACTTTAAGCCACTCCTCACCTCCCAGAAGGCAGCCCCCCTTCATGGCCCCTGCCCTGGTCCTGGCCCTCACACTTGGGAAGCCAACCCAGCCTCCCCGCTCTAATCCATTCTCCCCAACAGCCAGGGGCATCTCCCTAAACCCCTCCACAGCTCCCCAGCACCCGCAGTCAAGTCCACTTAGAAGCCAAACTCCGGTCCCTGGACCAGACTTCTGACTTGCTCTCCAGGCCACGCCCTCCCCGCACCCTCACCCTTTCGTTCCAGCCAAACAGACCTGACCCACTTCCCTACTGCTCCCGGCTATCTAACGCTTTCTCCCCTGCCTCCCTCCAGCCAGTCTTTCTCCTCGGAGCCTCCAATCCAGAAAGCCTTCCCTGAGCCCCCCCCGGAGTGGGTGAGGTGCCTCCCCTAAGCTCCCCAAGCTGTGGGCACCTCTCCCAGCCCAGCCCTGACACCTCTGGGAGGCCACCATCTAGGGTCTGAAAGGGCAGGGCTGGGGGCTCCCTCGGGCGCTGTGTGTCCCCCACCCCCACCTCACCCCAGTACAAAGAACAGCGAATGCTGACAAACCACAAGACAGATGCCCAACGTTAGTGGAGCGGGCCTCCCGTCCCCACCCAGTCTGCCACAGCACTCACCATGGGCTTGTCGTAGAAGGGGAAGCCCTGCATGGAGCGCAGGGCGTTGGTGGCGCTGCTGACCTCCTTGAAGATGACAAAGGCCTGGCCCCTCATCTTCAGGCTCCGGGAAACCAGGATATCCAAGATCTGGCCAAACTGGGAGAAGATGGCGTACAGGGACTTCTTCAGCTCTGCAGGGGGAGGAAGGGAGGAGCCACTGGGTGACTAGAGGTCTTGGTACCTTGTCCTGGGGGTTGAGGTCCTCTTTCAGAGCCAGGTGCAGCCCAGAAGGGACACCATCAGCCAAATGCCACGGTGCCGCAGGGCAGGAACCTCCAAGAGGCAACAATACCAGCAGCAGCCAAGAACCACTGGGTGGGTTGTGTGCGCTCCCGTGTGCACGGACAGTACCGGTACCCGCCCCGGGGGGGAACAGGAGCCACATGTAACAGAGGGCACACGGTAGATGCTCAATACACGTGAGCATTCTCTTCCTTGTCACTGGCATCTTGACCTAGGCCTGCGTGACATGGCCCTGGCCAACATCTCCAACATCATCCCCCCACACTGCATCCCGCTCCCATATCTCCAGCTGCACTGGCCTCACAGCCCTTTCTCAGGCCGGTACATGCATGCAGCCTCAGGACCTTTGCCCTGGCTGCTGCCTCCATGACAAAGCCTCTTCTCCTGCTGGTCAACTAGACCTCAGTAAAAGTGTTCCCACCTCAGAAGTCTTCCCTGACCACCTTGTCTTAATAAATGCCATGAGGGGCGCAGGGGTGGCTCAGTCCATTAAGTGTCCGACTTGCGCTTGGGTCATGATCTTGCGGTTTGTGAGTTCGAGGCCGGCATTGGGCTCTGTGCTAACAGCTCAGAGCCTGGAGGCTGCTTGGGATTCTGGATTCTGTGTCTCCCCTCTCTCTGCCCCTTCCCTGTTCACACTCAATCAATAAGTAAGTAAATAAATAAATAAATGCCAACTGTTGTTGCTCTCCCCATTCCTTGTACCTAACTGCTTTTCCTTCATGGCATTTCCCCCGTCCTGACATCACGTTCAGCTGTCCTAAAGAGCCACAAGCCTCTCCACTGTATTTGCTGCAGTAAACCCATGCTCGGTGCAGGCTAAGCACACACGCTTCTCCAAAAACACTTGCATGAATAGCAATACCACTAAATGTCTTTTTATGGAAAGAACTTCACCAAATTCCTACAATTGCTTCTTCAAGAAGCAACTGTAACCGTCTCAATTTCACTAATGTGGAAATAAAATAGACTCTCAGAGGATTTGTCACTGGCTCAACGGGGTGTCCCAAAGGTCCTGGGAAGAGCCTACAGAGCTGGGATGAGGACCAGGACCCAAGTCCATTTGAACCCAATGTCACCATAGCTCACTAACAAACTGTCCTACCTAACAGAAAATACTGGGGCGCCTGGGTGGCTCAGTCGGTTGAGCGTCTGACTTCGGCTCAGGTCATGATCTCACAGTTCGTGAGTTCGAGGCCCGCATCAGGCTCTGTGCTGTCAGCTCAGAGCCTGGAGCCTGCTTCAGATTCTGTGTCTCCCTTTCCATCTGCCCCTCCCCTGCTCAGGCACTCTCACTCTCTCTCTCAAAAAAAAGTTAAAAAAAAAAAAGGAAAGGAAAGAATACCAATCTCGTACAGAGAAGGCATCTGAGCCGAAGATGCTGCTGAAAGACTGGATGAGGAAAAAAAAGAAAAGTCGGGGGAAGGGAAGCTGAAAAGGGAAGTAAAAAGTGTTCTGGCACAATTAGCCAAAAATTCTCCTGCTGCCGTTTCTGGTGTTTGTCTCCATCCGCGACACCCATGAACCCAGTTTGGGGCTTGGTCATTCCCCTGGACTCTGGGCCTCTTTCCCTTCTCCCCTCCTGCCCACTCAAGTGCATGCTCCCTGATTCCCTGGCTCCCTGGTACCCTCAGGACAAAGTCTATCAACCTACCCGCCCACAAAATCCCATGAGCCATCAGTGCACTGCTCACTGGAAGGTTCTTCCTGAGTCACAAGCCTCAGTCACACCCAACTACTTGGCAGTTTCCATAATGGCCTGGGCTCTCTTTTGCCCCTAGACGCTGCCATATGTTGGTCCGCATTCAGAACACTCTTCTCCCTCACCATGATGTATATACTGTTTCTTCTATCTGGGAGGCTTTCCCAAAACATCTCCTTTCCTGTGAAAGGGAACGAATCCCTCTGTCCAGGTGCCCAAACCCAGCCCTGACCCTGACCCTGCTTGTGCTTCCCCAATCATGGCCCTGGTGACTCTGGGCTATCATTGTCTGGAAGCAGGTCCGTCTTTCCCAATGGAATGTGGCTCCATGAAGTCCAAGACCAGGACTGTCTGTCACCGGGGTGTTTCCCCAGCATCACAGACAACTGGCTGAGCACAATACTCGAAGAGCATGGAGGACATTTACATGGCTTGTTTCATTTTCTTCGACAGTTAACTTAATTGGTAACGTCAAAACTTAATCCCAGCATGCTCCCGTGGTTCTCCTGACAGTTGTCTTAAACTGGTAAGGGCTAAGTTCTACCCAGCCCCTACTAACTGCCAGGTACCATAAATATCAGCCCTGCTTGGGTGTTTAGCTCATCTAATCCACGTAACGTTCATGCAAAGAAAGTATTAGAACTTTGTTCAATTTTCGAATATAGAAAACAAGGTTCAATCAAGGCAATAAAATGAAAAAGTACGTCCAGTGTCAAACATGGAGTTCTTAAGCAGAATTCCGTAGTGGTAGCCTCAACCATTTTACCTTGCTGTGTGACCTTGGGCAAATCACATCAGCCCTGATGCGTCCTCATCTGAGAAATAACTCCTTCCTGAAGGACTGTTGTTGAAAATTTACTGTAATAGATTTACATACCGGTACCTGGTGATAGCATTAGCCATCGTTACTATGATTTGATTTTCTTTTGGAAATGAACCCTATCCATTGAGGGATGATCACGGAGAACACCACAGTGACCAAGACAGTCTCAGAGCTTACCCTCACGCTCACATAACCAACAGCTCAGAACAATCAGGCCTTGAGCGGGAGATGTGCAGGGCCTATGGGAAGTCAGAGGGAGGCACCTGAAAAAGGATGGGGA
This sequence comes from Crocuta crocuta, assembly GCF_008692635.1. NCBI lineage: Eukaryota > Metazoa > Chordata > Mammalia > Carnivora > Hyaenidae > Crocuta > Crocuta crocuta. The sequence goes on from NW_027531899.1 coordinate 457,368, forward strand.
AGGCTTCTTGGAGAAGTTCTGTGAGCTGAAACCTTGAAGGATGGACGGTGACCAAGCTGATGGCCAAGCTGATAAGACGAACTGAAGGAGCGTTAAACACACAGGGTGCAGCGTGCGCAAAGGCGGAAAGATTAACATTTTGGCAGGAGAAAGCGAAGGAAGAGAAGTGAATGCTGGGGGTGGAAGAGTGGGCCGGCTCGTGCGAGGTAACCTGGAGCCTGAACTATCCTGAGAACTCACCATCTTTCTTGATCTTCTCGTTGAGGTTGTTGATATAAATAGTGTGGTTGGGGCGGGTCTCGGGAACTGCCATCGGGAGAGGTGCCGAGGTAGAGCTGAAAAGAAGAAAAAGGTTAACTTCGGCCCTGGGTTTCTCCGAATCCTTTGCCCCAAAGCGGGTTTAACGGGTTGCTCAGAGATATTCCTTCCACGAAGAAGTCAAGGGAGGCGAGGAGAAGGCAGAACTTGGAAAACAAAGCGAAAGCACGACACGGCTTCGCCTCCCCGCGTGGGAAATCTCGAGAGGTTTACTACGAGTCCCAGGATGCTCTACGCGAACCGATAAGGCGGAGCATCCTAAGTGGCGACTCCCATAGGCCCACGATCTCAAAGAGCGGCCCAGCAGAAAAAGCCCGGATGTAAGAGCCAGTTACGGAAAGCAACAAATCTGCGGCGCCCTAAACTCGCGCAGCGGGAAGATAGTTTCTCCACACGAGGAACTGGAAAGTTCAGGAGCCAACCGCTCCGCCGTCCGGCGTAGATGGCCGCCTGCGCCCGAGATTACTCACCAACAGAGCCGCAGATCCCGCAAGGGTCGCCTGCTACGTTTCTAAGAGCCGACTACAAAAGCTTCCTCTCCTGATCCCGCCCCTGTCTTTCTGCAAACCAATCCCCTACCGAAACTCAGTAGCTTGACCAATCAGAGTAATCCTCGCCCCTTGGCCCAAAGCCTGCCAATCAAAACGACATTTAGGTTCCCGCCTCGGCAGAAAACCCCTCCCCGGACCCGCCTCTGAGGGTCTACGGGCCAATCAGTGGGGGCCACGCCCCCTCACGCGCTTCTTGCCAATGGAGAAGCCTCTCGCCCTTCATTCTCTTCTGGGGGCAGTCCTTCTAAAGCCTCTCCTCTTCCCCCACTGCCCCGCCTTCCCTCGTCACGTGACGGTACAGGGCCGCCCACGGGTCGCGAGTACTGTCACCTGATATGGAGAAAAATGTGTGCTGCGGCCACCATTTTGCTGGAAGAGGAGGAGCGTCTTATTTCCTGGCTCCATTGCCTAGCCCAGCGGTATCGCGGCTCCCAACGTCCTGTGATCTCTGAGCCTTCCCCAGCCCACGGGACCTTTCCTTTTGCACTCTGATTCCAGGAACTTCTCTACGACTAAGGCATTCTCCCTGCCAGGTGTCCTTTTGATCTCTTGACCTCTGATTCGAAGGTCAGCTTGAAGGTTCCGAACTCGGGCCTGGGATGTGAAGGGTTACAGAGCCTAAATTCCCTAGGGTGTCTCCGTAGGCCACAAAGTCCCACCCTTTAGGCGCCTCGCCCCGGGTGCGATCCTTCATTTTCTTTCAAAACTGACTCCCGAGTTTCCAAACCTGGCTCCGGATAATACCGTAACTTTTACTAACGCAACCCCAAACCACAAATGTAATTCCGGGGAAATGTTGACTGTTAGATCCCTGATGATTTGAGTCCGCCCATCCCCTGCTCCCCTGGTTCCAAATGTCAGTCCCGGTCCCTTTAGTGCCACTGCTCTGCACTCAAGTTCCGGAAGTTCACCCGAAAACTTTTGGAACTGCCGTCCCTGCGACCAACTCATTTTAGAGGATCCATCCCTCTTCCATTCTCGATCTTCCAGGCTATACATGCCGTAGACCCAAAAATGAGTTCTCCATGCTGTCCTCCCCTAGAGCCCCCAGCCCCTTCTCCAGAAACCCCTGTTCCCCAGGGGCCCATCGCTCCACTTCTTCCTCTACCCCCAAACCTCCCCAATTTAGCTTTTCCGCCGCCTCCCCCAAGTCCCCAGGCCCCTATCCCCCCACCACCTCCATTGCCGCCCCCACCCCCTGTTGGGGGGCAGCCCGCCCCTCATGTCTTCGGCCTAGAGAAGAGCCAGCTCCTGAAGGAGGCCTTAGAGAAGGCCGGCCCAGTCCCTGGGAGCAGAGATGACGTGAAGAGGCTCCTGAAGCGGCAGAAGGACCGGTAGGGTCTCACCGAACCACCTGTCCCCAGGTCACTTCCGCCATCTCCCCTTGGGGTTTCCCATTCCCTCGGGGTCAAACAGCCAGAGTGCTTCGGCCCCCTACTTAGACCCCGGTCAGTGGTGTGCCTTCACCAAAGGAGGGGGGGCACCTAGTCCGGGGCAGAGGCAGATCCCTCCCGCCCCATGACAGAGCTGTAATGAGGGAGCCCTGAGGGAGCGCGTGGCCAAGGCTGGAGGGGGAGGGGGTGTTGGTGGGGCTTTCCTGGAGAAGGGGACCCCTGAGAGCTATCATGTAGCCGCAGGGGTAAGTGACACGGGGCTGAAATGAAGAGGTGTCCTTTTCAGGGATCTGCAAATATTTTCCTTAACAGGCTGGGGCAGCGGGGAGGTAGTAAACATGGGGCTTCACGGGTGGACAGGAGCCAGGTCACACAGGGCGTGTGGAGGAAGGTGGACTGTCCCGAGGGCACTAGGGAGCCATTGAAGGGCTTTGCACAAAGTGGGAGGCCACCTGAGTGCAGGAGGGGTGGTGAGGTGGTCAGGGGCCCCAAGAGACGCAGGCAGGAGGGGACTGGACCTGGACTGGGGTTGTGGTGGGCCGGTATCACCATGAGTTACCCAGACACGTGGATGAAGAAACCCCTCAGCTCTCTCGATAACTTGATAATCTGTTCGAAATGCCCTAACCCGAGGGAAGTAAACGGAATGGAAGTAGCAATCCCCCATTATCTCAGGTCTCCCGTCTATCAGGCTCTGTGCTAAGCATTCTTTGGTATGTACTTCACGCTCCCAGTGATTCTGTGAGATAGGAACTATTATTATAGCATTTTCCAGATATAGAAACGGAGGTTCATTGATGTTGAAGTCATTTAGCCACCGAGCTTAGAAGAGGGAGAGTCCAGTGTGCATTCAGGAGGCTTTTAACCTCTGTGCTGTGATATCATCTTTCATCAGGAGGGTGCCCCAAACTGGGAACCAGGAGCTTTGGGTTCTCCCCCATCTCCCGCCNCGCCTCCCCACCCTTGCTCTCTCACTAGCCTTGGAACAAAAGTACTGTCTGAGCACGTTGCCCAGCCCCTCCGGAGCCCTGGGGCGGGATTGGGATTAGCCAGGTGAGCTCTTAGGCCGTGAGCGAGCGTGTTTCGTTACCCGTTTCTGCTCTAGGCTGAGTTAAGGAATTTTCATCCCTATTTGACAGGCTTGGGAGGGAAAGACGCGTGCGCGCGCGCGCACACACACACACACACGCACACACACAGAAGGGTTTAAGTATAGAGACACCTCTTTGAGAAATGTTCTCCTGTAAGTCCATTTTTCTGGCTCCTAGTTGCAAAGCTTTAACAGATCTGTCCTTTGGCCTTTCGATAACTGAGAGAGGGAGAAGGTGTAAGGATGAGTCCCACTGAGGAGATGAGGACACTGAGGCTTGGGAAGGGAGAGGTGCCTCAGGGGAGGAGGAAGTCAGCGTCAGAGCCTGGAGCTGCGCCTTTCACCCCCAGCCCCGCTCAACGCTACTGTTGCAGGATTTTTTTTTAATATATTTTTTAAATATTTTTATTTATTTCTAGGAGAGAGAGACAGAGACAGAGAGAGAGAGAGAGACAGCGTGAGCAGGGGAGGGTCAGAGAGAGAGGGAGTCACAGACTGAAACAGGCTCCAGGCTCTGAGCCGGCAGTCAGCACAGAGCCCGACGCGGGGCTCGAACCCACGAACCGCGAGATCATGACCTAAGGGAAAGTCAGACGCTTAACCGACTAAGCCACCCAGGCGCCCCTGTTGCAGGATTTTTTTTACCACCATACCCGGGGTTCGTGGTCTGGCCGCTCCAAAGGATGGAGAGGTGGACACAAAATGACCAAGGCAAAAAGTTTATTAGAGCAGAAGAGCAGGAAGTGAGACTAGAAGGAAAGCTCTCTTTGCAGCGGGGACGTTCAAAAGCGGATGCCCGAGGACTCTAGGCAAGGGCCCTTGTTTTATAAGGTTCTGGTCAGCCCTCCCCTCCCTTCCCCGTTCCTTCTCAGCTCCCACCCTTATTGGCTGGACAACTCTGGGTGCTGGGTTGCCCACTCCTGATTGGCTCGTTTCCATTGTATGAGGGTGGCCTATGACCCTGCCTTCCTTGTGGATCATAAGGTTTTATGGCCTAATTTTTAGTTAGGTATGGGGCGCCTGCGTGGCTTAGTCGGTTAAGCGTCCAACTTTCGCTTAGGTCATGATCTCGTGGTTCGTGGGTTCGAGCCCCGCGTCGGGCTCTGGCTGACTGCCGGCTCAGAGCCTGGAGCCTGTTTCATCCTGTTTCAGTCTGTGACCCCCTCTCTCTCTGACCCTCCCCTGCTCATCCTGTCTCTCTATCTCCTAGGAAAAAAAANAGTATTATTCCAAAATATGTCTTCCCGCCCCCAGGGACCTCGGGTCCTAATTCTTTCCCTCTCTGCCTATTTTACCATATTTTTTTTCCAATCCTGCTTCTTCNCCAGCAGGAGCTGGTTCCCCTGTGACCTGAGTCCCACTCTGATTCAGTTTCAGAAGTGACTTGCAGTGGATCCTCTTCTGTGCCGACCTGCCCTCCCTCATCCAGGAAGGCCCTCAGTACGTGCCTGATCTGGGACCCCAACCCTTGTCGACCTTGGCCGTGCTTCCAGAGAACCGATCTGCAGGGTGGGGGGCATGGGCTCATCCCAGACAGCGTAGGGCGAGGAGGAGGGGAGGGAGAGGGGGACCTTGGAGGAGCGGGGTGCGTGCAGAGTAACGTGTTGGAATGGATGAGCAAGTAAGCAAGTGGGCCGGTCTTCCTCTCTGACTCTGCTTCCGCACCTCATGTCCTCCTGAAAGCCCCGGTGACATCTCTCCCCACCCTCCTGTTGTCCCTGCAGCCCTCCAGCCCTGGCCTCAGGCCATGGCCACCCTCTCCCCGATGAAGGGTGCAGTGAGGTCTCCCTCCCACCCCACCCCTGGGGCAGCAGACCCGTTCCCCACACTGCAGCTCTGGAACAGAGGGGGCCCCTAGAGACCTGACTTCGGGGACTGGGCCTGCCTCCCCCAGGTGCGGGCTGGTGGCCTTGTGGATGGCAGGCGCGCTCCTGGCACCGCCTAGCGGCATTCCCCTGGAGAGACTTGTGCAGATGGCCATGGACAGAGGCTACACGGCGCAGGGAGAGATGTTCTCCGGTGAGTTGGGTGCAGAAGGGGCTGGAGCCAGGCGGGTCAGGAGACCCTATTGCATTCCTCAGGCCCTTCTCCCCGCCCAGTAGAGTATTAGGAGTTGGATTCTGGAGACACGATGTCTTCATCAACCCCCTCCCACCCCCCAGCTTTCCACCTCTTGCTGAGCGGCTGTGGACCAGCAGCTTGCCGTCTCTGTGCCTCACTTTCTGCATTTGTACAAAGAGGTGGCGGTTGCGGTGAAGATTAAAGGCTCCTATCCTCCGGTAGCCCGCGGCCCGGGGCCAGGCACCCGGTGATCCTTCCGTCTGTGTTGTCCCTGCAGTGGCTGACATGGGCAAGCTGGCCCAGGAGGCACTGGGCTGCTCGGCTGAGCTGCTCTGCGGGGGCCTGGGTGGTCCCAACAGAGACCGTGTCCTGCGGCACCTTGTCGCCGGCTATCCCTTGCTCATCCCGTATCCCAGGGCCTAGAAGGGAGCTGGGTGGGGATGGGGAAGGGTGGGTCCCGGGGCCACACCGCGTCTTTGGCCTTAACCCCAGCACCAGCTACGACGAGGACTTCAACCACGAGCCATGTCAGAGGAAAGGCTACAAGGCCCACTGGGCAGTGAGCACAGGTGGGCCTTCCCTCCCGCACCCCTGTATGCACACCCTGCGTGACCCCAGCCCCCCTCGCCCCTGCATTCTCACCCTTCCACTGGCACTTTGCCCAGACTCGAGGCAGGGACCAGGGCTGGGCTGTCCCTGTCCCAACAGGGCTCTCAGTAGGGACCTGGCAAGGAGCAGGTCCCTCAGTGTCAGCGGGTCACGGTTTCCATGGACCAAAGCACAGAGCACGGACTCTAGGATCAAACAGCTCGGGCTCCAGACTTGGTCCTGCCGCTTCCAGGCTCTGTGACTCTGGGCTTCTATTTCTGCGTCTGGAAGTCAGGATGCCAGTGGGCAAAGCACGTAAAAGTCTGAACAACGCAGGCACGTTGCGCGTGTCAGTAAGGAGAACAGCGATCGGCCTTGTCATTCCACCTGCCTTCCAGAAGGCTGATTTGCATGTTAGGTGGCCTGGACTGAGGCTCCCCAGCTCCCGGGGCTGTGGCCTCAAGGGCTCCTCTGAGCAGTGTGTGTGTGTGTGTGTGTGTGTGTGTGTGTGTGTGTGTGTGTGTGTGTGTGTGTGTTTTCCCCACTAGACAGCAGGAGAGAGCTGGGTGATGATGCTTGGTCTGTTTAATGCCCTCCCCCCCCGCGCCCCACACTACCAGGCTGAAGGAGGCGTGACACCCTGGGTCAGTCCCGGCCCCGCTTACTCCCCCGCAAGGGGTTGCAGAGGCAGCACCACACCTCCCCTGAAGGGCTGTGGGGGGCGCTCACTCCAGCTCACAGCCTCCCCTCTCCTCCCCAGGGCTCCTGCTGGGGACGCAGGCTGTGCCAACCCTCGGCTATTCTGAGGACCCCGAGCTGCCAGGTCTGTTCCACCCGGTGCCCGGCACACCCTGCCAGCCACCCGCCCTGCCAGAGGAAGGTGCCCCAGGAGCCGTCTACCTCCTCTGCAAGCAGGGCAAGAGTTGGCATTACCATCTGTGGGACTATGACCAGGTCCGGGATAGCAACCTGCAGCTGACGGACTTTGCGCCGTCGCGGGCTGCTGATGGCCGGACGTACGTGGTGCCCGCGGGTGGGGTACGAGCTGGCCTCTGTGGCCAGGCGCTGCTGCTCAGCCCGCGGGACTCTGGCCACTAGCCTGCTGCAGCCGGGGAATGGGGCCCCCTGGCACAGCTCGGCTCTGTCACCATTTGAAGAGTGCCCCAGTGTCTCCCTTTTCCCAACAATCCGTCGGAGTGGGCTGTGTTCCTGAGGACCTCCAGCCAGAGCTCCTCCGTGCAGAGGCCCCCTCCTGCGCACCCCTACCCAATCCATCCAGTCCCAGTCCCCTTCTCCCACACCCACCCCCCAGTGTTGAGCCCCTGCTGTGTGGCTGGAGGCAAAGCCAGGAGCTGGCTAGACAAGGCCCCTGTCCGGGGAGGACACTGACCACAGCCCGGCCCGAAGGTCCTGTCCGTCCCACCCGAATGGTGCATCCAGCCATCTCTCACTGGTGACCACCCTCCCCTCTCTGGACAGGAGCCTTCTCCTTAGACCCCTTGCTTCTCCCCCCCCCACCCCATTCCCATGGAGCCTAGGAANCGCCCCGAAGCATTGCCTTTTAAAATGCAAACCAGGGAGAAGCAAGTGGGTGGCTCAGTTGGTTAAGCATCTGGCTCAGGTCATGATTTCACGGGTTCATGGGTTCGAGCCCAGAGTCAGGCTCTGCGCTGACAGCTCAGAGCCTGGAGCCTGCTTCCCATTCTGTGCGACCCCCCCCACCTCTTCCCCTCCCCCACTTGCACTCGTGTGCGCGTGCATGCGCTCTCTTTCTCTCTCAAAAATAAGCATTAAAATGCAAACCATGTCTCAGTACTTGCCTCCTAAGAAGCTTCCAGCAGCAACTTGTTGCTCACAGGCTAGGGATTAAAGACTCCCAGCCTCAGCTCATCTCTCCTGATCTCTGACTATTCCTCACACTCTCTGCCACTGGCCTTTCAGGTCCCTTGAGTGTCACTTGCCCACCCCTGCTGAGGAGACCTTAATTCTCAATATTGGTTCATCTTTCTCAGGGAAGACTCCCTAGCCCCAGGCTAGGCCCCTCCCTGACCTTTGTGTTCTGATTGAGAAACTGGACAGTAAGTGCTAACTCATCAAACTCTTCAACCATGTTAGGAAGGTACTAGATCCTGGACAGTAAGTGCTAACTCATCAAACTCTTCAACCACGTTAGGAAGGTACTAAATCCTCCCCCAGTTGAAGAGACTGGCGCCTGGAGAAGTGCAGCCACTGGCCTGAGGTCCCGTCCTGCCTCCCTGCGGCAGCACCAGGGTTCAAACCAGGCAGTTAGTGCCTATAAGATGGGGAGAAAGAGGGGCGCCTGGGTGGCTCAGTCGGTTAAGCGGCCAACTTCAGCTCAGGTCATGAGCTCCCGGTTCGTGGGTTCGAGCCCTGCATCGGGCTCTGCTGACAGCTAGCTCAGAGCNTAACTGCATGGATACCTGTTGCCGCCACCCTGAAAGGGGGGAGACAGGTTTGCCTCGGTCACTTGTGTAGCCCAGCGCCCAGCAAAGAGATGGGTTTCTAACCGGGAGAGGGGTGTCCCTGCCCTGGCCCTGGTCCCTCTGCACCAGCCCTGACACCCTGGCTGGCACTGTCCAGTGCACTGTCCCAGAAGCCCCCAAGGGCACAGCCTGAGCGTCTTGGTCACTAGTGTGTCCCCCGCGTTGTCCAGCACAGAGCCAGGCACCAGAGCAGCAGCTCAGTGAATGCACGCCCAATGCACGAACCAGCGTGCTCCGTGCCTGCATCTCTGTCCCCAGCCCGTCATCATCCCATTACCCCGCCCAGCACTCACGGGGAAATCATGAGCTTTGAGCCCACACGCCCCAGATGAGAAAGAAAAAAAATGCACAAGGTTGACGTTGAATGTGATTTATTGGGGCATCGTCACGGGGGGGATGGAAGCAGATGAAGCGATTTTGCCTCCTGTCCCCCGCCGCTGCCCCAGCTAATGACTACCTCTCATATAAATAAGTATAAAGACAGTTGGTCGGTAGAAAAAGGAGCCGCCTCCTCAGGCCCGGAAGACACTCTAGGGCTTCAGCTTAGGGAAGAGGGAGGTGCCTGGTTCCCAGCCTCCTAGGCTAGGAAGCCAAAGGTACAGGTGTAGGAGGAGGGGGACGGAGGGGCGTCACCCACGCTTGAGAAGGTGCTGGGGTCTTTGGTTTGGATCAGGCTGCCAGCCCTGGGTCGCAGCCACCTACGCTGTACCTCTGGAGGAAGGCAGCTCTGATTCCCAAGCCTCCTCTTCCAGGTCTGAAAGCCCCCTCCTGCCACCAGTTGGCAAGGAGCAAGGGCAAGGGGGGCCGGGGTGGGGGGAGGGAGGCCCGAGGAACGAGGTTGTGCCAGTCAGAGCTGGCACAGGACACGGCTGTGGTCTTGGTCTGCAGGGGGTCAGAGTTCTGTCAGGAGGGGGGAGGATCCCATGGGGCCAGGGGAGGGCGGGACCGGTCCCGCCCAAGGGCAGCTCGCAGCCCTGCGGTGTCACACCCTCCCGAACCTCTCAGCAACGGAATGGCCCCCAGATGAACAGAGGGGTTGTAACTCTCCCAGGCAGACAGGTGGCGCCTGCCTTTGCTCACAGGTGAGGTCTGGCTCCCCCCTGGCACCAGAGAGGACATTCCCCCTTCCCAGGCCTCCAGGGGCCAGCTTGCGGCCAGGAGGGGGCTGACAAGGAGACAGTGATTGCGGTCATCCCTGCGGCGTCACACGTATTCCCCGTGGCACCTGGACTGTGTTCTGTCAGGGCTCCCGGTGGCGTCGTGGCCTCCGGCAGCCCCCTCAGAAACCTCCCCGGCTGGGCAGAGGGCCCGGTCCGGTTCTGATGCGAGGTGGAATGCGGCCATGGGCGCGTCCCCTCTCCAGTCCTTAAAACCTCTGTGTCGTGAAGGAGGCGGGCGCTACCGGGTCTCCAAGGCCCTTCAGACCTTCCGCTCACGTCTCGCGTGGTGTGCAGACCAACCCCTCCCATCCCCGAGGTCAACCCCCATGGCTGATCTCGGGGCACCGCCAGCCAGATGGGCACCACCCAATAAATCAACCCGGCGGTGGGCGAGGGGCTCAGCCCTGGGCCAGCCCCTGAAGGAGGCGGATCAAGTTGTCCAGACCCCAGAGGTACCCGTCCTCGCGGTTGCCCTCTGCCCACGGCAGTCGGTGGCTGAGCGTCTGGTGGTCAGGCAGGGCTACTGTCTTGCCGAAGTCGATCATCCAGACCCTGGCCAGGCCGGTGTGGTCGTGCACAAAGAGGAGGGAGCTGCCCACCACCTGCAGGGAGAGAGGAGGGAGGTTAGGGGGAGGGGAAGGCAGCTGAGCGGGGTGCTCGACAGCCTGAACTCCGGAGCCAGGCCATCTGGGTTCAAATCCTGGCTCTTCCACATAACTGGCTAGGTGGCCTTGGGCAGGTGGTCTGACCTGTCTGGACTTCCACTTGCTCCTGTACAGGATGGGGATAATGGAATAACCATAGCATTTACGGCCAAGGCTGCCGTGCAAGTTACATGCAGGAATTCATCCATAGAAAGCTCTTAGAAGCGTTGCCAGTGTAGCAAACGGACGACAGTGTTAACCATTGCCCTTTGCCAAGCTGGGATCCTGCATGGGAGAAGTGGATAACGCCTTCCCCCTGGAATATCGGCTCAGCCCCAGCGCAGGGCTGCCGGTGACCCCAGGCAGGGGACTTCCATTCTCTGGGCCTCAGTTTCCCCATCTATAGAATGGTGACACTGAGGTCACTACAGCATCCCATGAAGCGCTTTGCAGTGCTTGACACACTGCCCTCGGTAGATGTTGGTTTTTGTGTTTTGTTTTTTATTAGAAATAGTACTTCTGGGGGCGCCCGGGTGGCTTAGTCGGTTAAGCGTCCGACTTTCGCTTAGGTCATGATCTCGCGGTTCGTGGGTTCAAGCCCCGCGTCGGGCTCTGTGCTGACTGCCGGCTCAGAGCCTGGAGCCTATTTCAGAGTCTGTGACTCCCTCTCTCTCTGACCCTCCCCTACTCACGCTGTCTCTCTCTCTCTCTCCTGGAAATAAATAAAACATTAAAAAAAAGAAAAAAGAAATAGTACTACTATTGCTTTCATGTAACTCCAGGTGTGCAAGCCCCTCCCCCTTTCCAGTCGGGTTTGAAACCCCAGGTGATGGGGCAGGTGAGCAGGTGGCTGGCAGAGGAGGCAGCCGCCGCCCCGCTCTGGCCGCTGGCATATGGTGAGCGGCCTGGTGCGGCCACGTCTCCCAAAGTGCCAGGGAAATTGGAAGTCCCGATTTTGGTGTGAAGCCTCGTCTTTTAGATGTTGGCAGCTCATTTTTTAAAACGCTAAGTCACCAGGTGGGTGAAACCGAACATGAGTGCAGAAGGGATGAGGTCCCCAGGCCTCCTCTTTGTGACAGGTGTGTAAAGCCCAAGGGCAGCGATGAGGACGAGGAGGGTGACATCTGATGACAATGAACACGACAGTAACAGCTGGCACATGCTGCGGGTTTACTGTGGGCCGTGTTCCCTGGGCCAAGCTCCCATGTACATTAACCTGCTTCGTCCTCCCCATGCCCACGGGGCAGGTGCTCTGTTAACCCGTCCTGCCCGCCAGGCGACAGGTGTCCAGAACCACTCCCAGGGGCAGGTGGCTGAGGAGGAGTGCAGAGCGGGATTCGAACCCCAGGTGGCCTGACTCCCAGATCAAGGATGTTTCAGGAGTCGGGAACACCAGGAAAAAGAAGTGGGGGGAGGGGTGTGCCTGGGTGGCTCGTGGCTCGGTCGGTTAAGCGTCCAACTTCAGCTCAGGTCATGATCTCACAGGTCGTGAGTTCAAGCCCCATGTCGGGCTCTGCGCTGACAGCTCGGAGCCTGGAGCCTGCTTCAGATTCTGTCTCCCTCTCTCTCTGCCCCTCCCCCACTCACACTCTGTCTCTCTCTCAAAAATAAACATTAAAAAAATAATTTAAAAAAGAAGTGAGGATGAACCTAACAGGGGAGGTGGAAGAGCTCGCAGAAATAAGGGAGAGGAAAGGACACAGGCTGCGACATCATTGCCTCACAGACTTCCTGAGACAGCCCCAGATTCCTGGAGACAGCGGCGGCAGGAGGGAGGGACAGGGACGGGCTGCAGGAGGGAGGGACGAGGGAGCAAGCGGGGAGAGCCACCAAATAGGAATGCAGATACCAAACAATCGCTGGAAATAATTAGGATTACAAAGTAATTTAAGAGCAGGGACTTAAATGCACTTCCATCCTGCGAAGAGCACTCGACAGTTGGTCTCACGCTCAGCAGCCCTGCGGGCAGGGAAGCATTGTTCTTCCCGGTGTTAGGAGGAAACTGAGGCCCTGGAAGGTAACCCCCCTACCCAGCATGGAACAGCCTTCATTGCAGGCCGCCCAGCTCAAGCCCCTGAAATCCACCTTGCTGCCTACCCTCAAAAAGCAAACCCCAAAACTTGGGGGTTCCTTTTAATAACTTTGCCCTATAATCTGTCAGCTGTTTCTCTGACCCCCCCAGACACACTGAACCCCCGACCCCCCACCCCTGCACACAGGGCCTTCTCCCCTCCCTGGTGGCCGGGGCTCGCACCTCATGGGTCTTGAAGAAGGGGGAGTTCTCCAGAGCTTCACGGAGTTCTTCCAGGCGTGCCACGTACTTTCTCTGTGTGAGAGGGAGCGTTTCGTGTTCAGCACGNGGAGGGGATCAGGGGAGCCACTGGGAAAATGGGAGGGAGGGGGCTCGGGTCCACCGGGGTAACAGACAAGGGCGTGGCTGGGAGAGGACTTGAATACCCACAAGTCCTAGCAGCCCCTCCCATAAGAGGGGGAGTCCAGTCCCTTTCATCTCAGCTGTATCGGAAGATTTGCTCTGGGCAATAAAACAGGGCAGAAATGACGGTGGCCATTCTGAGCCTGGCCAGTCAAGACACTTTACATCTTTCCCTCGTTCTTGGGACCACCTGCTTCTGCGCCGAGAAGGCGCCCAGGCCAGCCTGCTGCATTGTGAGAGCCAAGTGGCCAAGTCGTGAGCCAATCACCAGACCCAGGACAGGGCCCTCCTAGACCAGCCAGCTCTCGCCAGGCCACCAGCGGGCCGCAGATGGTGAGCAATGCCAGCCAGTATCGGTCATCCTTGGCCTAAAGCGGATGACCCTTGCCTAACGAGCGACCGCGACGGTGGGGGTCTTAAGCTGCTAAAGACAGGGCCCGCTGTGCTGCTCACCAGGATTCCACGGTTCCCGTCCACAAAGTCCTCCAGCACCTTTGTCACCTGCTCCAGCTCCTGTGTCTTCTTGAAATTGGTGTTGCAGGTCCCACTGGCTTTCTGCAGGGCAAGGGGTGAAGGCCCGGTGTCACCTCCCCCTTCTCACGCCTGACACCAAGCAGCCTCAGGCGTTTCCTGGGACCACCTGCCTGCCCCCCACACTTGCCAGTGAGCAAGCCCACCTGCTCAGCCCGGGTCAACCCAGCCCCGAATCACACTCCAGGAGTAACCGGTCCTTCTGAGTCTAACCTTGAACCCTGCGGTTGAGCCAGTCCAGCCAAGTGGGCTTTGAAGAGGGGTGGATCTGGCTTTGAACCGTGACTTTGCTACTTCCTAGCTGGGCAGCCCTAAACGAGCCAACACACCGGCCTCAGCCTCAGTTTCCTCACCTGGAAAATAGGGACCGAGTTGGTATTTACTGCCTAAAGCTGGGGTAAGGATTAAAGGAGACTGGATATGTAGGCTGCAAAGCACAGTGCCTGGCATACAACTAAGTAAGCACTCCATAAATGGGACTAATAATGTTTATGTCTGAGGGGGGCACAGAGAAGCCACCTGAGTCGTTCTGCCACACTGTGCCAGGTGCTGTGTGGGCGCTGATAACATGGAGGTAACAGGACAGACACAGTCAGGTGAAGGAGACAGGTATAGAACAATAAGATCTTCACAAAGGGAGAGAATAGAATTATAGAGTGTGGGGAGCCATGAGGAGGTAAAGAGAGGGCCCTGATCGAGCAGGATGGAAATTAAGGCGGGCTTCTTGGAGGAAGCAAAATTTGAAAGGAGACAGGAAAATGACTGGGAGACAGGAAAATTGAGGGGAAAGCAGGGGGAAGAGCAGTCTTGGCAGAGGGAAGAGCATGTGCAGAGGTCCTGTGGCAGGAAAGAACAGAGCTCTTTCAAGGAAATGAAAGCACTGTGGCCTGAAGGGAGACAAGGAGAAAGAGAGAGGGGAGAGATGAGGCTAGACCCTGGAGGGCCCTCTGGGCCAGGGGGCTTCTCCCGCAGAGACTAGGGAGCCATGGAAGGGTTTTGAATAGGAGAATGGCAGTCAGATGCGCAACTTGGAGAGATGGTTCAGGCCAGGCCGTGCACGACAATTCCACTCTTGTCAAAGGAGTTTGGCAATCTCTAGCAACATTCCCAACGCCGCTCATCTCTGACTCCATCTTCCTCCTTCTGGGAATCTAGTCTCCAGGTAAACCTACACACTTGCAAAGTATCTTATGTACAAAGTCATTCACTGAGGCACTGTCTGTAATGGCAAAAAGTGGAAACGCAGGTGGCCATCTGTAGGGGACTGTGTCACATCCACAGAAAGCTATTATATAACTGAGGAAGGAAGGGAAGAAGGGAAGGGAAGAAGGAGGGAGGGAGGAAGAGAGGGAGGGAGGGAGGGAGGGAGGGAGGAAGGGAGGAAGGAAGGAAGGAGGGAGGGGAAGGAAGGGAGGGAGGAAGGAAGGGAGGAGGGAGGGAGGGAGGAAGACTGCCTATGGAATGATATGCAAATCTCTCTAGGGCTCTCCCTCCTTGGGTAAGAACGGGAGGAGGAAACCTTAGGACATGCAATTGCATTTGTTTGTATTTGCAGGAAAAAAATAGAAGAAACTGATAAAGCGGTTCCTCAGGAGCCGGTGGGGGGGCAGAGGAACAGCATGGGAAGGGCGTGGGCAGAGCTGGGAGAGAGATTTCCCCTACATACCCCTGCACATCACTTGGATTTTTGAACCGCGTGAATCCCTCTTCAAATAATTAGGTGTAATTTACCAAAAAAAAGGAGAGAAAGAAGGAAGAAAGGAAAGAAAACTGAAAATCTCTCCCCATAAGGCGGGGGAAGGATTCTTCCAGCTGCTGTTAGGTGAGGATCCGAGGGGGTGAGACCAGGACCCCGGAGCCCAGGGAGGCTAGGGAGGGAGGGAGAGCCCAGGGCGGCTGGGGCAGGAGAGATGGGCCAGACTAGGGCAGGGCCAGGGTGAGGGGTGAAGAAGGAATCTGGAGCTGCTCAGGCAGACAGGTAAACAAAACGGGGTCACTGATGGGGGTGAGAGAGAAGCAGGGCTCCCCAGAGCCCCCATCTATTCATCTGCTACAGTCTCCTGCTCCTTCTCCATGTCCTGCTTCTTTCCGGCCTTCCCCGTGCTCCCCAAGAAGCCCGGCCTCGGATCTAGCTCCCCCCCCAGCCCCCCTGGGCACAGGCTAGCAGCTCCTGGCCCTCACCTTGATGCCCTCAATCCGGAAGCCCAAGGTGGAGGTCGAGCTCACGGTCTCCCTCCATTGCATGTAGCGGGGCTTGGTGACGGCGCCCTGGGCGTGTTCCTCCGGGGTGGGGGCCCCGGGGTCCACGGCCACCATCTTCTCATACATGTCCTTCCGGGGCCGGGGCCTCTCTCGTGCCTTTACCAGCTCCTCCTCCAGGTAGGTCCTGACACAAAGAGAACGTGACCAGTGAAACCATGAGGAGCAAAGGTGGAGGATGCATTCCCTGATATCAAGGCATGTTATAAAAGCACAGCATGGCCCAAGAACAAATAGATCAATGGACCAGAACAGAGTCTAAACACAGACACACACACACGTACATTTACCCAAATTATGATGACAAAGACCACCTAGCAATTCAGTGGAGAAAGGGAAGTTTTTTCAATAAATAGTGTCGAGTCAATAGGATAGCCATATGGGGGGTGGGGGGGAACAGGCTAAGGAACCTCAATCCCTACCTCACACCATATATAAAAATTAATTTTAGGGGCGCCTGGGTGGCTCAGTCAGTTGAACGTTTGACTTTGGCTCAGGTCATGATCTCACAGCTTGTGGGTTCGAGCCCCGCGTCGGGCTCTGTGCTGACAGCTCAGAGCCTGGAGCCTGCTTCCCATTCTGTGTCTTCCTCTCTCTGCCCCTCCCTCACTTGCTCTCTCTCCCTGTCTTGTTCTCTCTCACAAATAAATGAACAGGTGCGTTGAGTGGCTCAGTCGGTTAAGCGTCCAACTTCGGCTCAGGTCAGGATCTCATGGTTTGTGGGTTCAGGTCCCGCATCAGGCTCTGTGCTGACAGCTCAGAGCCTGGAGCCTGCTTCCCATTCTGTGTCTTCCTCTCTCTGCCCCTCCCTCACTTGCTCTCTCTCCCTGTCTTGTTCTCTCTCACAAATAAATGAACAGGTGCGTTGAGTGGCTCAGTCGGTTAAGCGTCCAACTTCGGCTCAGGTCAGGATCTCATGGTTTGTGGGTTCAGGTCCCGCATCAGGCTCTGTGCTGACAGCTCAGAGCCTGGAGCTTGTTTCGGATGCTGTGTCTCCCCCTCTCTCTGCTCCTTCCCTACTCACGCTCTGTCTCTCTCTCTCTCAAAAATAAATAAATATTAATAAATGCATAAACAAACATTAAAAATTAATTTTAGGTGGATTGCAAATTTAGATGTTAAAGTTAAACAAAGCTTGTAAAAGAAAACATAGGAGATCTGCACGATTTTGGCATAGGCAGATTTCTGAAAATCTGAAGATTTTCTGAAACACAAAGCTACCAATCACGATGAAAAAAATGACAAACTGGCCTAAATCAAAACTTCTTCTGTTTATCTGGGGCACCTGGGTGGCTCAGTCGGTTAAGCATCCAACATCGGCTCAGGTCTGATCTCACTGTTTGTGGGTTCGAGCCCCGCGTCGGGCTCTGTGCTGACAGCTCAGAGCCTGGAGCTGCTTCAGATTCTGTGTCTCCCTCTCTCTCTGACCCTCTTCCTGCTCACACTCTCTCAAAAATGAATAAACATTAAAAAAATTAAAAAAAAAAAACTTCTGTTTATCAAAAGATACTATTAAGAGAGTGAAATGGGAAATCTGGACTGTGTGTGTGTGTGTGTGTGTGTGTGTGTGTGTGAGTGTCCAACAAAGGAATTGTAATCAGAATATATAAAGAATTACAAATCATAAAGAAAACGACAGCCCAATAGAAAAATGGGCAGGGGCACCTGGGTGACTCAATTGGTTAGGCGTCCAACTCTTGATTTTGGCTCAGATCATGATCTCATGGATCATGAGTTCAAGTCCCACATCAGGGGGAAAGAAAAGAAAGAAAGAAAGAAAGAAAGAAAGAAAGAAAGAAAGAAAGGAAGGAAGGAAGGAAGGAAGGAAGGAAGGAAGGAAGGAAGGAAGAAAGAGGGAGGGAGGGAGGGAGGGAGGAAGGAAGGAAGGAAAGAAAAGAAAAAGAACATTGGTAAAAATATTCAAAGAGGCACTTTCCCAAGAGGATTTCCAAATGGCCAACCAACTAACGCTCAATTTCTTTGGTCATCAGAGAAACAGAAATTAAAATCCTAAGTAGACACTCCCCAGAATGGTTAAAATTAGCCAAGGAGAGGATAAAACAACTGGAACCCTCACACACCGCTGTCCCTAGGCGTCTGCTCTGGGGCTGAACCCACCTGCTGCCCATCTTGCAGTCCATGATGGAGGGGCCCTCGAAATCCGCCAGGAGGTCTTCCATCTGGTTGAAGGCCTGGCCATCGCGCTGCACCATGCCGTAGTAGGCGGGCACGAAGGGGCGCAGGGGGTCGCTCATCAGCTGCTCCAGGCTGCGCTGCTCACACTGACAGAAACGCTTCAGGATCCGACCATCCTCTCCTGCCTGGAAGTTCCCTGTGGGAGCACAGTCGACGAGAGGGTCAGAGGCTGGAGCAGCCGGAGCCTCTCCTCATCTCCCGCGTGCGTCGGATCCTGGCTGCCCTCACCTTGCCTCACCCCTTCTGGAAGGGCTTCTCTCCCTCCCTGCACCTCTCAAAGTCTTGGCCGGGACATGGCAAGGGAAGGGCCTACTGCGGCTCCTCGTTTCAACAGAGTCCTGTTCACAGCAGGCTGGGGCCTTGCTTGTTTTGTCATTTTGGATTGTGAGCTCATGGTGGGCTGTGGGAATCTGTGTGAGATCTGTCTCTGCCTCTGCCTGGAGTCCCAGCACCGTGCTGACGCCCGGGGCCAATTCATGTCAACTGATAACGCTGGCACTTCCTGGACCACGCAGTCTATATAGCCTAGCATTACAAGCTCTTGGGAGGCAAATTATATTTTCAGCTTGTAGACGCCAAAGATGGCTGCTATTGTAGCTCCTGTCTCACGGTTCTTCCAGAATTTCACTGCTCCCCACCAAGAAGTGGAATCTAATTTTTCCCTCCTTGAATCTGGGAGGGCTTTGGGCAGAAGCAACACGGTGACTTCAGATTCGAGGTCACCAAAGGAGATGCGAGCTCCACTTTGCAGTCCTGAGCTGCTACATAAGAAAGAGAACTCCTCAGGGCACCTGGGTGGCTCAGTTGGTTAAGGGTCAGATTGCAGCTCAGGCCATGACCTCATGGTTTGTGCATTCGGCCCCGCCCTGGGCTCTCTCCTGTCAGGGTGGGGCCCACTTTGGATCCACTGTCCCTCTCTCTCTGCCCCTCCCCTGCTCATTCTCTTTCACTCTCTCTAAATAAATAAATAAATAAACTTAAAAAAAAAAAGAAAGAAAAGAAAAAAGAGGCGCGCCTGGGTGGCTCAGTGGGTTAAGCATTTAGCTTTGGCTCGGGTCATGATCTCACGGTTCTTGGGTTCGAGCCCCGCATCGGGCTCTGTGCTGACAGCTTGGAGCCTGGAGCCTGCTTCGGGTTCTGTGTCTCCCTCTCTCTCTGCACCTCGCTCACTTGCTCTCTGTCTCTCAAAAATAAATAAACATTAAAAAAAATTAAAAAGAAAAAAAAGAAAAGAAAGCTGAGGCCACCATACTGTAGGGAAGCCCAAGCCACTCCACATGGAAGCTGTCCGGCCAGCGGCCCCAGTGGAGGCTCAACCAACAATCGACCGCGAGGCATGTGAGTGGATGAATCTCAAAAGCTTCCACCTTGCAGCGTTCAGGATATCCGAGGTGAGTTCCCAGACTTCACAGAGTAGCAATAAGCCATCCCTGTCATGTCCTGTCTGGACTCCTGACCCCAAACAGAGTTCATAAAAGGCAATAAAATAGCTGTTGTATTCCACTAAGTTTTCTTTTAGCCACTACTAACTTTTGAGGGGTTATTTGGTATTTTCACTCAGCAATAGTAACTGGGAAACATGGCGGTGGCGGCCTCATGTTGGGGGGCAGGGGTGGAGGGGAGGCTGGCCTTTTCAAAGACTCAGGTCTAAGGATGAACTAGGTAGGTGAGTTCCCATCTTATCTTCATTTGCCANGGTAGTAACTGGGAAACATGGTGGCGGCGGCCTCATGTTGGGGGGAGGGGGGGTGGAGGGGAGGCTGGCCTTTTCAAAGACTCAGGTCTAAGGATGAACTAGGTAGGTGAGTTCCCATCTTATCTTCATTTGCCAGTGGGCCTAGTTTGTCTAGTCCCTGCTGGTACTCATTTTTGTGAATAAAGTTTTATTGGCACACACAGTCATGTGTTTGTGTCCTCTATGGCTGCTTTCGTGCTGTAACACAATAGAATTGCGTAGCTGTGACAGAAATCATATGACTCCCAAAACCGAGGATGTTTATCATCTAGCCCCTTACAAAATACGTTATGTACAAGGCATTGTGCTGCGAAGGAAAACCATCAGCGCTGCTGTTTACTGAGGGCCTCACTATACCCTGGACACAGGGAGAGACCAAGGAATGATTGTTTCTACTTATGAGGGGTCTGTGTCTCAATCGTCACATATATATTTTGATTTTAACCCTTCAATGAACCCTGCAAGGGAGGTATGATTATCACCATATTACAAGTGAGGAGGCCCAGTGAGAAAAAGCAACTTACCCAGGATCACCCATATATAAAGTACAGAGTTAGGGGCACCTGGGTGGCTCAGTCGGTTAAGCGCCTGACTTCAGCTCAGGTCATGATCTCACAGCTCATGGGTTCNCCACTACTAACTTTTGAGGGGTTATTTGGTATTTTCACTCAGCGGTAGTAACTGGGAAACATGGTGGCGGCGGCCTCATGTTGGGGGGAGGGGGGGTGGAGGGGAGGCTGGCCTTTTCAAAGACTCAGGTCTAAGGATGAACTAGGTAGGTGAGTTCCCATCTTATCTTCATTTGCCAGTGGGCCTAGTTTGTCTAGTCCCTGCTGGTACTCATTTTTGTGAATAAAGTTTTATTGGCACACACAGTCATGTGTTTATGTGTCATCTATGGCTGCTTTCGTGCTGTAACACAATAGAATTGCGTAGCTGTGACAGAAATCATATGACTCCCAAAACCGAGGATGTTTATCATCTAGCCCCTTACAAAATACGTTATGTACAAGGCATTGTGCTGCGAAGGAAAACCATCAGCGCTGCTGTTTACTGAGGGCCTCACTATACCCTGGACACAGGGAGAGACCAAGGAATGATTGTTTCTACTTATGAGGGGTCTGTGTCTCAATCGTCACATATATATTTTGATTTTAACCCTTCAATGAACCCTGCAAGGGAGGTATGATTATCACCATATTACAAGTGAGGAGGCCCAGTGAGAAAAAGCAACTTACCCAGGATCACCCATATATAAAGTACAGAGTTAGGGGCACCTGGGTGGCTCAGTCGGTTAAGCGCCCGACTTCAGCTCAGGTCATGATCTCACAGCTCATGGGTTCAGGCCCCGCATCAGGCTCTGTGCTGACAGCTAGCTCAGAGCCTGGAGCCTTTTTCCAGTTCTGTATCTCCCTCTCTCTCTCTGACCCTCCCCTGCTCACGCTGTCTCTCTCTCTCTCTCTCTCTCAGAAATAAAACATTTTTAAAAAATTAAAAATTAAATAAAAATTAAAAAAATAAAGTGCAGAATTAGGATTTGCGCCCAGGACCATTTCTTCCCCAGGGCTGAGGATTTGCTCCTCATCCTCCTGGCACCAGGAGGNNGGGGGAGGCTGGGGGACCAGGGGGCTTTCTGGGATTGCTGCTCCCGAGCTCACTGGGGTGAGCGAAGCCCACTGCTTCAGCAATCATGAGATCCCCAAAGGCCTCGGCAAAGGTGGGGAAGAGTCTGCCCATTTCTCTCTGTCCCTGTCATCAATGTCTTACATACCTATGTCTCTCGGTCCTTCTCAAAGGAGTAAAAACAGGCCAGGTCATGGTACAGTAACAACGAACCCTCGAATCTCCCCCCATCCCCACATGCACACACCCAACACTTGGAAACTTCACTTCTGTCCCGAAACCAAGTCAGACCCTCTGGAGAAAATGACGGAGACAGGAGTTGATGAATGGAGGCTGAACCACGGAGAAAGACGCAATTAGAAACAGATGACAAAGTGACAACAGAGACAGAGCGATAGGGACAGAGGTAGAGACTGGGGCAGTCAGGAGAGCTGCTCACCAAACAGCTCCAGCCCATCCCCCCTTCTAGGGACATCCCCGCCATCTTGAACTTGGGTTACTGACTTGCTTTGGCCGGTAAAATGTGAGCAGAAGCGTTAAAGCCAGTACACGGCTCTCCATGTTCTTTTCCCTGCTGTAGCGGTGGCGGGGGGGTGGGTCGTGGAAAGAGAAGCATCCTTGGTCTGGGCCTGGAGGGAAGACCGCATAGAGCAGAGCCAGTCACCGACCAGTGGCCCATGGTGAAGCAGCAACGATAATAATAACCCTTTGTGGTTCCAAGTTACTAAGCTTGGAAGTTGTCTGTTACCACAGCAAGTCCTGACCTAGCCTGACTGATACGGTGACAAGCTGCCAAAAGACAAAGAAAGAAATAGAGAAAGGCAGAAAAGGAGACCCGGATACCAAATCATGAGGGGGAAGAAAAAGATAAATCGAAGCAAAGAAAGAGAGAGAACAGGCAACAGAAACCCAATAGAGCGAACTGAAAACAAAGATTTCGTTGTAGCACGTCGACTTGATCAAGAGGCTCTTGAGGTTGGCTAGTGTCTGACTCACATGCTCGAGCACGCGTGCAGACACATGAAGACATTCTCTGCTCCAGGCCTATGGCAGGCCCTTGGGCAAGTTCTGGGAGAATGAGGGTCCTCCCCGGAGAAAGAAGCGGTGTGCCTCAAGCCCCCACTACCCTGGGGTCCAGGCCATGCTCTCTCCCACCTGCTCAGAGCCCGGCTACCCAGCAGACATCCGATCGACGGTGGGAAGTTCAAACAGAGGCAGGGTGTTGGACTATGGGATTCAGGAAGGGCTACTCCCTCCACCCTCCAGCTGCCAACCACGGAGAGGAGGTGATTAATAAAGGTTCCTGTTTACTAAGTACCTGGAACATTCCAGACACAATGACAAAGACTCGGGTGAGCCATAACCTACTTGATCCTAAAAACACAAACCCAGGAGGGCTGTTGACTCCGGGTTACAAAGGAAACAGAGGCTCAGAGGGATGAAGTCACCTGCCTAAATCACACAGCACACCCCTGGGGTTCTAACTCTGAACTCACTGCCCTGGGCTTACACCCTACAGCCCTGGTGGGGTATAAACTCTGAAGGCGGGGATTATTGGGGTTGTCATGGTTACAACTGTGCCCCCAGCCCATGACCTAAGCGCACAAGAGCTGTTCCAAAAGCATTGGTTGGATTGAAGGAAGTTAGTTCTAGCTATCTTTTTTTTCTTTTTCTTTTTCTTTTTTATCATAAGCAGATTCAGTATCTTGTGTCTTTCTTGGACCTGATGGTTAATCTGGACTTTCTCAGATGATTTCATGATGGTCTCATCTCCCACGTCCCCTCCTCCAGGAAGCCCTCTCTGATACCCCAGGCGTAGCCAATCACCTCCTGTGATCTTCCCAAAACACTAGCTATCTCCTATCCCAGCCCTGACCTCTCTGTACTGCGATGGACCTGTCTTCTCCACTGGCCTGGGAGCTCCATGGGGCTAATGTCTCAGTCACTGCTGTGTCCCCCACAAAGCCAACACAGGGCTGGACATATAACTGAGGCTGAGAGGCTGTCGGTGGTCTGATTAGGACAGGATGGATGTGTGAGAAGGAAGGAAGCCGGGAGGAAAGGAAGAAAGTCGTGGGATTTTAAGGTCAGATGGGATTTCCAGATTAAGCCAGAAGGAAGCAGGGGTTTGCTTTCTAGGTGGTGGGAAACAAGCGACCAAGTGGCGAGTAGAGGCAGAATGGTGGCAGGGTATTCGAGGAACAGTGTGCACTTTGGCCTCATTGCAGGGGAGGGGGGCTAGGAGGGGAGAAGGGAAGCTGAATGCGGGAAGCAGCCTGGAGACAGGAAGCTCTAAACACAGGACTGAACTTCTGATCGCTATCTGGAGGGCCCTGGGGAGCCATGGAAGGTGCTGAAAAGCAGGGCAAGTTCAAAAGTTGATCAGAGGTGGACCTTGGAAGCAGATCCTGGAAGGATAAAGAAAAACTGGAGACACAGAGACGTGGGAAGAAAGCACGTTAGGGACGGGTCCACCCAGACACCACAGAGCTCGAAATAACTGGGTTTTAAACACCGCCAGGACAGAGTTAGAGTCCTGGCTCCGACCCGGCTTGGCCAACCCTAAGCAAGTGACCTCACCTCTGTAAACCTGTTTCTTCGTCTATAAAATGGAGACAATAACAGCGCCCCAATCTCATGTGCTGCTCTAAAGGGTTGACACACACACAGCCCTTAGAAAAGAGCCTGGTATTCTATGGGTTTGAATCCCAGCTCTGTGTCTTCCAAAGTGTGTGACCTTGGATGAGTGTCATGACCTCATCTATAAAATGGGGATAATAGGGGCGCCTGGGTGGCTTAGTCGGTTAAGCGTCCGACTTTCGCTTAGGTCATGATCTCGCGGTTCGTGGGTTNATAAAATAAAATGGGGATAATAACAGTATCTCCCTCATAGGGCTACTATAGGATTAAACGAGTTGATACGAGCAAGGAGCTTAGTACAGAGCTGGGCGTGAGAACTAGCTGCTATTTTTTCTTTCCCCATTCACTTCCAGATCAGCTGTTGGGAGATGCCAAGAACGTGAGGGAGGAGGTAGAGGGAACAGCTAAAGCAGAAAGACCAGAAGGTCAGCTCCTGTGCTCTGACACAGGCAGGCTGAGGCAGGTCTCAGCCTGTGGCCACACGTGTGAGCACATTCCCAAGGGAGGCTTGGGGGGGTGGGGGGGCTCAGGGCAGACTCCGGCCAGGGGCCCCGGGACAATGGGAGGGCCCAGCAGGCCAACCCACTTGAGTCTGTCACACCTGCCTCCCTGCTGACCCTCCCTGAACCTGCCAGGCCAGCCCTCCTGATTCACCAGGTGAGAACCGCACC
>NW_027531899.1:481914-493868 GCF_008692635.1 Crocuta crocuta
ATGTACACATGAGTGTGCAGGGGGCCCCTGGGGAGCTGGGGGCCCATGGTGAAACCAGAGGGCGCCTGGCTAAGCCGGGGGTCCTCAGCACTTGGGGCTCACACAGCCCTCTGAGAATCTGGGGGCTCACTCCCTACAAAAATGAGTACTAAAGGGTGGCAAAGGCTCATGACCCCTTGAGGCAGCCACAGTGCCTTAATAATGTAGGGTAAAGGGGCGCCTGGGTGGCTCGATCGGTTAAATGTCCGACTCTTGATTTCAGCTCAGGTCATCATCTCACGGTGCTGAGCCTGTTTGGGATTCTCTCTCTTCTTTCTCTCTCTGCCTCTCCCCTGCATGCACGCTCTCTCTCTTTCTCTCTCAAAATACATACAAATATTTTTTAAAGATTCAGGGTAAAAACTTTCTGTCCTCCTTTACTTGTGCTCTTCTAGAGCATCCGACAGAAATCAGACACGGTTGCTTCAAAAATATATGTGTAAACACACACAGACTTACAGGAGTTCCTAGGCACCATTAAGTCAGCCCGTGGCTGTCAATTGTAGACCCCAGGACCGGAGGCAGTGTGCAAGGAGGAAAGGAAAGGATCAGGAAGATGCCTGGAGTGGGTCGGTCACCTGGCTGTCAGAGGGAGGAGGTACCTGGAGATAAACCTGCTTGTGGGCGCTAAAAAACTTCTCAAAGCAAAGGCAGGAAGGTAAGGGGGCGGGGGGGGGGGCGGAATGGNGACCTGTCCTCGGGGTCGCTGGCACCTCCGCCCCCGGCCACCACCACATCATCCTCAGACTCGTCGAAAGAGGAGGCAGAGGAGAAGCCGCCACTGCCCCCCTCAGCCCGGGAGGGGGGTCCCCCTGGCTGAGCTTCAGGCTCAGGTGTTTCAGGAGTGATGATGAGGCGGGGCACAGGGGTCAGGGGGCTATACTCCAGGCGAGAGTACAGGTGCGCCCCCAGCTGCCCGGGGTCTGGCTCCTCTAATGGGACATCCTGCTTGGACTCCCCCAAAAGGCAGTCTGTCCCAGGTTCTGTCTGGGGTCCGTGAGTATCTCGTGCCTGGGGACCATCAGTGCCAGGCCGTGTCCAGGAGCCAACAGCATCTTGCTGTGCTGGGAAACCATCAGTGCCAACCTGTTTCCAGGCTGTTTTAGTATCCTGTTGTATCTGGGAGCCATCAGTGCACAGGTCTTTCCAGGAGCCATCGGCTCTTGGCTCTGTTGAGGGACAGGCCCCCTCTAGCTCAGTCCGGAGGCCGGACCTGTTCCTAAGGGTCCAAAGGTTATCAGCCCAGGTCTTGGCCCTTTCTGGTTGGGTCTGGGACCCACGTATTTCTATCTCTGTCCAGGGCCCATCAACCACGGGCTGTGCCCATAGGCTGGCCCTCTCTGGCTGAGACTGGAGGTCAGACCTGTGTGGATCAGTCCAAAAGCCATCCGTCCCAGTTTCCGTCCAGGGACTGGCTGTCTCCGGCTCTGACCAGTGGCTGCTCCTTTCTGGATATGTCCGGAGGCTAGATAGGTCCGTCTCTGTCTTTGGGCCGGGCCGCTCGGTCTCCGCTCCGAGGTCAGCTGCTCCAGGTTCAGCCTGTCCGTCTGTCCCCGGCTCAGGCCCAAGGCCGACCCTCTCGGGTTCGCTGTAGAGGCCGGACCCCTCGTNTGCGTTTTGCGTTTGGGGTTCTGGGCTCCTGGCTGCGAGCGGGTGGGATCCCTTCCTGGACCCCTGCAACAAGTCCGATCTTCCTACACCCTCGAATGACCAGTTTAGCCTGCCTGCAGTCCTCGGGGACGAATCTGGCAGCGCGCCCATCCTTCAAAGGGGGCAAGGATGGACTTTCAAAGGACTTGGAAATTCTAGTGACTTGGGTTCGAGACCCGCCTCTGCCACTTCCCAGCAGTGTTACCTTGAGTGTGTGACTTCTGCCACCCCCCCCCCTTGTCCCAGCCACAGGCTCAATTTTCTCACCTGTACTATGAGTAATATTATTACTCATTTTACCTGTAATATTTTACTGTTTCAGAAAACGTGTATTCAGTGCCACAAGAGCCAAACGTTTTTAACGGGGAAATGAAAAGAACTTATCTGAAGGCGAAGTGAGGATGCCTGGTTTCAAATCCTGGCTCCAGCACTCACTTGTGGGGTAATCTTTCCCCACAATCCTGTCTCCTCAGAGCCTCAGTGTTCTCATCCGTATAAAGGTTACCGTTGATAGTTTTCTCACAAGACTGTTACGGGAATTTTCACTTATTTATAACAACATTTACATGTGTACACTTGCTTTGTACAGCCAGGTGCTGTTCCTGCCACTTTATACCCCAACTCCTGTGAGGTAGGGATCATCATTTTCCCTTGCACAAACAGAAGACCCGAGGCACGGAAAGACAAAGCAGTGAGTCCAAGATCACACATCTAAGTTGTGTAGAGTTGAGTTCAAGGCCACTTCATCTAAAGTCTGGGCTTTGGTTCCCTACAGGGTGTAAGGCTATAGGTGTTGGAGAAAGAGCCAGAAGTTAAGAGTTATTTCCTTTAAATCAGATCATGTCCCCCTCTACTCAGAACCCTCCACAGCTCCCATCCCACTTGGGGTAAAAGCTATAGTCTGTGCTGTGCCTCACTATATACCCTGAGTGATCTGGCCCTGGTTACATCCCAGACCTCCCCTCCTCTGTCTTTCCCCCCTCACTCACTATGCCCATCGGCCTTTTTGCTATTTCACTGAGCTATTTTCCACCACAGGGCCTTTGCACTGGTTGTTCTCTCTGCCTGGAATGTTCTTCATTCAAATATTCCAATAGCTCCCTCCCTCACCTCTTTCAGGTCTTTGTTCAAATGTTACCTGCTCAGCGAGGTCTTCCCTGATCACCCTGTTTAAACTCAAAATTTTGTCTCCACTCCCTGCCTCCCTTCCCTGGTTTATTTTTCTCTTTAACACATGTCACCTTATCAAATAGACTTATTTATTCTGTATATTGTCCCCCTCATCGGGAGCCAGCACCCAGAGGGCAAATAGTTTTGCCTGGACCTTTCCTTTTGTGTCCCCCCAGAAAAGCACGTGATTAGTGCTTAATAGACATTTTGGAAAGAATGACTTTTCCATAAGAAATTTCCCTCATGTATAGAGCTTTTGTTCTGTCCCGGGTCCTGTGCCAACCTCATTACAGATGCTATTTCACCACATCTCTTTCTCTCACTAACACAGAGCAAGAGAGGATGCTACAGCCCCATTTTACAGGCGGAACACTGAGGCTCAGAAATCTGCCAGTCTCTAGCTAGCCTTTGCTTGTTGCCACCAGGCTATTTGATATGACCGCATAAATGTGAACCACGTGGCACCAGGCCTCGCACCATCAGCCACAGTCCTGCGGGGTTAATTATTGTTACAGGTGCTTTTTATGTATTTTTGCCCCCAAGGGTGAGCTGTCACCCAGCTCCTGAGTCAGCCCCTTACGTCTGGAGGGTGACGGGGGGTGTTTTGCCTTGAAACTGAGTCATCTGGGGGTGGGGCATTGGGCACAGGCCCAGGGCTCCAAAGTGAGTCATCTCTTCACAGACCAGTGAAAAATCATAGCAGGATCCCCCTAACAAATCATACGGGCTGGGCAGATGAAGTCCAGAAAGAGTCAGGGCTCTTTTGAGGTCACATACCCCAGGCACAGTGACAGGGAGGTCTGATTCCCGACAAAAGGGGTTAGAGAGTGGGAAGAAGGGGGGTGGTTTCTGTGAGGGAAGCGTCACATCCCTCCTTCTCCCAGCCGTGGGAGAGATGCCCCAGCCAGCTGCTTCTATTCCAGACTGTGAGGAGGGGTGAGTCAGCCTGTTGTGGGGGGAACAGGCTTCAAGCCTGCCTGTATCCCCACCCCCACCCCCCTAACACACACCCAGATGGACTGGGAGCTGGTTTTCGGGGATGCCAGGGCTCCTGACTCAGCACTGGGAATCTTGGCTGAGTGTATTCTGGGAAATGTCAGGCCTACAGGAAACAGAGGGCTCCCACTCTCACCATCCCGCAGGTGGGCGGGGAGTGGAAGAGAGAGAAGGGTGTGTGAGAGAACAGGGGCCCAGTGTGCAAGGGGCTGAGCCTGAGGGGGCTTATGTACACAGGAGAGTTGCGAGTATGAGAAGGAGACAGTTGGCAAGCAAGACATGGGGTTTATCTGTGCAGGGGAAGAGGCTGGGTGCCAGGATGTGAGTGTTTGAAGCAGAGGATGGATGTGCAAAGTGGAGGGGCTCCCGGGGCAAGGGAAATGTTTGCTGGGAAGATGGGTTCAAAGGAGACATCCCGCCTGCCTGCCGGGGGCAAAAATAAGGGACGTTGGCAAGATGTTCGTGCAGAGCAGGGATGCGGAGTTTGTAAGGGATGTTTGCAAAAAAGACGGTGTGGGAGAGAGAAAGGTCTGCCAAGCACATGGCACTCTGAGATGAGTGGAACAGCATAAAAGGGCACGTGCGCGCTCCAGCGGTGCCCCAACAATCCCAGCAGGCTCCAACGCCCACCCTTCGGCCCCGCCCCTAGTTCCGCCCCTCACTCACGGCTGGGCGTTCTACGTGCCAGTCAGGGAGCTACTGCTCTGCCATTGGCTAGCTGACCGGAGGGGGCGTGCGTGTGGAGATTCCCGGAAGTGCAAGAGGCCCCGGCGCTAGCGGACCCGGATCTAAGGAATAGTGGGTGCTTAGCAACGGGGGGAGGTGCCCAGTAATGTGCGGGGGGGAGGGCAGGAATTGTGAGTGCCTAGCAAAGGAGAGGAAGGCGGTGCCTAGCAACGAGGGGGGCTCCGAGGAGGGGAGAGGTAGCCCTGGAGGATCTGTGGGCGTCTAGCAACCCGGGAGGACCCTAGCAACGGCGGGGAGTGGGACAGGGAGAAAGTGGGTTTTCGGAGGTGCGCAGGAAGAGCTATGGGTTCCTAGCAACCAGAGAGGGAACCAGGAGAAATTCGGGGAACTATTAACAGGAGAGGAAGTCTTTGGTGGATGGGAATATTAGGGTGGACACAGAGGAATGTGAGTGCTTGGCAAAGACAGGGCAAAGCAGGGAGGTCAGTGCCAACTCCTACCCGAATAATCCCTCCTGCTCTCCCGCAGGCGATGTGGCCGGAGGTGGGAGGCTTACTGCGGGGGACTTGTGGACAACTGGGCCGGACTGGTGGTCTGCCTTGTGGGGCCCTGGTGCCCGGGCCCCACTGGTGGGTAAGAGACTGGGGAGTGGGGGTGCTCCAAGGGGAAGAGGCTGAGAGAGGCTTTAGGGAGTAAAATGGCAGGGAGGGCTCCAAAAGGGTCAGGCAGATCCCCTGTCCTCCGCTCGTTACCAATATCCNTCTGGTGGGGAAGAGACTGGGGTGGGGGGGTGCTCCAAGGGGAAGAGGCTGAGAGAGGCTTTAGGGAGTAAAATGGCAGGGAGGGCTCCAAAAGGGTCAGGCAGATCCCCTGTCCTCCGCTCGTTACCAATATCCACTTTTCTTGCAGGGACCATGTGGGGGTTCTTGGGTCCAAATGTTCCATAAGGATGGGCCCGGCAGAGGCCTGGGTGAGGAGGACATTCGCAGGGCACGGGAGGCCCGGATGAGGAAGACACCCCGGCCCCAGGTATCATTGTCTCCCACCCAGCAACATCCCTTGAAGGCAGCTGGCCTCCCAGGCTTGGGGAAGGGTATGGCGGCAGGTTGGTTGGACAGCCTGGGCACTGTGCTCACCTTCCCACCCTCAGACTCTCTCCCCATTTCCCAGCTGAGCGACCGCTCTCGAGAACGCAAGGTGCCCGCTTCCCGCATCAGCCGCTTGGCCAACTTTGGGGGTAGGTGTGACCGTGGGAAGTTGTGACCTAGAACAGAGGAGGCCACATTTATAGAATGAAGCAGGGAGGGGGTGAATCAGAGACAGGAAGAGGAGCGAAAGACGGAAAGAGAAGGAAGGCAAACACTTGCAAAGCCAAGAGAACCAGAGAGGAAGGTAACATTAATAGAGAGCTTGGAATGTGCAAGGCCCCATGTACACTTGATCTCTGCACAGAATTGATGAGTGTTCATTTCCATCCTGTAGATGAGGAAATGGAGGCCAAGGCAAGAGAAGTGACTTGACCTCATGTTATACAGCAGGATTGTTCAAACTTCGGGTCACAATCTGCATGAAATCATTCCATGGATTGCAACCAGCATCAAAAAGAATAGATTGGAACATGTGGGTGCACATATAAAGGAAATTTGTTTCACAAAACATTACACGTATGTTATATATATACATACGTATCTCACATATATGTGTGTGTATATACATATCTACTCTTGTAATGCAGATGTCTTTTTTAGTGTGGATCATAGTTCAAGTTTTAAAGATACTGATTCACAGTATAAAGAGGGAATCAAATGTACTGGTTAGAGCTTTGATACCAGGCTCAAGGTTCCAGGGGTTGATTCTGCTACATCCTCACTTTGTGACTCTGGACGAGTTACTTAACTTCTCGGAGCCTCAATTTCTTTTTCTGTAAAATGGAAGCTTCTCTGTAAAGCTTACCTCCCGCGGGTGTGAGGACAGGATGAAGTCATGCATGTAAGGCACTAGGAATGGTTCCTGGCATGGAGCAAGTGCTCAGAAAATGCCAGTTACAATTATTTACAGAGGCAGATGGACTCAAGATGCCTTTAGGGGCAAGGAGACAGGGAGGCAGAGGAAATCAAAAGCAGACAGAGAGAAAGGGACAGAGAGAAAGAGGCCTACACAGAGGTACCATGTGGAGGGAGGGGGAGAGATGGAGAAAAACCAACTTAGACAAGGAGAAGTGAGCACGAAGAAGATGACATGTGGACAGAGAAATGGAAGTCACAGGAAGATAGAGAGACTCAGGGGGATCATTTGGGGGCCTTCTTATCCTTGGCTGCACACTAGAATCATCCAGGATGCTTAAAATATATATGGGGGCACCTGGGTGGCTCATTCAGTTAGGTGTCCGATATTAGCTCAGGTACGATCTCGTAGTTTGTGAGTTCGAGGCTGGCATCAGGCTCTGAGCTAACAGCTGGGAACCTGGGCCTGCTTCGGATTCTGTGTCTCCGTCTCTTTGTCCCTCCTCCACTTGCACTCTGTCTTTCTCTCTCTCTCTCTCAAAAATAAAGAAATCATTTTTGAAATATATATGTACACACACACACACACACACACACACACATGAATTCCAAGGATCATCTCAGGCCATGATAATGGACATTGTGTTTGCCAAAGCTCCTCATGTGACTGAGATGTGAGGGCAGGGGTGAGAACTGCTGACCGCGGAGATGGAGGTGGAGAGAGGGGTAGGGAAAGAGGCAGCTGCACCTTGAAGGGACCCTCAGGCAGGGAGAGAGTGGGTAAGAGACTGAGTTGGGGACAAAGGCAAACAAAAGAGTTGCCAACAGAGAGCTGGGGGACAGCTTGCTTAGGGAGAGGCTGAGAGCAGATGTCGNTCTGTGGACAACAGAGATAGAAAGAAAGGTGCTTAAAGTAGCACTGGTGCCTAAGATCCCCCAACAAGTCAATGTCTGGAAACAAAAATGGGGGGTAGATATTCTGGATTCAAAAGGGACTAAGGCCATAGTAACTGACAAATGGAATGTGTGACCCATGATTGCATGTCAGTTTGAGAAAAGTTACTATCAAAGACTTTTGGGGACAACTGGGAAAATCCAAATAGGGACTGACTAGCAGATATTAGAGAATTAGTGTTCATTTTCGTAGGTGTGGTTATGATACTGTGATCATTGGAGGGGAATATCCTCGGACGCTTAACGGACTGAGCCACCCAGGCGCCCCGAGGCATTGGTAGTTCTTACTTTCCGGGCTGATTGTAGAGATTGAGCCAGACGAATCCACAGAGCCACTTGGAATGCTGCCTGGCACAGGGTAACCCCTAGCTAGGGAAAGAGCCCAATACATTTGTTATCAAATAAATAAAAGCTTAACAAACACTCTGTTGAATAATCATATAAGTTGTATGCGGAGCTAGGCACATATCTGAAGTGTGAGGCTTGGTTCATTTTCACAAAGTGGATACCCCTGTGTACCCCGAGAAACCCTAAGACAGCAGTCCTCAAACTTTCTGGCCTCGGGACCCCTGCACCCCCTTACAGTTTAGAAATGGATAAACAGAATGTGTTATATTCATACGATGGGATATTATTCAACTATAAAAAGGAATGAAGCACCGGTCCCTGCTACAGCGTGGATAAATCTTGAAAACTATCCCAAGAGGAAGCCAGACACAACAGATCACGTATTGTGTGATTCCATCCGTATGGAATGTCCAGAATTCATAGAGACGGGGGATTAATAGTTTTCCAGGGCTCAGAGGGAGGTGGTTGGGAGAAACTGTGTGTCTGCTAATAGGTATGGGGCTTCTTTTTGGGGTGTGAAAACGTTCCAAAATTGCTTGTGGTAATAGTCGTACAGCTCTGAATATACCAGAAGCCATTGAACCGTATACCTCAAATAGGTGAATTACACGGTTTGTGAATTGTATCTCAATTAATCTGTTAAAAAATAGAATGAGGACCCCAAAGAACCTTTCATGGATCATATTTTTGAGTTATACTTACAGATATTTACTGCGTTAGAGATTAAAACAGAAACTTCCAAAACACAAGAATACACACACACATTCCATCATCTGTCGGAACAGTGGCATGGGGGGCGCCTCGGTGGCTCAGTCAGTTAAGCGTCCAACTCTTGATTTCAGCTCAGGTCATGATCTCACAGTCGTGAGATTGAGCCCTGTGTCAGGCTTCACACTGTGCGTGGAGCCTGCTTGAGACTGACTCTCTCTCTCTCTCTCTCTCTCTCTCTCTCTCTCTCTCTCTCTCTCCCTCCCTCTCCCTCTCCCCCCTGCCCCTCTCTCCTGCTTAATCTCTCTCTCTCTTAAAGAAAATGGCATCATCACAGGTCATGGAGTTTCTGGAAAACTCCACCGAACCCTTAGGGGAGAATGAGAATAAGAAGGGGCAAATAACATTCATATTACTATGAAAATAATTTTGATCTCACAGAGCCTCCTTAAAGGGTCTTGGAGACCCCCAGGATTCCCAGAAGGGCACTTTGATTTTTTTTTTTAATATTTTATTCATTTCTGAGAGAGAGAGAGAGAGACAACGTGAGCAGGGGAGGGCCAGAGAGAAAGGGAGACACAGAATCTGAAACAGGCTCCAGGTTCTGAGCTGGCTGTCAGCACAGAGCCCGACGCGGAGCTCGAACCCACTAACCGCGAGATCATGTCGTGGCTGCCCAGCCGACTGAGCCACGGAGGCGCCCCCAGAAGCACACTTTGAGAATCACTCCACTCATTCTCCAGAAGCTCCTCTCTGCCCCTTCTTGGCCACACCTCCCACCAAGGGAAACCACCCTCTTGGCTTCTGACCCCCAAGATTAGCTTTGACCGGTTTTTGCCCTTCACACCAAAGGAATCCAGCGTATTCTCGCATGTGTCTGGCCCCTGTGGTCATTCTGTTCATGGGATGCCTCCCTGTTGCCGTGAGGAGCCGTAGGCTGTTCACTCCATGCGGTGGGAGTCACTTTGTGACTGTTTCCAGCATATGCCTTTGTTCATTCCATGGAGCGTCACTCGGATCGTTTCCATCTGGGGACTGTTGTGAGGAGTGCTCATGGGAACCTCCTAGGACAGTCTGTTAGAAGACACACATATGCGTTTGTCCTGGGCGCATACCTCGGAGAGAAGTCACACCAGGTAGAGGTGTGCACTCTGCTGGATACTTCCCGGCAGAGAAGTCACGCTGCGCTGTGACACTCAGCAGCGATGCGGGTGTTTAGGCCACTCCCCATCCCTGCCAGCACTTGGCATTGCCTTTTTCGTTGTAGCCGTTCTGGGGCTTACGTGGTAGCGGGACAGTGATTATTTTTGCGCTTGTGACACTAACGATTATTCTCTGCCCCGCAGAGAGCAGCTCCCGGCCAGGCTCCAGCCCCTTCCTGTCAGAGGCCAATGCCGAGCGGATCGTGCAGACCTTGTGTACGGTTCGGGGGGCCGCCCTCAAGGTCGGCCAGATGCTCAGCATCCAGGGTACAGCATGACCCTCGACTCCCGACCCTTGACTTCATGTCTCCCCCCCGCCCCCCACTCACCAGCAAGCACCCGACTTAGATACTCCCACGGGGGGCTCCCTCCTCACCTCCCCCCCTCACTGCCGCCCCTTGTCCCCCTGTCTCCCAAGACAACAGCTTCATCAGCCCCCAGCTGCANACTGACAGTCTCCTATGCAGGGCTCAAACTCACAAAGTGTGAGATCCCGACCAAGAATCAGACACTTGGGGCGCCTGGGTGGCTCGGTTGGGTTATGTTGAATATAGAGATCTACACATTTAAAAAATTATACCCCCAGGCACATCATTAGTACCTCATAGTGCTTTTTAAAAAGGTTTTGTGCTGGAGTGCCTGGGTGGCTCGGTTGGGCGTCCGACTTTGGCTTAGGTCATGATCTCACAGTTCATGGGTTTNAACAAATAAAAACATTAAAAAAAAAAAGAAAAACCCAGGCGCCCCTTAGTTCTTCTTTATCACATTAACTTTGAGTTGATGATACAATATAGGAGTATAACGAGGGATTATTATCAGCCTTGACGTTACATCATAGCAGTCCCCGCAGTAGCCCACGTGGCCTCGGGAGTTCAGGTCCAGGCTGAGTCTCCCAGTTGGCCAGCACCTGGCTTGTCACCTTTGCCAAAAGACTTAGCCTCAGTCTCCTCATCCGTAAAGTCGGGTAGTAGCCAGGAGCTTCGCCCAGAGCCGCCAGTGTGAGGCGAACATCGTTATTAACACATAAAGCGCTCACACAGAGTGAACTCTGCTGCCCACAACAGCGATGATGATTGTTTCTTTTGACCACGGTCCCCAGAGAGTTCTCGAAGAGGAGCTGGGCAGGGACTGGCAGGCCAAGGTGGCCTCTTTGGAGGAGGTGCCCTTTGCTGCTGCCTCGATCGGGCAGGTGCACCAGGGCATGCTGAGGGATGGGACAGAGGTGGCCGTGAAGATCCAGGTGAGGAGAGGGAGGGACGGGGGGGGCTGGGGGGGCACCCCTCTGTCCCAGAGGAGTGACTCCCGCTCTCCGTCCCTCCCTGCTCCCGCTCGCAGTACCCGGGCGTTGCCCAGAGCATCCAGAGTGATATCCAGAACCTGCTGGCGGTGCTGAAGATGAGCGTGGCCCTGCCTGACGGTGAGGCCCCCTCCTTCCCTGGCCGCGGGAGGGACGCCCTGCAGGAGAAAGTGGGGCTGGATGGAGGGGGGAGGCCGGCTGGGGGCAGCAGCGTGCGAGTGCGGGCAAATGCGTATGTCCACGCATTTGAGACGGAAGCGACAGGGCAGGGAGAGCCCGGAGGGTCCGAGTGTGTGAGAAATAGATGACCTTCGAGTTTCTGACAGAGCCAGAGCCAGACACACAGGGACACAGGGTGCCCAAAGATGGACGGGAGGCCTGGAAAAGAGCCACAGAAGCAGGGAGGGAAGCAGGACCACGTGCGTGCCTGTGTGTGTGTGTGTGTGTGTGTGTGTGAGTGTGTGAGAGAGAGAGAGAGAGAGAGAGAGAGAGACCTGGAAACCGAGAGAGAGAGGCCTGGAAACAAGATTTCAGGGCTGTGAGAACGGTGTGAGAGGCTGTGAAAAGGAGAGTAGGTGGCGTGTGTGACCACGAGGGCCCCCCTGGGGGCTGGTACCCCAGCCTGAGGGAGGGACCCCAGGAGTGACTTCCGGAGAGGCCCGCGGGAAGGCCAGACGGCAGGTATGCAGACAGACGACGTGGTAAAATGGGGCAGAAGGTATGAGGGACTTGGAGAGACAGACGGACAGTGAGAGAAAACGTCCCTGAGTGGGAGCCTGGGGGGTGGCTGTCATGGTGGGGACAGGCCATGGCCCGCCCTGGCTGACACGGCTGCCCTGCAGGCCTGTTTGCTGAGCAAAGCCTGCAGGCCTTGCGGCAGGAGCTGGCTTGGGAGTGCGA
>NW_027531899.1:493885-495080 GCF_008692635.1 Crocuta crocuta
AGGTGAGCTGAGCCCCCTGCAGAGCCCCCCCCCACCTCCTGGGACCCCTTGCTTCCCTCCCAGGATGAGCGGGAAATGGATACCCCCACCCCGGGACACCCCCCACCCCGGCCACTGGCAGCTGGAACCCTGGGGTGGGGCCTGCAGACTCTTTATTCTCTTCATTCGCTCATCCATCCCTCCATCACCCCTGCCTTGATTTATCCCCTGTGCCCTCTGCGAGCTCGGGCACGCCACTTCCTCTCTCTGCCGCTTTTCTCATCTGTCAAATGGGACCATGTGGGCCATAACCACATGGAGTCTGGTGAGGGAGAAGGACTTGTCATCAGGCACTTAGGCCGCGAGATACCGTCATTCCGCTGGACAAAGAATAAGCGGTCTGACAGCAACACGAGCGAGAAAGGACAGGGCTCCAGGCCAGCCCCTATATACCGTGGGCAGGAGGAGAAATTGAGATAAGTGTTCAGTTTGGCATCCTCCAGGCTCAGTATTCCCATACAACCCCATAATGCCCCTCCTTGCTAAATAAATGCTCCAGGGACACTTGGGCTGGTGTAGGCCATCAGCCCTTTTCCAGGATGCTCAGAGCAGCAGTAGCCCCAAACTGGACACAGCCCAAATCTATCAAGTTCATCCAGCAGGGTAGATAAATAAATTATGGTATAATCCATCAGCGGAATATCCCACAGCAGCGGAAATCAATGAACCGGCAGGGAGCCATGTGGTTGTATCTTAGAAGCATCGTGATGTGCAGCAGTTAAAATACATTTGGTGAAACCCTCCACAGCATGGCCCACGGGTTCATCAAGCCAAGGTCTGCAGATACAGAGCGAGAGAAGGGGCAGTAGAAGGCAGTGGGTAGGGGCGTGGGCCCTGGACTCAGGTGTGGGATTCAGCCCCAGATCAGCCCTTAACAGCCCGGGTGGCCGGAATCTGCACGCTTGGGAGAGCACCCTCCTCATAGGGGAGAGAAGGAAACGGGATGGTGCTTTAATCAGCCCAGGAGGAGCAATTCAAACAGGAGAAATTTTATAAGCAAGGAAAAAATACAAGCCTCAAAACAGGGCTGGGCGAGAGTGCTCCTCCGTGAGATCTGGAAGCCCCCTTCCCAGTGCCCTTAGAATAAAACCCACATCATTCCCCTGGCCTTTCTGATCTCCCTGCCCCCCTGAACCCCTTCCCCCACAGCCCCCTC
>NW_027531899.1:495223-498549 GCF_008692635.1 Crocuta crocuta
TCCCAACCACAAGTCTTGCTCGTAATCTTTGCCTCCCAAATCTTCCACCGATACACTTATCTCAGCCGATTATCGGCCTGTTTGTATATTTGTTAGAATGTGGTCTCTGGTGTCTAGGGGGCAGGCCCCGAGTTCATCCACCGCTCTGTCACCCAGCCTCGTCCAGCACAGGGACACATACCAAGAAGGAGTCAGAGTATTAACCCGCATTCAGAGTAATGACCCCAAGGACTTGCCAATGAGTATCGCCGTGGACTTGGGGATTTGTATATCAGCGACTCTTTTTTGCATTGGTTAGTTAATAAATTGATGAAGAACTAATGCTCTTCGAGCTTAGTGCCTTGAGCTCATCCTGGGGCAACCGGAAATGTAAGGACTCCAGCAGCACTTAGCTTAGGGGTAGACACAGAGTAGGCACTGGGGAGGTATTTGGTGAATGAGCGAATGAATGAAATGTCTTGAGTGAACGTCGGTTTGGCCAGGTATTGGCCATCACTTAGGACAGACAGGCAAGAGGGGGGCAGGAGGGAAGGCAAGACATAGGCCGTTCATGGAGCAAGTCTCGGAGAAGGAGGAGGAGGCCTCGAGCTGGGCCACAGGGGCCTGAAGGATGAAGTCCCGTCCCTTCCCCTCTCTTCTGCTCCAGGCACTTGTTGGCAGATGACCCCTTCTTCCGAGTGCCAGCTGTGATTGAGGAGCTGTGCACAACGCGGGTGCTGGGCATGGAACTGGCTGGAGGGATCCCCCTGGACCAGTGCCAGGGCCTAAGCCAGGACATCCGGAACCAGGTATGTGGTCTTCAGGGACAGTAGGGAGGGCACTGCCCCGGGGCAGGGCTGGCTAGGCCTGTGGTCCCTCTCCGGGGCAGAAAGAGTGGGACAGGGGTGACTCTGCGGTGTCTGTGACTCCTCCCCACTGCAGATCTGCTTCCAGCTCCTGAGACTGTGTCTGCGGGAGCTGTTTGAGTTCCGATTCATGCAGACGGACCCCAACTGGGCCAACTTCCTGTATGATGCCTCCAGCCACCAGGTTGGTTCCCTATGATGTGGCTCAAGGTCCGTTAGCTGCTGTAACACATAGCTCCCGATCATTTCAGTCGCTCAACACAATAGTAGTTATTAGCCACACAGCAGGCTGGAGCGGCCCTCCTCTGCCTGGTGATTCAGGGCTCCAGGGACCTTCCCCTCTGTGACTGTGTCGTGCCCTTGGGCCTTGCAATGCCCTCCTTCCAGTGAAAGGGGAAAGAGAAGAGGGTAGCACCCTGCCTCACTGCCTTGGCCAGAAGTGACACATCATTCCTGGTCCCATTCCATTGATAAGAACCGGTCATAACAGCCTGTCTAGGTCCAAGGGCTGCTGGGAAACGGAATCTCCGCCAGACCGTGGTGCCCTAGTGGCACAGCTTTTGGAAGGTAGTTCATCATCACTACCACACTTGTCATTCATTTGGAACAACACACTGAGCACCTGCTGCCTCTTGACGGTGATCCCAAGACAGCCTTGACCCTTGCCCTTCTCAGAGTTCCCAGAGCAGTGGAGGGACCCGTGACCGGACAATGATGACCAAGTAGTCAGGACCATGATGAGGAAGCACAGCGGGCTGTGGGAAGCCAGGGAAAGTGGGCTGACTCAGCACGGGGTAGGCCAGGTCGAGGAAGGCTTCTCAAAGGCAGTGCCACTCTAGCCGAAACCAGAAAGATGAGAAGGGGACGGCCACCTGAAGAGCAGGGAAGAGCATTCCTGCCAGAGGACACAGGGTGGCCAAAGGCCTGGGGTGAGGGTTTGGACTGAAGGACTCAGCGTGGCTGGCTGCCAAATGGCTCACCAAAGTGATCTGTACCCATTCCGTCCCCGAAGGGATCTTTCTAAATCAAATCTGGCCAAGCTGTCCCTTCTGCGGCTCGCCAGCCGCCTCAGGATCAAGTCTGAGCCCTCTGCTGAGTGCCATGTGGCCCCACTGAGTCTCCAGCCTCAGTCCCTTGCCACCTCCTCCCCCCTAAATGCACAGATATCCTGTATTCCTCCTAGGCTCAAACTGCTTGGAAATATTTTTCTAACTCTGGGTAAGGGGGTGTGACAGGAGTCCTGACTTCAATTTATTGGGTTTCAACATCTTTATTTTTTTGAGAGAGAGAGAGGAGAGAGAACAAGTGGGGTGGGGCAGGGGGTAAGAGAAAATTGCAAGCAGGCTCCATGCCCAGCTTAGAGCCCAACATAGAGTTCAGCCCCACAACCGTGAGATCATGACCTGAGCTGAAACCAAGAATTGGATGCTTCACCAACTGAGCTACCCAGGTGCCCCTAACAGCACTTTTTGTTTTAAAGCCATAGAATAGAAAATATGAGTGTGTCGCAGCTGAGAGGGATCCATATTATTTCAGGATGGTTTTGTCTGACCTCATATTTGTGTATTCACAGGCACTGGTGTCCAGTATAATCGGTATTTCTTACTGTGGGTTGTGAACAATAGTGTGAACTCCACTGCCCTAGAGAAACTCTTACACATGTGTCCACAGGGCACTGTGTTTAATAGCAAAACCCAGAAACAACCATGGTGTCCATCAGCCAGATAAATGCATTGTGGTATAGTCACACAACGAAGTCCTTACACAGTAGTGAAAAAAATGAACGAGCTCGAGTTGCACATAGCAACGGGGATAAATTGCAAAACCATGTTGGGCACAAAGAATAAGCTGCAGGATATCTATCATGAATACCCTTTATATGAAGTTTTTAACAAGTGTTTATTCTGAGAGAAAGAGAGAGAGCGAGAAAGGGAGAGGTCGGGGGGTAGGGGTGTGTGTGCAGAGAATCCCAAGCAGGCTCTGTGCTGCTAGCACAGAGCCGGACATAAGGCTCGAACTCACAAACTGTGAGATCACGACCTGAGCCAAAACCAAGAGTTGGAGGCTCAACCAACTGAGCCACCCATATGAAGTTCTGAAACACGCAAAACAGTACTATTTATTGTTCACAGGTGCACACATATGTAGAGAATGTAGAAATTCATACGTGGGAATTTTAGGAAATAATAATTTGGTAATAATAATTTCAGGAAAGGGGTGACCCTGGAGGAGAGATGGGGACAGGACAGGCTGGGGTCCATGGGAGGCATTTAATATTTTAAACTGGGTGCTGGGATTTGTGGGTGTTCTTTTTACTTCTCCACATATTTATTCTTCAGATTTCTTTCTATGCCTAAAACCTATTATTATAAAAATAAGTAGGACCAGAAATATAAAAGCCAGGCCCCTTCAGTTTTCACACAGAGGTGGATGGGAAGCGTGGACCAGGCCGAACTCTGACAGGAGGGCAGGGTGTGGGAG
>NW_027531899.1:498668-508180 GCF_008692635.1 Crocuta crocuta
GGCTCCCCCCGGCCCCGCTCCCTGCCCCCAGCCACCATAGACAGTGGGGGTGGGGAGTGGACACCCAGCACCCTTTCACCATCTCTCATCCCCAGGTGACCCTGCTGGACTTTGGTGCAAGCCGGGAATTTGGGACGGAATTCACAGACCATTACATCGAGGTGAGCCCCCCACCAACTCTGGGGTCTTTGAGGGGCCGAGCCTCAAGCCCACTACTGAGGTGAGGGGGTGAAAAGGAGCACTATCGCGGCTGGAGTTAAGGAGTCATAAGTAAGGGTAACAGTTAACAAACGCCCGAGCCCTTAATGTGGCGTCAGGCCCTGCTTGAGGTGCTATATCCGTGTGACCGCTCACCTAAACCGTAGAGCGAATGTATGGACTCAGGACCGTGATTAGTCTCACTTTACAGAGGAAGTTACTGGAGCTCAGAGAAGTTGGGGATTCAGCTTCAGGGAGCCTAAGTCCAGAGCCCGTGCTCCCAAAGCCTGACCAGCCCCTTTCTAAGAGGCTCACAGAGGCCGCCCTGCCACCTCCCACACCCCAGGCTGTCGCAGGCCTTGCTGTTCAGCCTTACACTCAAACACCTCCCCTGCAGGCTGCTTTGGGGGGGGGGTGGGCACGCAGCTCTCCTCTGGAAGCGTTTCCTCACTTCTGTGCCCCTCCCTCCCACCCACCTATTCCTGGCATCTCATTAAGTAGTTGAGATTAGCCATTTGACCTGCGTCTTCTACTCATTTACTCATCAATCCAAATATTCTCTGACAGTCCCCCTGTGCCCAGCCCTCTTCCGGGCAATGCCGGGGACAACAGCCACCCATCCAACCCAGGGCCCACCTTCACGGAGCTCACACACCAGGAGGGTGACTGACAGTAAGGACCCAGCGGGGTGGGGGCTGGAATGGGGAAGCACAGGAGACTGTAGAACCCCAGAGGGGGAGGCTGGGCCAGCCTAAGGGGTCAGGGGGAGCTTCCTGGAGGAGGAGGCCTCAGAGTGGAGACCTGAGGGATGAGGAGACCAGTCAGGAAGAGGCAAGGAGGGCATTCCAGACTGACGAGGCCAACAGGAGAGAAGGGATATTCCCGTTAGAGCAGCGCTTCTCAAACTTCTGTGTATAGGAGACCCCACGGCCCCCACGCCGGCATGATCCTATTAAATGCACGTGGTCTGGAGTGGGCACAAGGTGCTGCATTTCTAGCCCACGCCCAGGTGATGACACACGTACAGGACCACACTGTGAATAGGAAGTTCTAGAGGACCAAAAGCAAGTTCATTTCTGACTGGGCCAGCAGGTTGGGGCAGAGGAGGGGCCAGCTGAGCTGGAGCCAAATCTCTCTGAGTGTGAAAAGCCATGCTTTGCAGCTTGAACTTTATCCAGGTGCCGTGGGGACCCACGGAAGGGAACTGAGCCGGGGAGCACAGAGAATCAGAAAAGTCCCTCAGAATAAGGCGTCGCCTGGGGGACTGGCGGCTGGGAGCCGGGGACGGGGAAGAGAGGACAAGGCCTAGGGCTCTGGCTTGGGGACTAGGGGATGATGGGGCCGCTGGTGGTAGGGACACCCCCCTCCTACCGCCAGGCCCCTTGGGCCCTCTCTCAAGGCCCCTCGAGGCACAAAGCTGAAACTTCTCTCTCTCTCTGTAGTTGGGACATCTTGTGCGTCCCCCCATACTCCCCCAGGCCTACCTGGCAAGGCTCTCCTCCAGTCTCCCCAGCCTTTTCCAGTCTAAAAAAGCCCTGTCACACCGGTCCCCGAGGACCACAGGCCTGACAGATGGCCAGACAGGCTCGGGCAGGGGGGCCTGAGACGGACTAGAACCGCCGCGTTTAATCCCGTATTCCCGTTCCTCCCGAGAAAGTGGTTCGGGTTTCCACCCCGTGCCTTGCTGTTCCCCCACTCAGCCTGTTTCCTTTTCTGTGAAGTGGGGATCTTCACATGCACCCCTACAGGCAGCTCATCCTGCAGGCAGGCTCAGTGCTAAGTACTCCACAGATCCCGCCTCCTCTCTCCCTACAACCACCTGCGAGGAAGATACTTCCATCATCCCCACTTCACAGATGA
This sequence comes from Crocuta crocuta, assembly GCF_008692635.1. Taxonomy (NCBI): domain Eukaryota; kingdom Metazoa; phylum Chordata; class Mammalia; order Carnivora; family Hyaenidae; genus Crocuta; species Crocuta crocuta. The sequence continues at coordinate 500,727 of NW_027531899.1, forward strand.
GAAAGCGGAGGCCCCAGAGCAAAGCGACTTGCCCAGAGTCTCTTGTCCAGCAAGTGGCAGAGCTGAGAAGGAGCCCGAGCAGGCTGGCTCTCGATTCTGTCTGTCCGCGCCCTCAACTCCTGCTCTCCCCACGTGCACTCACGGCCGGAGAGGCGCCCAGCTCCGCGCACTACCTTGCAGAACAAAGGTTCACCGAGGGCCTCCTGAATGCCAGACCTGGTGCCACGTGGGACTAGGCAGAACCAGAATCCCTGCTCTCTTGGGGCCCCAAGCCCCTGTAGGAGACAGACAACCAGGCAATGACGGAGATGGCCGCGTGGCAACCTCAGGTGCAGTTCTGGGTCATGGTCACGTCCTTGTCCGGTTGAGTGTGTGGACCCAGGAATAGCACTTGACATTTATTTCCCTCTGGGTGTTTCACTGTGGTAGTTTCCAGGTGGGTGCTATGTTCCAGGCCAGGTGGGTAGAACCGCTGACCGCCCCCACCCCCAGGCTCTGGAACAGTCTTGAAGGATATATAGACAGGGTAAAGGTGAGGAGGGAATGGCTTCTAGGGGAGAGGGCTTAAGTGGACGAGAATGCAGGTGGGTACAGGGAGGGCCAGGCTTCCAGCTGGTTCATCTCCACAGTTTTCAAGACCCCTCCATGAACCCCACTCCCTTGACCTCTGACCTTCTGACGAATGCCCATTTCCCAGGTGGTGATGGCAGCAGCCAATGGAGACAGAGACCGGGTCCTGCAGAAATCCCGGGACCTCAAATTCCTCACAGGCTTTGAAACCAAGGTTGGGAAGCACTTGGGGGGATGGGTAGGGAGCTGCTTATCTGTACCGGGGGGCTCTGGGGAGGAGTGGAGGGAATGAGGGCTACTTGGCTACACAGAAACCCTGGGGAAATGGGCCTCATTTATCTATTCTAGAAGGAGGGAGTGGGGGGCTGCTAGTGGGTTCTGGGGGTGGGGAGATGGAGGCTGTTTCTCTGTTCTAGAGGAACAGAGGCTTTGAGAGGAAGTAAAGGGCCATTTTGGAGAGGCCGGGGGGCTCTGGAAGGAGCGGCGGCTGCTTAGCCCTCCTCAGGGAGAAGGGGGCTTGTGTTTATAGTTGAGACTCTGAGGGAGATGGGTTAAGTGGGGGGCTGTATGCCACACTGCAGGTCTCTTGCTCTCCCCCGTCCATAGGCATTCTCGGATGCCCACGTGGAGGCGGTGATGATCCTGGGGGAGCCCTTCGCCACCCAGGGTCCCTACGACTTTGGGGCAGGTGACACTGCCCGCCGAGTGCAGGGCCTCATCCCCGTGCTGCTGCAGCACCGGCTTCGCCCACCACCCGAGGAGACCTACGCCCTGCACCGCAAGCTGGCAGGGGCTTTCCTGGCCTGCGCCCGCCTCCGTGCCCACATCGCCTGCCGGGACCTCTTCCAGGACACCTACCACCGCTACTGGGCCAGTCGCCAGGCCTAGCCTCTGCCTGCAGCCTCCTGACCAGAAGGGACATGGGGTCAGACCCTTTAGACGGCCTCCATCCCAGGATTCTGGCCCCAAAGCAGGCCATCCTCGGCTGTGATACCTTCTCCCATTCCCCTGCAGGTCTGGGGACCACCTGTCGGACTTCCCAGTCTTGCCTAGCTCCCTTCTTGGGGCTGGGGGAACCTCTGGCTAGGGAACTCCCAACTTCACACCCCCATATCTTGATCTTCCCATGTGGGCGTCCGGGCACTTCTACTTCAGGGACTAACTTATTTTTGCCAACATTGAAGAGCCTCAGGCCCTCTGCACCCAGTCATGCAGATCCAGACTCATCTAGATGGGGAGCCCCACACCTCTGCCTCAGGTCTCCCACGGATCTGGCCAGTGAAAGGGGGGGCCAGTGGTTGTGGAGGCAGCCCTCACCTTTGCTGCCTTCACCCCTCCACCAGCTGCCTCCATCCTTTCTGTGTGTTGGGGAGGGGGTAAGGGAGGGTGTTTGAAACTTCAGTCGGAATAAAAGTGGCACTCCCCTTCCCGGCTCTTTTCTCGGTGCTGGGGGAAGGCTGGGGGGGCGGGGAGGAGCTCTCAGCCTGCCTCCAGGTGCAGATGGCCAGCCCCCTCCCATCCTCTGGTCTGAAAGCCCAGCCCTGCCTGGGCCATCTGTTGCCGGGATCNCTCCCCCCACCCCCAACCTCCCAGGCCCCTCGCTCCCTCCCCTCGGCTCCCAGCAACCTCGCCTTTGCTAATGGGCCGTAATGCCCCTGCCAGCTGCTTTGCCAAACCCACAGGATTGAGTGGGAGCGGGGGTGCAGTGGCGGCCAGGACCGCGCCCTGGTCCCAGCCCCGCGCCCCCGCCCCCAAAGCCGAAACGCTCGCGCACCAGGATGCCGGGGTCTGTTCATTCCCCCTCCCCTTCCTTGCAAAAAGTGCCTCGTCACCGCTTCTGCCCGCCCCCGCTGGGCTGGAAGAACCGTGGGGTTAGCTGGAAGATTTGGGTATGTGGGACGGCAAAGAGCTTCCCGAAGCAACTCTTTTACGGCCGTGGAACAGAAGGGGACCAGAGGTCAAGGGTCACGGAGGGGAAGAGAGCCCACGCCTGGATGGGCCTGGGGGGAAGGTCTCAGCGAGGCTCACATGCTGGCTCAGCCAGGGACTGGCCAATGGGCGTGGCGGGGCGGTGGCCGCACCGGAGAAGGCGGGGCCGTATCTGCGTATAGGCGTGGCCTGCCGGCCAGGGGGTGGAGCTCGAACCGGCCAGGCNAGGGTGGGCCTGGGTGGGGGTCCAGGACGGGCCCCCACCGAGCCGAAGCTTGAGAGACAGGGGTCTGGGGCACAGGCCCTCTCTTGCCAAGGCCCTGGAGATAGGGATCTTGGACGCAGACCTGCCCCTCAAAAAAATCAAGGACAGGGGGACGGATTCTAGGTATAACTCCCTGGGCAAGGTTTTGGGGATGGGGTCCAGGACACAACCCCCACATCAAGCCAAGGCCTCCAGGAGGCCATTCCAGACCAGTCGCAATCCCTCCCCCTCCCTCAGGTGGTCCCTGAGCACAGCAACCCTCTAGGCAAGGTCTTGAGGATGGGGTCCCTGGGAACGGCTTCCCCACCAAGCCAAGGCCTAGGGGGCATTCCAGGCACAGTCTGTACCCAGGCCTCAGAGATATCCTGGGCACAGCATCGCTCCCAATCCTTGGGCGGTGACCCAGGAATAGCCCCTTCTCAAAACAAGGTCCCTGTGCCTGGGACTCCACCCCCCACCCAGCCTGAATAAAATAGGGAAATTTTAGGCAACCCCCAAAGGCTTGGTCAAGGGTCCCCGGGGCTGCCCCAGCTGCCTGGGAGTGGCCCCGCCCGCAGACAATGCGCCACCGCCCCCTCCAGGGTATGGCCCCCCAGGCTTCAGGATTGGGGGGGGCGGCTCCCCAGGGACCCAGCACAGCCCTGTCTGTCTGCAGCGTCTGCGTTGACGGGTGACGCGGCTTTGTGTGTGGTACCTGGGGGGAAGGGGGGAGGCAGGCGACGGGGAGGTGGCTAAGAGTGTGACCCGGTGTTTGTGGTACTGTGGTGTGTGTGCACGCGTGTGCTGGAGCTGGGGACTGTGAAGAATCCTGTGTGTCCGTGTGTTGTGCTTGCGGTTGTGTCTGGGAGTGTGTGCGGTTGTGTCTGTGGCCCCAGCATTTGTGTGACTGTGTGTGTTTGACAGCTGCTCCTTGTGCAGAGCCCCGTTACTTTTTAGTGTGTGTGTGTGTGTGTGCGCGTGGTTGTGACTATGTGGCTGTGTCTGTGATCACATCTTTTGTGACCCAGGGTGTGTGCTTTGGTAGCTATAACTGCGTTGTGACAGTGTGTGTGCTGGGCGTGGGGTTGGGCGAGTTGTGTGTGGCTGGTGAGCAGTGGGTGGAGTTGGGACCGTGTACGTGGTGGAGTTGTGTCTATGACTCTGTGTCCATGTGTCACTCTCCCAGTGACTTGTGAACGTCTGTGGTTGTATCCATGGCTGATTGTGTATGTGGGTCATCCATACGTCTGTGTGACACACAACTCTCCCTGCAACTCTGGGTGTGTGTCTGCAATTATACACGAAGTCGCATTGTGTGTGGTGGGTCATGGCACTGTGACTTGCATGACGGCAGTTGTGTGCCCATGGCCACATCTATGTATGTGACAACGGTGGTAGAAATGACTCCATCAGGCTCTGTGTGTTGATACTAAGTGACTATGCGCATTTATAGGTGTGTGTGTGTGTGTGTGTGTGAGAGAGAGATATTTGGGTTAAATATTGGAGTTGGGGTCTGAACCCTGACTATTAATAGAGGGTTATTTCATCGTGTGTGACTCAAGCTCTTGGTGTATCGTGTGTGGTGGCACCAGGTAACTGTGTTCATGGCTGGGGGGGTGATGTGTGTGATGGTGGCTTCTGTATTCGTGTGTGACCTCCGTGTCTGTGAATATCTGTACTTGTGTCTGTGTCATGCCCTGGGAGAGTGTGTGTGTCAATCGCTGTGAGGCTGTCTGGTGTGTGTGTGTGTGTGTGTCCCCATGCACACGCTGGACTGGCTGTGTTTCAGTCTGCGTGATGTGGTGACTGGGTGACTGTCCTGGCTGTGGACATGGCTCTCTCGGGGACTGTGTCTTCTGGGTCAACTCAGCTGTAAATGCGATGTCTGGGTCACTGCATTTCTGAGTTCTGTTTCTTCATCACCATGTGCTTATGGCGTGCGAAGTAGAAATTGTGTGCTGGTGTCTCTAGGTGTGAGATACTGTGTGTCTCTCCCCATGGGTCTGTGATTGTATGTGGCCCCTTGCTTATCCCTGTGACTCGTGGGTTTGCCTGGAGAGACTGTATGTTTCTCTGTGAGGGGGGGACATGTAGGGCTAGGTACGGGACGCTGGGTGACTGTTCCAAGACCACAGTACGTGGCTGGGTAACGTGGACACTGATGATATGTGACTGCCCACATGGCCATTTCTGACATGTGAATGGCTGTGACTCTGAACCAGTAACTGTCCGGCTGTCCCTGAGTGTGGCCATCCTTAGGGACAGTTGTCTCTGGGTGGTTACATATGTGTCTTGAGCGTGTGTGCCTGTTTCTCTAGAACGCAGAGGCCATGGCCGTCGGTGTCTCTGCGTGTGATTGGGTGTGCAAGACTATCCGTGTAAGTGTGGCTCATACTGTGACCGCATGTGTGCCCCTGTGACACGGTGTGTGTGACTGTGACAGCATGTGACCAAAACATTGTGTTGGTGTGGCTGATTCCATTGGAGCTGGGTACTCGTGTGCAGCCGTGTCACCATAGACGATTAAACACACGTGGCTGTGACTGGGTGTGTCTGTGTGTGGCCATATGTGTGTCGATGTGTCTGCGTGCATCCGTGACCAGAGGTCAGCGTGCATCGGTGGAGCCATGTGTGACAGCAGTTGTGCCTACGCGTGACTTGGTGCTAATGGGTGACCTTGGACTGGTGCAATTCTGTGTGCGTGGGTCTGCGACGTGAATGCCTTGGGCAGGGGCCTGAGGAGACTTAACTGTCGTGGGGAGTGTGCCCCTCTGGGGGAGAGGGGTGCTTGGGCACAGCTCTTTGCACGTGTCTGAGAAAACGGAAGGGACCACATATTCGGTGGCTGATGGGACCAGATGTTTGTGGCGGTGCCTGGGCAGTCTGGGACTTGAAATGCGTGTGGCCCAATGTCTGTCCGTGAACGTAGATCTCTGACCAGCTGGGTATAGTGGCTGCGATCGGTGATGTGCATCTGTGTGAGGCAGCGTGCGTGTCTGTGTGTCACCGTGTGTGGAGAGCCCTGACCAGGTGCCTGGGGCGACCATAGACATGAGCTGCATGTATGCGTGTGACTGCATGCTTATGTGTCGCCTGGAGGTCAAGGCCACTCCCTCCTCACACCATCCCCTTGGGTACTGAGGGCCTCCTGAGGCCAGGATATCCCCTACACGTGCCCCTGGAAACACACCTCTTCATTCCTAGGCCCTTGCTACCAGGTGGCTGATCTCCCGAGTAACGGTTGCTATGACAACCAGGGCTCTCACCAGGGAGCCTGAGATAGAGGGGGGGTTGGCTGTAGTCCAAAGAGGGGGTGAGGTAGGGGACCGAGCCCCAACCCAAGCCAGTTTCTCACCTTCTCCTCCCTTCCTTGGGCAGGGCGGACCCAGGAGGCCTGAGCAGTATTTGCCCCCAGCCCCGTGTGGGGCCCCGGGGCCCCCCGGAACCTCCAGGACGGAGCCAGGTGAGTGACCAGCTGGGGCCAGGGCAAGACCCAGACCCTCACACAGACAGCCTTTCTGGACGCGCACCTTCACCGACAACCACTCTCAGCCCGGTGTCCTTCTGTACGTACAGCCTTCAGAAATACACACTCACACAGTCATTGCACGCTTAGGTCTAGACAGCGTTCAGGAACATTACCAGTTACGCGCGTGCGCGCGCACACACACAGTCCCCAACTGCTGGTGGTGCTGCATCCTGGTTGTCCCCTCGTGCTCCTGCTGGGACAGTCCGTATGGCTTATCGGTCCGTGAAGACTGTCCCCACCTCCGTTGTGGCCGCCTCCACTAGCGTCCCTTCCCCTGATGGTCACAGGTACACCCCGCCCCAGGGCTTCCTGCCTTAGACTAGACAGTTGTCAGAGAAGCGTATCTCAGAGGCACAGAGATGAGCCCGCAGCCTCCACACCCCCCTGGCTTGGGTTCTGGACCTCAGTCCCTGGACCTTCTGAGTCCTCCCCCACATCGAACCCAGGCCTCCCCGCCCCCATATCGGACTCCTGAAGAGCCCAGTTCTTTTTTTTTTTTTTTAATTTTTTAATGATTTATTTATTTCTGAGAGTGAGAGAGAGAGGCAGCGTGAGCAGGGGAGGGTCAGAGAGAGAGGGAGACACAGAATCTAAAACAGCCTCCAGGCTCTGAGGTAGCTGTCAGCACAGAGCCTGATGCGGGGCTCGAACCCACGAACCGTGAGATCATGACCTGAGCCAAAGTCAGAGGCTCAACCGACTGAGCCACCCAGGTGCCCCTGCAATGCCCAGTTCTTGAGCCCTCTGATCATCTCAGCCCCTGACCACCTACCCCTCAAGCTCCTGGCCTTGGGCCCTATGCCTTCTAACCCCCATGCCCTCCCAGGTCTTGACTCCCCATGAGTTTAAAGCTACCTACTTCTTGACAGCCACGTCCCCAATCTCCAGACGGCCCAAAGCTGTGACTCCTGACCGCCGTCCCAGACCTCCATGCACCTTTGCCCCATATTTTTCTTCCCAATCCCCACCGCTGACTCTGGCACCCCCCTGCCTCCCCTTGCGCCCTTTCCCGGGGGCCCCTCACCGCTGCCGATGCACGTTCCCTGAATGCCGTGTCCTCTGACCCACGGACCCCCTATAACCCTGTAACCCAAATCCCATGCTGTCTGACCCTCCCCGCCCTTGACCCGCGCCCCTGTCCTGTGTCAGCAGAAGGGGCGGGCACCATGAACAAGTTACGGC
>NW_027531899.1:508395-515404 GCF_008692635.1 Crocuta crocuta
CCTACGTGCCTGAGGCGTCACGCCCCCACCAGTGGCAGGCAGATGAGGACGCGGTGCGCAAGGGGACTTGCAGCTTCCCAGTCAGGGTGAGTGGGCGGGGCGTGTGCAGGGGCCGTGTGCACGCGGTCCCTGGCCCGGGCCAGAGGCTGAGGCCCTGGGTCGTGTGCAAGAGACGACGCCTCCCCAAAGAACCCCACAGCCTGGGCCCTTCAAAGTTGGGATTAAAACCCAACACATGTTCTCTTGTACCAGGAAGGTATTATTACCCCAGGGGCCAGGGGACGTCCTTCCTCGAGTCACCCCATCCTCTGCGAGCTCACAATTACTTCCAAAAGGAAAGGTCACAAAAGCCTGTAGTAGTTGCACAGTCCTTTACTGTGAAGTGTTTTCTTGTTTAGACCATCACGACTCTTTACAACGCACGTTGTGCTTCTGGGAGGGAGACACCAGGATTCAGGCTCAAATCCCAACTCAGTCCCTTGCCTGGCTGGGCGAAGGCAGCCGGTGGTCATAACCCCTCCATTTTCTTTTCCCTTCCCCCAGAAGTAGGTGTGGAGTTGGGGGGGGGGGGTCCTTCTGGAAGCGCAGGGAATGCTGGGAAGGGAAGGGAGCCAATAAAGGGTGTGTCACTAACCTGCAGCTGTGGGCAGCGTGTCATTGAGCTTGCTGTCATCGGGAAAAGGCTGGCAAATAGAGCCATCCCACCCAGGAGGAGCGGGGGCTGGGATGAGGTTACCCCTGTGGGTCAGCACTGGCCTGAGGCCCAGAGAGATGCGGACGCTGGCCCCCAGAAGGAAGGGGGTAACGTGTTAGTGCCCGGGAATCGAGTCAGCACTACACCCACTGGCCTTAGTGTCCTTATCGGTATATCTGGGATGGGAATAGAGTACCCACCTCACAGAGTGGAGGCGCGGAGTGAGTTAATGTGTGTGACGGGCCAGGGGACATTGGGTGACACGTCGCGGCTGCTCGGGAAACACTAGGCGGTAGTGATGACTGTGCTACTCTCCTGTCCTCCCTCCGCCAAGTACCTGGGCCACGTGGAGGTGGAGGAGTCCCGGGGGATGCACGTGTGTGAAGACGCCGTGAAGAAGCTGAAGGCGGTGAGCGAGGGCTGGGCCGCGAGGGGGCAGGGCCGCACTGGAAGAGGCAGCCCTGACCCGGCCCTTTCTCCTCCTCCCCAACCCCAGATGGGCCGGAAGTCCGTGAAGTCTGTGCTTTGGGTGTCAGCCGATGGGCTCCGAGTGGTGGATGACAAGACCAAGGTAGGCGGCCCGCGGGGGTGGGAGTGGGCCCCCAGTGGGCCCCTCTCCTCACCCTGCTTGAATCGGGGCTTAGGACACCTTCCCACCCACTCCCACCACGTCCCTCCCTCCCGGACCTTCTAGACCATGTGCTCCTGCAACGGCTTGGCACCCCTCATGGTCATAATTCAGGACTGAGTCTGCAGGAATCTGTGAGCTGGCCCAGTTAGGGGGTGTGGGGCGGCCCCCTTTGAGCGAATCCCTGCTCACCCACGTATCTGCGGGGTGACCCAGAGTGTGAGGTTCAAGCCCTCTGTGCCTCAGTTCCTTCATCTGTAAAATGTGGACAAACACGGCCCCTACCCTTACGCGAGACGATATATGCGGGCTGCGTGAGACCGTGCCTGGGGCAGCATGCGTGCTCAGATGGGTGGATGTTAGCTGTTCCGTGTTTATTGTCCGTGTACCCGGCCAGATGGGAGCATCCTGGGGCCCAGACCTGAGCCTCCTTTTGCTCACCATTGACTTCCCTGCCCAGAGACCGCCAGCTCATGCTCCCGGGAGGCGCGCCACATGGCAAGAGTCAGGTTAACAACTAAACGGGATGGATACTTTTGCACACGCAGTTCTTTCACCCTGAAAGTCTGTTCCCTGCCTTTTTGCCTGGTTAATACTTCCCCTGGGGCGCCTGGGGGGCTAAGTCGGTGGGACATCCTACCTCGGCTCAGCTCATGACCTCACAGTTTGTGGATTCGAACCCCATGTCGGGCTCTGTGCTGACAGCTCGGAGCCTGGAGCCTGCTTCGGAGTCTGTCTCCCTCTCTGCCCCTCCCCCACTAGTGCTCTGTCTCTCTCTCTCAAAAATAAATAAAACATAACAAAAATACCTCCTCCTGGAAGCTTTGCCTGGTTCCTTGCCAAGCTGTATCAGGCACGCCCTCCTGACTGCCACGGGTCCCCGCGCCACCCCCCCACCGCGGTCCTGGCCCCTCGCCTGTCCCTCTCTCTGGTGATGGGCCCTTTTCCCCCACTAAGCCCAGAGCCCTGTGCATGTGAGTAGGGCCCACTGCTGTTTCAGTGGGTCCCCAGCCCGTGCAGGACGGGGACAGGGGGCAGAGGTCAGGGGAGTGCCGAATGAGTACGTGAAAGGTAGTTCGAGTCCCTCTCCTGGTTTCCCCGGCCACCTTCCAGGACCTGCTGGTAGACCAGACCATCGAAAAGGTCTCCTTTTGTGCCCCCGACCGCAACCTGGANCCTCCTTCCCTCTCCTTTTCCCTCCTCCCCTCCCCTCCCCTCCCCTGTGTCCTCACAGCTCTAACAGAGGATTATGGGGAGGCTTGCGTGGGTTAATACCAAGTATTGGAATGACGGCCGGCACATCAGCAGCGGCACATCAGGGAAACATTAGTTATCATTCTCCTCGCTATCGGGAGTTCTTCGTATTTTTCTCATTTTTCTTTTTTACGAGAGTCACATGCATACAGTAACCTGCACAGGTGGCCTCGGCACAGCTCCATCAATTCTTGCTTATGTAAACCGCGCCCCCCCCTCCCCCCCAGGTCAAGTTGTAGAGCGTTTCCGCCCCCAGCGGGCCCATCTCAACAATACCTTCCAGGCACTCCCGCTTCTTCAAACCTTGCTTCATCGTGCTTGTGGTTCTTTACATTTGAGGGGGTTCTCAAAGGTCCCCTCTGAGAATCTGATGAAAGCCCCTAATGGACCGTCTTCAGCAGTACAGTCTCACAGTTAGGATTCTGAGGCTGTGACAGAAAACCGCAGCTGCCAGTCATTTCCGTGAGAGAGAAGTTTGTTCCCGTGTCCTGTGGAAGAGGCAGGCAGTGCAGGATCACTGTGGCTTCCCTCTGCTCATCAAGGGCCGCGGCTCCTTTATCTTGTCGCTGCACTGGAGTGTGGCCTCTCTTCCCGTGATCCAAAATGGGTGCCCACGCTCCAGCCTTCACATCTTCATTCCAGCTACATGAAGGAGGGAGGCAGGCAGAGGGGCATGCCCTCTCCTCTTGGGGAGCCATGGAACAATTACATCCTGTTGGCCAGAATTCGGCCATGTGGATATCCATTGGCTGCAAAAAAAAAAAAAGGTGGAAAGTACAGTCTTTAGTCTGTCCTTGACCCTGACCTCAGACCCCACCCAACTTGGTAGGAAGGCAGTCTCTCAGCTCCCTACATTAGCCAGTGTTTTTCGGTGGCCGGCAACAGAAACTAATACGGGTATCAGAAAATCCAGGATGGTGTGGTAGGAGGCATCCCACAAAATCGAAGAGCAGTCAGAGTGTTATGCATCAGAAAGGTGAGGGGGCTGGGCAGCCTGGGGACGAAACACCAGAGGACAGTTCCTTTTGCTGCGCTGTTGCAGAAATGAATCCCATCTCCCAGTGTCCTGGGTTAAAATTCCAACAAGAGGGCATGGAATTGGCCTGGTGGGGGTCACTGCCCTCCCCTTGGTTGGGGGAGGCTGGGGCACACAGTTTGATGTACCCGGCGTTAAAGAGGAGCTCCCCAAAGGGAATCCCGGGGTGCTGTTATCAAAAGCAAGAGGAACGGATGCTGGGCGAGTAAAACCACATGCGTCCCTCTCAGATTCTAACAGTATCCCCCGCAAGGATTCCTTCGTATTTCAGAAATCTCCACCCCAGGAGTTCTGAACCCCACAAACTTGTCAGTACCTCCAATTTCTTCTCTTGTACACACAATTCCAGACCTCGGAACTGGGGGAGAAAGACAAATTTGAGCGTGTTAGGATTGATGAGTCGGTACTGATTATGGCCAGCTGGTTGGGGGTGGCTAGCGTGGAGATACTAGAAGCCTAGAGCCCATAGCGACTGCTGTTTCCTGAGCGTAGCATACCAGTTGTAGCAGTTATCTGCGGCTGCATAACAAATTGCCCCAGCGTGTAGCGGCAGTNGGGGCCAGGAGCCTGGCCGGACACCTCCCACTCTTCAGGTAGTCTCAGGACCTCTCCAGAAGGCGTCTCCAAGCACAGACGCTTTGGGGAGAGCTGACTTCTTACATGGTAGCTCAGGGCTCCCAAGTGAGTCGAAGGAGATAGAGAGCGAGGCCGAGCTCGCGCCAGGAGGAAGCGGTGTGGCCTGCGTGGACTTGGTCCTGCCAGTCACGCAGCATTGCTCCTGTGACACTCTGTCCAGGCAGTCACAGAGGTCTTCCCAGGCGAAGGGAGGAGAACACAGACTCTGCCGCCGATAGAGTGACATAATTCTGGAAGAGCGCGTAGTTGCCAGAAACTTGTTGTGGCTATTTTTGGAAAACACGCCACATGGTTAGGGTGGATTCAGTGTCGTACCACCTAGCCGTGGGACGTTAGGCACAAGTGGCTTTCCTCTCTGGGACTCAGTTTCCTCCTCCGTAAAATGGAGATAATAGTAGTGGCTGCGGACAGGTGTGTCAGGGAAGCCCATATTATGGGCACACACAGAAAGTGCTAAATGGGGTCCCAAAACAAATGTTCAGTAACTAGAAACAGTCGCTATCATTTGACAAGTACTTGGGGCGCCAGGGGTGGCTCAGTCAGTTAGGTGCCCCACTCTTGGTTTCAGGTCAGGTCATGATCTCACGGTTCGTGAGTTCGAGCCTCACGTCAGGCTCCGTGCTGACGACGCAGTGCCTGCTTGGGATTCTCTCTCTTCTCTCTCTCTGCCCCTCCTCTGCTTGTGCACTCTATCTCAGAATAAATAAATAAGCTTTAAAAAAAGAAAAAGGCAAGTACTTGAGGATGAGAATCCAAGCAAGAAAGGAGCACACATAAAATTCATTATTTTAGGGGCGCCTGGGTGGCTCAGTCGGTTAAGCACTTGACTTCGGCTCAGGTCAGGATCTCATAGCTTGTGGGTTCGAGCCCCGTGCTGACAGCTCAGAGCCCGGAGCCTGCTTCGGATTCTGTGTCTCCCTCTCTCTCTGCCCCTGCCCCACTTGGGCTCTGTCTGTCTCTGTCTCTCAAAAATAAATAAATGTAAATTTTTTAAATGTTTATTTCTGAGAAGGAGAGAAAGAGTAAGAGAGAAAGCAGGAGGGGCAGAGAGAAAAGGAGAAAGGGAACCCGAGGCAGGCTCCACGCCATCAGCACAGAGCCCAATGTGGGGCTCGAACTCAGTGATCCATGAAATCACGACCTGAGCTCAAATCAAGAGTCAGACGCCTAGCCAATTGAGCCACCCAGGTGCCCCTCATCGCTNCGTCAGCATACAGCCCAGTGTGGGGCTCGAACCCACAAACCATGAGCTCATGACCAGAGCCCCCCAGGCGCCCTTCTCAGAACTCCTAAAAGGGACCTTACACTCATTAAGTAGTCACTCCCCGTTCCCCACACCCACCTCCCCGAGCCTGGCAACGGCTAGTCTGCTTTCGGTCTTTATGGAGCTATCTCTTCTAGATAGTTCTTGCAGAGTGAATCATACAGTCTGTGGTCTTTTGTGTCTGGCTTCTTGCACTTAGCAGAATGTTTTCAAGGTTCATCTGTATTGTAGCATGTATCAGTCTTCCTTCATTTTTATGGCCGAATAATATCCCATTGCATGGCTCTATTACATTTTGTTTCTGTCTTCATCCATCGATGGACCTTTAGGTTGTCTCTACCTTTTAGGTATTGTGAATAATGCTTCTGTGGCCATTGGTGTGCAAGTATTTGTTTGAGTCGCTGTTTTTAATTATTTGGGGTCTACACCTAGAAGCTGGATTGCCAGATCATATAGTGAAGCTGTGTTTAACTTTTTGAGGAGTTGCCAAATTGTTTTCCACGGTGGCCGCACCATTTTACATTCCCACTAACATTCCCTGCTGACTAATGATATTGAGACTCTTCCTTATGTGTTTATTGGCCCTTTGTTTATCTTTTTGGAGAAATGTCTATTCAAATCCTTTACCCATTTTTTACCTGTTTGTCTTTTTATTGTTGAGTTGTAAGAAATTCATATATTCTGGATAGTAGATTCTTATCAGTTCTATGATTTGCAAAAATTTCCCTCCGTTCTGGGGGTTGTCTTTTTTTTTTTTAATGTTTTATTCATTTCGAGGAGAGAGAGAGAGACAGCGTGAGCAGGGGAGGGTCAGAGAGAGAGGGAGTCACAGACTGAAACAGGCTCCAGGCTCTGAGCTAGCTGTCAGCACAGAGCCCGACGCGGGGCTCGAACCCACGAATCGTGAGATCATGACCTAAGCGAAAGCCGGACGCTTAACCGACTAAGCCACCCAGGCGCCCCCTGGGGGTTGTCTTTTTACTTTCTTGGCAGTGTCCTTTCATGTATAAATTGTTTAAAAAAAATTTTTTTTTGAGAGAGAGAGGATACAAGTGAGCAAGGGGCAGAGAGAGAGAGAGAGAGGGAGAGAGAGAGAGAATCCCAGGAGGAGCAGAGGAAGGCGGGAGAGAGAGAAGCGGGGGTGACCCAAATTGGGGCTTGAACTCCTAAACTGTGAGATCATGACCTGAGCCGAAGTCAGATGCTTAACTACTGAGCCACCCAGACTCCCTAAATTGTTTTTACTTTTTATGAATTCAATTTATGTTTTCTTTTGTTGTTTGTGTGTTTGGTGTCATAAGAATCCATTGCCAAATCTAAGGTCATGAAGATTTACTCCATGTTTTATTCTAAGAGGGTTTTTTGTTTTGTTTTGTTTTCTAATTTTTTTAATGTTTTATTTATTTTTGAGATAGAGAGAGAGACAGCGTGAGCAGGGGAGGGTCAGAGAGAGAGGGAGACACAGAATCTGAAACAGGCTCCAGGCTCTGAGCCAGC
>NW_027531899.1:515541-518280 GCF_008692635.1 Crocuta crocuta
TCTAAGAGTTTTATAATTTAATTTTTAATTAAATTTTATTTTAATTTAAAAATTTTAATTTAACCTATTTTGAGTTAATTTTTATAAATAGTGTGAGGTGGGGGTCCAACTTTAATTTTTTTCTATGTGAATATCCATTTGTCCCAACACCATTTGTTAACAGGACTATTTTTTCTCCTTTGAATAGTCTTGGTACCCTTACTGAAAATCAGTTGACCGTAAACGTGTGGGTTGATATCTGGGCTCTCAATTCTATTTCATAGATCTATATGGTTATCTTTATGGTGGGATCACATTGTTCTGATTAAAGTAATACTTTTGGAGTACTATTTTAAATCAGAAAGTGTGAGTTCTTTTATTTTGTTCTTTTTCAAAATCCCTTTGGCTGCCATTCTGGATCCTTTGCAATTCCATATGAATTTTAGGATCAGCTTTGCTATTTCTGCGAGTACAGCTTTTCTTATTTCTGCGAGAGTCTGTTGGGATTTTGATGGGGAGTGCATTGAATATATAAACCACTTTCGAAATATTGATATGTTAATAGTATTAAGTTTCCAAATCCATGAACATGGGATGTATTTCCATTTCTTTAATTTTTGCAGTAACGTTTGGTAGTTTTCAGCACACATGTCTTTCACTTCCTTGGTTAAATTTATTCCTAACCATCTTATTGTTTCAGATGCTCTCATAAATGGGATTGCTCTAGATTCATTCTTGGGTTGTTCACTGTCAGCGCATATAGATATAACTGATTTTTTTGTGTTGATCTTATATCCTGGAACTTGGCCAAATTCATTTATTACCATTAATAGTTCCTTTATGGATTCCTTAGGGTTTTCTACATATAAAATATGTCATGTGCAAATAGAGATGGTGTTGCTTCTCCCTTTCCAATTTGGATGCCTTTATTTCTTTTTCTTGTCTAATTACTCTGGCTAGACCTTCTGACACGGCATTGAATACAAGTGATGAAAATGGGTACCCTTATCTTACAGAAAAGCTTTCACTCTTTCACCATTGAGTATGATGTTAGCTGTGAGTTTTTCCTAAACATCCTTTATCAGATTGAGGAAGTTCCCTTCTATTCCAAGTTTGTTGAACTTTTTTTTTTTATCATGAAAGGATGCTGGATTTTGTCAAATGCTTTTTCCCCATTAATGGAGATGATCGTGTGGCTTTATCCCCCTCTTTCTGTTAATGTGCTGTATGACATTGACTGATTTTCATTTGTTGAACCAACCTTGCATTCCTGGGATCAATCTCACTTGATCTTGGTGCATAACCTTTTTACTATGCTGATGAGTTCAGCTCGTTAGTATTTTGGAGAGGACTTTTGTTCCCAAGTTCATCTTTCAAAGGTGGCTGATCATATTGGCTAGGAAACAGAAGCTAAGTTGATCTCATGAGAATCCCAGCTCTGCCCATCACTTATGATGGGTGTGTTGACTAGGGCTCAGTGTCTTCATCTGTAAAACAGGCTCATAAGCATGTGCACCTCCTGGCATGACTGTGAGGATTCCAACAAAGGGGGATGGATTTAAAGTGATACCTATGTGGTGTTTCCCTGTGCCAGGCTCTTGTGCTGGCTTCCAGTGCTGTTTGCCTCCTTGCATATATTAGCTCATGTAATTCTTGCAACAACCCTGTTAAGTGAGTGCTGTTGGGACCCACATTTTATAGACGAGGGGGCTTGGACACTGAGAGGTAAAGTGGTTTTCTCGAGAACACACAGTTGGAAAATAGGAAGCCAGCATCAGTGTGGCCTTGGAGGCTCTTAAGTATGTACTCAGGAAACAGGGGCAGTTTTTGTTTTGTTTCGTTTTCTAAGAATTAAATTTTCTTTATTTATTTTGAGGGAGACAGAGAGGGCACAAGCAGGGGAGGAGCTGAGAGAGAGATTGGGAAAGAGAGAATCCCAAGCAGGCTCCACACCGCCAGCACAGAGCCCGACACGGGGCTCGAACTCACGAAACTGTGAGATAATGACATAAGCCGAAACAAAGAGTTGGATGCTTAAATGTCTTATCTGTCCATCTCATTTTGGATGCATTTCAAAGTTGCAGACCTCAGAATACTTCCCTGGACCCTTCAGCATGCATGCCATTAAGTAGAATTCATTTGTTTCCAGCTCATTTTTTTTTTTAAATTAAAAAGAAACCTTTAACGTTTATTTATTATTGAGAGACAGAAAGACAGAGCATGAGCATCGGAGGGGCAGACAGAGGGGAAGACACAGAATCCGAAACAGGCTCCAGGCTTCAATCTGTCAGCACAGAGCCTGAAGTGGGGCTCTTACTCACCGAGATCATGACCTGAGCCAAAGTCAGATGCTTACCTGACCGAGCCCCACCAGGCGCCCCCCAGCTCATTCTCTTTTGAAGTAAAATTCCCACCCCCACCCACTAAGGAAGGCCGCTCTTCGACTTTTTTTTCACTGAGGATGAGTTTTGCTGGTTCTTGAACTTCACATCCATGGAGCCCAAGGGCCCTGCTCTCTTGCTTCTGGCTTTTTTCCCTTAGAGCTGTCATTTGTCTCCGTGCTGAGGCCCGGTGTGGGGGGTGGGAGGGGGGGGCCTGTCCGCGATCACCCAGCACCCAGCCCAGCCGCGAGGAACCCTGGCGTCCCCCCTGCGCCGTGCACGTCTCCAAGCTGCCCCGATCCCCTCCCACAGGGCGAGAGGCTGAGCCACGCGGTGGGCTGTGCCTTCGCCGCCTGCCTGGAGCGGAAACAGCGGCGGG
>NW_027531899.1:518317-521590 GCF_008692635.1 Crocuta crocuta
CTGTCGGGTGGCGGCCGGCCGGCCGAGCGAGAGGCCTCCGACAAAAAGAAAGGTGGGTGCCACCCAGACGGCAGGGCTGGGCACAGAGTGGCCCTGGTGGGGGTGGGAGGGGCGAGCTGCAGAGGTACCGGGACTCTACAGTTTACAAAGCACAGCACCAACCACAGAGTTTGGTTATGGTGTATAAAGCGCACTTGGGTTTAAGGAGTTCTTTGGGCCGCGTCCTGCAGGCCACAGATCCGCAGCAGAGCCGCCCGCGCTGCATTATCTGCTCGCTCGGGGAGACATTTCGACCCGCGGATCCAGGCGGCTAATGGGTTGTGAAGTCCGCCTCGTGGATTGTGGCTCCCGCTGGAAAAAATGAAATAGGAAAGAATAGAGAATATCAGATTAGCTGAAGGTAGTGAGCGTCAGTGTAGTTCGATGATACTTTTATTTCAGTATGTATATTTGCGTGCACGTGTGTGTGTGTGTGCGTGTGTGTGTGTGTGTAACAGGTATTTCTTGCTCTGGGTTCCCATCAAAAGGGTTTGAAAAGTACCTGGTAAACTCGAACACTGGGCGTAAGTGGCAAATACTTTGTAAGTTTTAAAACAGTGTTCTTTTTTTAAAATTAATTTATTTTTGAGAGAGAGAGCACAAGTGTGCCCACCCGCACACGAGTCGGGGGGGAGAAGGGGCAGACAGAGAGAGAGAAAGAGAACCAAGCAGGCTCCACACCCAGCCCAGAACCCAATGGGGGGGGCTTGAGCTCATGAAGGTAAGAAGGTAAGATCGTGGCCTGAGTCGAAATCAAGAATCAGGTGCCTGACTGAACCTCCAGGTGCCCCTAAAACCGTGTTTTTTGTTTTTTGTTTTAATGTAAGTATACTGTGCTCTGAGTCACAGTGTAATTTTTTTTTAAGTTTATTTATTTTGAGAGAGAGAGCAGTAGGGGAGAGTAGGGAAGGGGCAGAGAGAGAGGGAGAGAGAATCCCGAGCAGGCCTGCTGCTGTCAAGTACAAAGCCTGACGGGGGGCTCCAGCCCACAGACTGGGAGATCGTGACCTGAGCTGAAACCAAGAGCCTGTCATTTAACCAGCTGAGCCACCCAGGTGCCCCCATGCCCGCTTTTGTGTGTGTGTGGATTCTAGTTTTTAAATTTTTGGAAAACACTGCTTAGAATTCATAAAAAACTGGGGCACCTGGGTGGCTCAGTCGGTTAGGCATTCAAGTCCTGATTTCGGCTCAGGTCATGATCTCAAGTCTGTGAGAATAAGCCCCTTGTTGGGCTCCATGCTGATCATGGAGCCTGCTTAAGATTCTGTCTCTCTCTCTCTCTCTCCCTCTCTCTCTCTCTCTCTCTCTCNCCTGCTTCGGATTCTGTATCTCCATCTCTCTCTGCCCCTCGCCTGCTCACTCTCTGTCTCTCTCAAAAATAAATAAACATTAAAAAAAAAGTTTTTAATGAAATTAAAAAAAAAAGTTTACAGAGAACTTACCATGGGGAACTGACCCAGATTAAAGGAGACTAAAGAGATTTGACAATTAGTAATGAACACAAGATATGGTGACCCTGAACTCTGACCTGGATCTTGGATTACCTGGATCTATAAGGGACATGATTTTTAAAAAAATGTTTTTATTTATTTCTGAGAGAGAGAGATAGTATGACAGGGGAGGGAGACACAGAATCTGAAGCAGGCTCCAGGCTCTGAGCTAGCTGTCAGCACAGAGCCCGACGCGGGGCTCGAACCCACAAACCGTGACATCATGACCTGAGCCAAAGTCGGACACTTAACCGACTGAGCCACCCAGGCACCCCAGGGACATGATTTTTTAAAAAAAAATTTTAACGTTTATTTTTGAAAGACAGAGTGTGAGTGGGGGAAGGGGCAGAGAGAGAGGGAGACAGAGAATCCCAAACAAACCCTGCACTATCAGCTAAGAGCCTGATGTCGGACTCAAACTCACCAACTGTGAGATGATGACCAGAGCCAAAATCAATGTCTGATGCTTGCCTGACTGAGCTACCCAGCCTCCCCTCTTTCTTTTTGGTTTATTTATTTATTTTGAGGGAGGAGTGGCAGAGAGAGAGGAAGAGACAATCCCAAGCAGGCTGGCAGCATGGGACTCGATCCCACAAATGGTGAGATCATGACCTGAGCTGAAATCAAAGATTTGAAGGCTTAACCCAGAGTACGTTTCTTTCTTTCTTTTTTAAATGCTTATTTATTTTTGAGACACCAAGCATGAGCAGGGAAGGGGCAGAGAGAGAGGGAGACACAGATTCCAAAGCAGGCTCCAGGCTCTGAGCTAGCTGTCAGCACAGAGCCTGACGCAGGGGTTCAAACCCACAAACTATGAGATCATCACCTGAGCCAAAGTCGGACGCTTAACCAACTGAGCTATCCAGGCGCCCCAACCTGGAGTATGTTTCTATTTGTAAATAACATGACCATTTACAAACCTCTGAACAAATTTACAAAGTTCTTCACAGTTTACAAAGTATTTTACTCTTTACATCTATTTTTTAAAATTTTTAAAATGTTTGATTTTGAGAGAGAGAGACAGGGACAGAAAGACAGAGCATGAGCAGGGGAGGGACAGAGAGAGAGACACAGAATCCAAAGCAGGCCCCAGCCTCTGAGCTGTCAGCACAGAGTCCGACATGGGGCTCGAACTCACAAACTGTGAAATCATGACCTGAGCTGAAGTCAGATGCTTAACCGACTGAGCTGCCCAGGCGCCCCTACAGCATCTATTTGAATTTGTAAAGGACTTTACCATTTGCAAGGCAGATAAAAAATGAAGTTAACAGAGGGCCTGAAAGGTATACATTGTCTTACTGTTTACAAATGAACCCACTAGGTACACAGTCCTCCACAGTGTACAGATCTTTCTTTGCTGTTTCTATAGGCTATTGGAATTTACAGAGAATGTCATTCGATTTAGAGTTTCCGAGGGGTTTTGCTGTTTCCAAAGGATGTTGTAATTTCCAGGTACTTGGCATTATAGAAAGCAGTTCACAGCTTGCACAGCGAAATGAGAGGTTACAAAGCATGGTATGATTTGCCAAACGGATCACCCAGCATTTTGCTGTAGATGCGCCAATTTACAGTCTCAAGGCACCGCACTTGCCCTTCGGCAGTGAGCTCTTTCCAATGTAGGAGTTGTGGACCAGTGCACTTTTCACAAAGTTCTCCACCCAGCTTTTGTCAGATTCCAAAGCACAGAACATTCACTGCCTCGATTGGCCCTCTCCAGAGGCCTCTGATGGTTATATCCCAGGTT
>NW_027531899.1:521660-543967 GCF_008692635.1 Crocuta crocuta
GCTTCCTGAGTTCCCCCAGTAAGGTGGGGACAGAGGTGATTTCCTGGTTCCAACCTGTCCCAAGCTTGTTCAAGCTGCCCCCAGCCAGGCCTGGGTGAGAGCCTCACCACATCCACCTGGAAGATGAGAGGAACAGTGCTGGGTGACCTCCCTACCCTCTCTGGGCCTGAGCTTCATCTCCTATTTGGGCTGCAGCTCAGGTGAGGCCCCGGTTGGAGGATGGGTGTATATTTGTGTTTTGTCAGGGCTGGGGGGCATCCCTGTCCACCTTGTACTAGGTGGGGAGACCAGGTACCCCCAGAAGACAGAGGGCATTCCTAGAGTGAAGGTATGGAACAATCTGGAAAATTCTCCAGAGGAAGAAGTGTGCCAGGCTGGGTCTAGAAGTGGTAGGAGGGGCGAACTAGTTGAGGTGGGAAGAATAGTGGGAAATAGAAGAGCAGACAAAATGACAAGAAGACAGCATGATGTGGAGAGAGCAGGCAGAGGGAGAGAGAGGTTAGGGTATTTGGAACACAGACCCTGGGGTCAGCCTGCCCCTTGCTAGCACGGTGGCTTGGGCAAAGTCCCTTACCATTGCTGGGCCTCAGACTCCACATCTGTAAAATGGGGATAACGGTCATATTGATCTCATGGGGTGGCTGTGAAGATCGAATGACTTCATACTTGCGAGGCATTTGGAACAATGCCTGGTGCATCCATTATGCACCAAATAAGCATTTGTGAAATTAATCAGAAAGGGAGACAGAAGGTCTCCAAGGGAAAAATAGGAGACGCATTAGAGAGAGCTAGATTGGGGGCAGAAGCTGGAGACACAGAAGGCCGGGCCGGAGGAGGGCCCGTATTGGCTGGGTGGGGATGAGAGACAGGCCCTGAGCAGCCTGTCACGAGGACAGGACACATTGGGTGAGGAAGGCAGCATTGGAGGACGGTCAAGGGGACTGGGTGAGAGAGGAGCAAATGTCCCCAGTGGGGTATCTAACCGCCTGTGTCCCCTGTGTCTCCAGCAGAGGCAGCAGCTGCCCCAACTGCGGCTCCTGGCCCTGCCCAGCCTGGGCACGTGTCCCCGACCCCGGCCACCACATCCCCTGGGGAGAAGGGTGAGGCGGGCACCCCAGTGGCTGCGGGCACCAGTGCGGCCGCCATCCCCCGCCGCCATGCCCCCCTGGAGCAGCTGGTTCGCCAGGGTTCCTTCCGTGGGTTCCCAGCCCTCAGCCAGAAAAACTCACCTTTCAAACGGCAGCTGAGCCTACGGCTGAATGAGCTACCGTCCACACTGCAGCGCCGCACCGACTTCCAGGTGAAAGGCACAGGTGAGCCCCGGGTTCTGTGGGAAGAACATTAGGATCAATGCCTTGCCCCCCTCTGGAGGAGGCAACAGATAGAGAAGAGGTGTATACACCTTGATCGATTAGCACTGCCTGCCGTGGGAAAGGAAAGAGAGGTGGAGCACATCATGGTCGATTAGCAGTGTCTGCCGCCAGTGTGAGGATGGGGAGGGGGTAGTACGAATCATGATTGATTAGCAATGTCTACTAATGGCAAGGACCAGCAGGATGGCAGAAGCCCTGATCGATTAGTAATGCCTGCTGCAGTTAGGGAAACGAGAGGTACATCATAACATGCATACATCATGATTGATTAGCAAGGTCATGGGTTCGAGGACCAACCTCTAGGGAGAGGAAAGCTGCCTAGATGGCCATTTTTTGCTGGCCAGGAGGAGACCGAGACTCCATAGGCTAATGCTCCCTCCAAGCATTTGGCCAATAGAGACTGAGATCTGACCAGGTGAAGGATACAGGCTCAGAGTGGGGGAGGATTGTGATGGGTTCATGGCACCTGCCGTGGGCAGGAAAGAGCGAGGCGCTACGTCATGTGGTTGATGAGTGAAGGTTGCCATGGATAAGGGAGAAGAGAGAGCAGAAGTTATGTTGTGCCCAGGGAGAGGCTCCCAGAATTGGGCCAGTGGAGACATGAGGCGAAGGGCACAGGTGAGCACAGGGACCAGGGGTCATGGAGCACAGTGATGGATTTGTGAGGTCGCAGATGGGCAGAGGCTCAGGCAGAGGCAACACAGTGCTCTGGAAAGAGGCAGCAAGCATGTCATCATCTATGAGCAGTGCCTGCCCTGGGCAGTGATAGGAGAGGCAGTAGAGCTGTTCTGTTTTTCTTAGAAGGAAAATGGAGTTATAGAGACCGTGCTCTCTCTCAACGTTTAGCCAGTAGAGCCATGAGGTCTGGCCAGGTGAGGGGGATGGGGAGCAAAGAGTTCAGTGGGAAAAAGCATCGTGCTTGATTAGTAATGTCTGCCATGGGCCAGAAATAGGAGAGAGGTGGTATATATCATGCTCGAAAAGCAAGGTCCACCATGGGAGAGGGGTGAGAGGTGTGGTGCGGTGCCATGTTCTGCCCGAGGGCGGCAGGCAAGAGGGCTGCCTCTTCCCCCAGCTGTCGGGGAAGTCATGTGGTCTGGCCCATTTTCCTCTTCCGTATGCCAGATCGGAGACAGCCACCTCTCACAGCCTTGGGACTGGCGTGGGAGGTGTTGATCTGCGTCCAGAAGGCTGGGCTGCTCCCAAAGGTGACTGCTGAGCGGATCCCAGTGCTTGCTGAGAGTGACGCACACGTGCTCCTTGCCCCGCAACACCCCTCGGCCTTCAAACAGCCTGGCATTCACTGTCCCCATGCACCCCGCCGTGACGCACTGCCTAGGGCTGTCACATGCACTTCCCGAGAGGTGGCAGGCTCCTGGGGCTTCGGGCGGAAGCTTCCCGCGCCCGTAGCCAGTTGCATGCTTGCCTGGATGTGACCCGCCACCTGGAGTTTACAGATTCACATGCGTCACTCTGCTGTACCCGGAAGTCACACACTTAATCTGACTCAAAAGCCACACCCCCTGGGGCGTCACAGAACCAGATGTTTCCTTTAACACACACTTAGGCACATCTCCAGACACCCCATGCAGACCGGCACACACAAACCACACAGCCGGATTTGCACAGATGTGTGAGGTCACACCTGCAAATCTGTGCACACTCACAAACACACTCGTACGTCCCACATGGCTGCCTGGATTGGCTCACGCTTGGGAATCACAGGACACACGCCTGGATTTTGGTCACACTTAGATGCCAGGCCCTCAGAGCTGCACACCTATCTGCACTAATAACGCAGTCGTCATAGACCTGACCTAGAAACCACCTTCCCTCCCACCTGGGCACCCCCACGTCACACCTGCTAAATCCTACAGCCCATGTCTTTTTTTTTTTTTAATGTTTATTTATTTTTGAGACAGACAGACAGACAGAGTGCAAACGGGAGGGACAGAGAGAGAGGGAGACACAGAATCTGAAAGCAGGCTCCAAGCTCTGAGCTGTCAGCACAGAGCCCGATGCGGGGCTCGAACTCACAGACCGTGAGATCATGACCTGAGCCAAAATCTGAGGCTTAACCGACTTGAGCCCCCCAGGCGCCCCTCTGCAGCCCGTTTTTCTCTGATGCTCAGTGAAGCGTCACATCTGCTCCCTTGGAGACGATCGCTCGCTGAGATGTCACAGGCTCTTGTCACACCGCACTGGCATTTCTCTCTTGTTTATTTGGATGGCAGGTTTTTTTTCATCCCAAGCCCTCGTGAGGCCACCGCACCTGCTCAGCGTTCCCTGTCTTGCTGGTACCAGTGTGTGTCTGTCCTCATGATGGGTGCAATAGGCCAGGCCAGGTGTGGTGGGCAGGGCCCCCTGCTTCTCCATCCAAAGTAGGACGAATGATCCCCAGCCACTGGTCAACAGTGTGGCCAACATCCAACCCGACTCGTCAGCGCTCTTCCAGATAGGTGGTTGGACATATTTTTTAATTCATATATGTTGTTGAGCATTTAAAATATTTCTCTTGGTTTGTAGCTACACACAGATCTTTTTTTTTTTTATGTTTATTTATTTTTGAGAAAGAGCGAGCATGGGCACGCGCACGAGTCGGGGAGGGGCAGAGAGAGAGAGGGGGACAGAGGATCCAAAACCGGCTCGGAGCTGTCAGCACAGAGCCCGTTGCGGGGCTCAGACTCACGAACCACGAGATCACGACCTGAGCCGAGATCGGACGCTCAAACGACTGAGCCACCCAGGTGCCCCACCACACACAGATCATATGGTCCTCCCTGGTTTGGGACCTCAGCCATCAAGATGTCGCATACCACGTGGCTGTTGTACCACTCAGATGTTACACTCAGATAACCACGGAGTTGGCATTTTCATGGCCACGGCCATTTGGTTACTGCAGAGTAGACCCCCCACGTACACACCTTGTGAGGGAAAGGACCCCAGGTGGTAAGAGAGGGCCACCTGAGGGCACGGGGTCAAGGGTAGGGCCTGGGCCTCTTCTCTGACCTCCGCCCTTCCCTGACTTCCCAGTGCCTGAGATGGAGCCCCCTGGTGCCAGTGACAGTGACGGCATCAATGCCCTGTGCACTCAGATCAGCTCATCTTTCGCCAGTAGTGGAGCACCAGCGCCTGGGCCACCACCGGCCTCAGCAGGTAAGATCTGCGCCCTGCAGCGCCCCCCTGCGGTCTCCTGCTCCATTCAGGGGTGCCACAGACCCTCCAGGAACCTTGGGGTCCCACGGGCTTAGAGCCATGGCTCACCTAAGGGCCATGGGCCCATCCTAGCACCATAGAGTCAGGTTAGAGCCTTGGAGCAACTTAGAACCACAGGGTCATCTCACAGCCATGGGCTCTAGAACCACAAGATAACCTTAGAATCATGGGGGCAATTGGGGCGCCTGGGTGGCTTAGTCGGTTAAGCGTCCGACTTTCGCTTAGGTCATGATCTCGCGGTTCGTGGGTTCGAGCCCCGCGTCGGGCTCTGTGCTGACTGCCAGCTCAGAGCCTGGAGCCTGTTTCAGTCTGTGACTCCCTCTCTCTCTGACCCTCCCCTGCTCACGCTGTCTCCTCTCTCCTCTAGAAATAAATAAAACGTTTAAAAAAAAAAAAAAAGAATCATGGGGGCAACTTCAAACCGATTTTAAACCATCCCATCCCAGAACCATAAAATTGAGACACCTGCAGCCTCAGGATCACAGGACATTAGAGACTCCAGTTTGGGAGCCGTGACACCAGGGAGTCACCTTAGAGCCGTGAGCTTGTTCTAGAACCCTGCACGCACTTGGAACTGCACTAAATTTAGACCTCTAGGCTCTTAGGAGACACAAGTGTAAAGCCATCGAACCTCGCCCACCAGGTTAGACCCCTACACTCTGGGAACGGACCATGCAGTCTTCAAATCTTAGCTTCCTCGAATAATACAGTGTCGAAATGCCAGGACGAAGGGGGGTTTTAAGAATCTGCAATAATGGGCTCGGCACTGACCCATCAGAAGGGAAGCCGGGCTGATACATGTCCATGATGCCTGGGCTTTTCCATCTTAGGGCCTTAGAATCTCAGAAGTGTACTTTGTTGGCACTTGAGAGCCGTGCCGTGGGCCAGGGTGGTGAAGCCACGTGCCCCAAAGCCAACACAGCTGGTGAGGGGCAGAGCGCGACTCGGTGGCTGCAGACTCTGGTCCCCCGGCCCCGGGATCTCTCAGTTGCCGCCCGTGCCCCTCAACTGCCCCTCTCCTCCCTCTAGGGACTTCTGCCTGGGGTGAGTCCTCCGTGCCCTCTGCAGCTGCCTTCCAGCCCGGGCACAAGCGGACCCCTTCGGAGGCGGAGCGGTGGCTGGAGGAGGTGTCCCAGGTGGCCAAAGCACAGCAGCAGCAGCAGCAGCAGCAGCAGCAGCAGCAGCAGCAAGTGGCCTCAGTGCCCCCGGGGGTCCCCGCCCTGCAGCCCTTTCCTGCCCCCGTGGGGCCCTTCGATGCCACGCCTGCCCAGGTGGCCGTGTTCCTGCCGCCCCCACACATGCAGCCCCCTTTTGTGCCCGCCTACCCGGGCCTGGGCTACCCGCCCATGCCCCAGGTGCCCGTGGTGGGCATCACCCCCTCACAGATGGTGGCCAATGCCTTCTGCTCAGCCGCCCAGCTCCAGCCCCAGCCAGCCACCTTGCTCGGGAAAGCCGGGGCCTTCCCGCCCCCCACCATGCCCACTGCCCCAGGGGGCCAGGTCCGCCCACGCCCCAGTGGGGCACCCTGGCCCCCGGAACCGGCGCCTGCCCCGGCCCCCGAACTGGACCCCTTTGAGGCCCAGTGGGCAGCATTAGAAGGCAAACCGGCTGGAGAGAAGCCTTCCAACCCCTTCTCGGGCGACCTGCAGAAGACCTTCGAGATCGAACTGTAGCCCGAGCCGCCCTGCCCACCCCAGCATCTCCAGGTGCCCACGCCTGGGAATGGAGGCCCAACCTCTCCCTGGCCCTGGCCCCTGGGGCTGCGCCCCCCCCAACACCCTCTCTAACCCCTTCCTGTGACCACCCCCCACAACCACTACAGAACCGACATTGTAACGCCCAGGTTGCGACAGGATGGAATTCAGGGACGGACCCAGCCTGGCTAAGGGACCCATTTCACTGCCAGACTTAGGCCGGCGGTGCCCTTCCCTCACCCCCCCTCCAACCCCAGACACGGCGGGATGGCCACAGTCCCACTGAGTGCCCTCGGTTCAATCTACATTTCCCAGTTTCTGTTGTTGACCTTCCACCTTGCAGTGTTGGGTGGGATGGAAAAGGGAGGCCCACTTAGGGGCTCTTCTGGGCCCCCCACGAGTGCCCACCCCAAGTCCGGCCGTCCCCTCCCAGACACAGCACAAGCAAAGGGCTTCCCTCCGCCCACCTGCTGCGTTCACTGCCAATGCTGTGCTCACCCCTATCACCCCTCTCCCCCACTCGGGGGCCCACATCTTCCTTGGGCCAAGGTCTCATGGGGGCAGGGGCCAAGCTGGGGGCCCGGGAGGCGGGGTTGGGGGAAGAGGAAAGAGATGCTCAGTTACCTCACGTCAGTGCCCGCTGGGGAGGGGTCCGGGAAGAAGGGGTGCCTGGCGGGTACTTNTTGATACACTCTACAAGTTACATACTTTAAAATATGCAACATATACATTATATGTTTAATTCTTTAAAAAAAATTTTTTTAATGTTTGTTTTTATTTCTGAGAGAGAGAGAGAGAGACAGCATGAGCAGGGGAGGGTCAGAGAGAGAGGGAGATATAGAATCTGAAACAGGCTCCAGGCTCTGAGCTGTCAGCACAGAGCCCGATGTGGGGCTTGAACCCACTAACCGTGAGATCATGACCCAAGCTGAAGTCAGACGCTCAACCAACTGAGCCACCCGGGTACCCCTATGTTTAATTCTTTATAGCTCTTGAAAATGAGGTGATTGATTTTGTGAACCCCAAGATTATATCCCCAGTTGATGGATTGGGAAGTTTGGTCACTTCAGCCCTTGGCATCTGATTTGGGGGGTGGTGCTGGGATTCCAACGTAGCTCC
Source organism: Crocuta crocuta (assembly GCF_008692635.1). Classification (NCBI taxonomy): domain Eukaryota; kingdom Metazoa; phylum Chordata; class Mammalia; order Carnivora; family Hyaenidae; genus Crocuta; species Crocuta crocuta. Next base: position 529,063 of record NW_027531899.1, read on the forward strand.
TGGTCAACCTCGGGGCCAATCATTAAACCACCAGGCTGCAAGGGAATAAACTTAGGGTCTGCCCTCTAGGGTCTACAGCCCATCGACCAGACATGGACCCTGGGCTAGAGGACCTGTGCCAGATGGCTCTGCCAGGGCACCCAGGGGTGCCTAGGGAGGGAGCCCAGGACTCTGCCAGAAATGAGCCACACTTTCTCATCTCCAAGCTTAGCAGATGCCATTCCATCCGCCTACAACACCTTTCCTGACACAGCACCTTTGCCCCAGTGCCACTCATTCTTCAGGCCTCAGTTCAAATGTCACCACTTCAGGGCGCTTGCGTGGCTCAGTCGGTTGAGCGTCCGACTTCAGCTCAGGTCATGATCTCACGGTTTGTGGGTTCGAGCCCCGCCTCAGGCTCTGTGCTGACAGCTAGCTCAGAGCCTGGAGCCTGTTTCAGATTCTGTGTCTCCCTCTCTCTCTCTGCCCCTCCCCTGCTCACGCTCTCTCACGCTCTCTCTCTCTCTCTCTCTCTCTCTCAGAAATAAATAAAACATTTAAAAAAATTAATTTAGGGGCGCCTGGGTGGCTTAGTCGGTTAAGCGTCCGACTTTCACTTAGGTCATGATCTCGCGGTTCGTGGGTTCGAGCCCCACGTCGGGCTCTGTGCTGACTGCCAGCTCAGAGCCTGGAGCCTGGTTCAGATTCTGTGTCTCCCTCTCTCTCTGACCCTCCCCTGCTCACGCTGTCTCTCTCTCTCTCTCTCTCTTTCCTAGAAATAAAAATATTTAAAAAAATTAATTTAAAGAAAAAGCAAATATCGCCTCTTCTTAGAAAGAGAGCTGCTTCCGTTGCCCCGCCCCCTCCCATCTAATGCGTTCTAAGTTTGACCCTTCAGGATGAATCAGGAGCACCCCTCCCCACTTGGGCCCCGGTACTTCCCCCTCCTGGCCCTAATTCAGTCCCAGCCCTGACTCAGTCTGGGCTGTAGCTATCTGGCCCCCACCGTGGACTGTGAGGGAGGGGTGAGTGTCTCAAGCACAGAAGAGGCAAGCTCAGCAATTCAACCCTGCACACCGCTGCGCTGGTGAGGGAGAGACGCAGAAAGGGCCTAGGACTTGGACAGAGACCGTTCAAACTTCTGGACTCATGGGGAAACTGAGGCCACGCTGTGCACAGAAAATCAGGGACAGAAGCAAAACGGTCTTCCCTGTCACCGGCTGCTATCTTTTCCCCAAATCGTTCTTCCCTGTGCCCAGAGCCATCTTTCTCAGCCGCCCCTGCCCCAATGGTCCCTGTAGATGCAGAAGTTCTGGTCTCCGGGGGGTCCCTAGACCCATTCTCTCCCAAGGACCTCCCACAGGCTCCTCTTAGCCAATTTTCCCATCTTCCCACATGTGATGGAGACTGGCTTTTCATGGTGCCTGCCTCTCCACAGAGACCATAGATCTGGGGTTAACCTCCCACCCTCCGCTTCCCACAGGCTTGGGCTCTCAGAAACCCGGAGACGCACAATTAACGCCCCCGCCCTATCTGCTAACCTCTGGTCCCACCTAACGCCACGTGCTGCATCCCTACTCATGCCCCATCCCACTGCCATCGAGGTCATTTTTCTGGGGTCATCCAGCTCAGGCTTTTCAGCACCCCCTTTCCAGTTCAGTCTGGAGAGCCCCGACCACCCCCACATTGGCTCCCTGCGCCCTGCCCCTGGGGAAATGGACCACGTGTCCCACTCCGAGGACTCTCAGGAGGACTCCGCCCCCTGTTGGAGCCCCGCCCCCTCGAGGTACCTCCTCTCCAGGCGCTAGGGGTGCAGCGAGGGCTATTTTATTTTTTTAATTTTTTAAAAAATTTATTTTCTTTCCGGGGCGCCTGGGTGGCTCAGTCGGTTAAGCGTCCGACTTCATCTCAGGTCATGATCTCTCAGTTCGTGTGTTCGAGCCCAGCGTTCGGCTCTGTGCTGACAGCTGGCTCAGAGCCTGGAGCCTGTCTTCGGATTCTGTCTCCCTCTCTCTCTGAACCTCCCCTGCTCGCTCGCTCGCTCGCTCGCTCGCTCGCTCTCTCAAAAATAAATAAAACATTAAAAACTTTAAAAAAAAGAAAATAGAGTATACTTATTTTTGAGAGAGAGGCACACACAGAGGGCAATTGGTGGAGGGGTAGAGAGAGGGAGACACAGAATCTGAAGCAGTCTCCATGCTCTCAGCCTGGTGTGGGGCTTGAACCCCAAAACCGCAAGATCACCCGAGTCGAAGTCGGACGCTTAACCGACTGAGCCACCCAGGCTTCCAAGAGCTGGCGGTTTTAGAACCTTCCACACTTAGTAGTGCCTAGCGCCCCGCCCCCTGCCCCGCACTCTTTGGAAAGCTCCGCCCCGCGTTCCAGACAAGGGGCGCCCCGCCCCGGAGCCAGAGGTCTTCCGGGGAACCGACCCCACAGCGCCGGCGCTCTACGGCTCTCCGCCCTCGGCTCTCTCAGCCCTTGCCGCGGGAGTCTCTTTGGAGAGGTTCCCCCCTCCCCNGCCCTCCACAGCCCCTGCGGGACCTCCAGTCTCCCGCAAGGCCACGTGGATGAGCACGAGCGCGGGAGAGCAGCGCCCCCTTGTGGCCGTGTCCTTGTGAACTCGTGTCCGTGGCTCGGAGAGACCTACTTGACCCGATGCTAAAGCAGCAAAAGTTGTTTTGTTTTGTTAATTTAAAAATTGGCGTCGCAGTCATCAACAACGTTCTTCAGGCTCTGGTTCAGCAGTAGGCGTCTTTTTTTTTTTTTTTACAAATAGTTTATTGTCAACTTGGTTTCCACATAACACCCAGTGCCAAAGCCATAGGCTTCTTTAGTGAGTGCTCCCTGAGTCTTCCATCCGGATCAGCAGTCTTCCGTGCCTCCTCGAGGAGTCCCATCCCTGACCACCCTGCCCTTGCTTCCTGGCTCTCACGTCCATGGGCTGTCACTGTCGGCCTGCGAAGGCAGGGACAAGGGCTGTCTTGGTCACCACTGTGCCCGCAGTCGGGGCACAGGGTAAGACTCAGACGACCCGCACCTCACAGGGACCGTGTGCATTTACTCCTGCAACACACATTTTCCTTTGTTTTGTTAACTAGTTGTATACAAAGGCTATCATAAAATTCACCCGTCTTAAGTGTTTTGATGATTTGGGGTTGCGTTTACAGACTTGTACAGCTATCACCACAATCCAATTCTAGAACACTTCCATCACCCTAAAAAGATTTCTTGTGCCCCATCCCCACCCCCAGCCCCAGGTAACCGTTGATCTACTTTCGGTCATGTCTGTATTCTTTTTACATTTTACGCGCATTTGCTGACTACTTGCTTCCATCAGATTTTAAGTGCTGAGGATGCACTGTGACACACAGAGGCTCTGCCCTGAAGCGAAGTCAAAGTCTGGTTGGGGCAATGGCTAATGGGAGAATATGGCCACTCACTCATTCATTCAAAATTATTTATTGATGTTTATTGAATGCTTCCGATGTGCAAGGTACTAGCCTAGAACCTAGGGATAGAGCAGTGGGGGGAGAGTAGGTCAAAAACCCTGCTACGCTGGAGTTGATATTTTAAGGAGAGGATACAAAATAAAGAAATAAACGAGGAAATGTGTGATACCATGGCTCTGTCATGTTATGAAGAGAAATAAACCCAAGGAAGGTAAAGAAAATGATGCGGTGTGATTTTTTTTAATGTTTATTTGTTTATTTTGAACGAGAGAGTGAAGGAGGGACAGAGAGAGAGAGAGAGAGAGAGAGAGAAAATCCCAAGTAGATTTCACACTCAGTGCAGAGCCTGAGACACAAGATCCCACAAGCCTGGGATCATGACCTTGGCTGAAATCAGGAGCCGAACACTCAACAGACTGAGCCACCCAGGCACCCCTAGGGGGTGTGATTTTAGCCGGGGGTGTTCAGGCGTTCTTAGCACATCTCTGAGAAGTAAACATTTGATCCGGAACGTGACGTATTTTCTAATGAAGTGTTGAATAGCTCATGTAATTTATTGAATACCGTACTGAAAGTGAAAAGCAGATGGTTATACGGGTACAGAATGGTTCAAAGTGAGTCCTTACCCCTGTGATGCTGGGGCGGACTGGGAACAGCCTGAGGGAGGAGATCAGTACTGCACGTAAACGAATCCAGGAAAAAAAAAGCAAAATTCAAAATTTGAGGTACAGTTTCTACTGAACGTGTATTACTTCTGCAGAGTCAAAAAGTCAAAAAATCGTAAGGTGGGGACTGTATGATGAAGTTTTGGGGTAATGGTGGGGTGGTCCAGGGCTGACGGCCAAGAAGAAAGAATTCTTGAAGACGTGTTTGGTCTTCGAAATCAGTCGTCAGCAAAGCCAATGGTGATTTTATTAAAACACAGGGACAGGACCTGTGGGCAGAAAGAGCTGCACTGGGATCGTGAGGGTAACTGATTATATATCCTCAGGTTGGGAGGGGGTCAGGGATACAGTAAGTCTCGAAGGTTTGGTTTTTTTTTAATGTTTTTTATTTATTTTTTTTTTTGAGAGTCAGAGAGAGACAGTGTGAGCAGGGAAGGGTCAGAGAGAGAGGGAGACACAGAATCCAAAACAGGCTCCAGGCTCTGAGCTGGCAGTCAGCACAGAGCCCGATGCGCGGCCCAGACCCACAAACCACGAGACCATGACCTGAGCCGAAGTCGGATCCTAACTGATAGAGCCACAGGCACCCCTTGAAGGTATTTTGGAAACAAGGTTTCCAGGACCTTGAGGAGCGATCTGTTGCCAGGGAAATGCCATATTAATATTTAGTAAAACCTCAGTCACAGGACCCTTAGATGTACATCCAGGGGCCATAAGCCTGGAGTACAACTGCCAGTGTATATCTTGGGGGAGTCGAGATAAAAGAAGTTTCCAAAGGAATTTTTCTTTTTTTTTTTAAATGTTTTATTTATTTCTAGGAGAGAGAGAGACAGCGTGAGCAGGAGAGGGTCAGAGAGAGAGGGAGTCACAGACTGAAACAGGCTCCAGGCTCTGAGCTGGCAGTCAGCACAGAGCCCAACGCGGGGCTCGAACCCATGAACCACGAGATCATGACCCAAGCGAAAGTCAGACGCTTAACCGACTAAGCCACCCAGGCGCCCCATCCAAAGGAATTTTTCTATGTGAAAAGAGACTCACAGGATCCTGGGGGGTCAGGATAATATGAAGCCAAGATTCCTTTGTGCCCCCGGCAAAGTGTCATCGTCCAGGCAGCTGAGCTCCTAGAGAGAGGTCACTCTGCCAGTCTCAAGGACTTACCAATGGGCTGTAGGCAGTAAGGGAATTTAATTTTTCATTTGCCTTTATTTCCCACATCACCACGGCAAGCATTTACACCCCTTTCCTTTGTTTTTGGGTAGTGTCTGAGGAAGAGCACCCAGATCCCACCTGGTGGGCGTGGGGGGGTAGGGGTGAGGGTTGCCTGTCTGTATTTTGCCCTCATCATGTAGTTTATTATTTTTTTAATGTTTTATTTTATTTTTGAGAGAAAAAGAGATAGACTGGGAGCAGGGGAGGGGCAGACTGGGAGGGAGACACAGAATCTGAAGGAGGCCCCAGGCTGTCAGCACAGAGCCCCAGGCGGGGCTCCACCTTTGCCTCAGGTCTTGGTCTCACAGTTAGTGAGTTTGAGTCCCATGTTGGGCTCTCAAGGTTGCTTGGGATTCTGGCTCTCTCCTCTCCCTCTGCCCCTCCTCAACTTGTGGTCTCTACCTCTCAAAATAAATAAACTTGAGAGAGAGAGAGTTGCATGCTCTATCGACTAAGCCAGCCAGGCACCCCAGGTTCTTATATTTTAAAATTCTCAGTTTTGAGGGTGCCTGGGTGGCTCAGTCGGTTAAGCGTCTGACTTCAGCTGGGGTCATGATCTCGCGGTCCGTGGGTTCAAGCCCCGCATCGGGCTCTGTGCTGACAAGTCAGAGCCTGGAGCCTGTTCCAGATTCTGTGTCTCCGTCTCTCTCTGACCCTCCCCTGCTCATGCTCTCTCTCTCTCTCTCTCTCAGAAATAAATAAAACATTTTTAAAAAACATTAAAAGCATATTTTAAAATTCTCAGTTTTAAGTTCTTTTTTTTTTTAAGTTTACTTATTTTGAAAGAGAGAGGGAATGAGCAGAGGAGGGGCAGAAAGAGGAGACAGAAAGAATCTCAAGCAGGCTCCCACTGTCAGCGAAGAGCCTGATGCAAGGCTCAAACTCATGAACCGTGAGATCGTGACCTGAGATGAAATCAAGAGAACTGACTGAGACACCCAGGCACCCCTCAGTTTTAAGTTCTAATGCAGTAAGTACCGACAGTTGTAGCTACATAAATAAAAGCTCTTTAGCATCCTCAATACTTTTAAGAGTGCCAAAGGATCCTGAATGAGAACATTTCAGAACAGCTGCTCATAGCTAGCCTTTCCCAAGTCACTGTGACAGTCACAAAATGATCCCACAAATTTCCAAATGTCGTCCAGCCACTGCCCCTGGATGAGAATCCCATTCATCGGCTGCTGAGAATCAGTTGGGATGTCCGTGTTTCTTTCTCTTACTGCTGTAAGAGGATATTGAATTGGATTTTTCCAGGACTTCCAGAATGGCTACCAAGTCCTAAAGCTGGGGACCAAAGGGACCAACTACCCCATAGCTTAAGTTCAAGGTCACCACAATCGGTACCAGCCACCTACCCAAAGAATTCACTGAGAGGACACAGGGCTGACCCAACTTCCATCATTCTCCCCCCACCCCCAAAAAAGAGACGGAGTAGGGACGCCTGAGTGACTCAGTCGGTTGAGCGTCCGACTTCGGCTCAGGTCATGATCCCGCGGTTCGTGGGTTCGAGCCCCTCATGGGGCTCTGTGTTGACAGCTAGCTCAGAGCCTGGAGCCTATCTTCAGATTCTGTGTCTCCCTCTCGTTCTCTGACCCTCCCCTGCTCATGCTGCTTCTCTCTCTCTCTCTCTCTCTCTCTCTCAGAAATAAATAAAACATTTAAAAATTAAAAAGAAAAAAAAGAGAGATGGAATAGAGAAAGGAAGTGCCAACCTGTTTGGAGGGAAGGGAAAAGGTAGAGGCTCCCTAGAGTACAACACCTTTCTCTTTCTCCCTCGTGAACTCTTCATCAGGTTTCAGCAGGAGTTTTTCCCCTCAAATATCTGTTATGAAAAAATTTCATGTTTGTTTATTTTTGAGAAACAGAGGCAGAGACAGAGAGCAAGCGGAGGAGGGCCAGAGAGAGAGGGAGACACAGAATCCGAAGCAGGCTCTCCGGGCTCTGAGCTGTCAGCACAGATCCCAAACTCACAGACCGCACAGTCATGACCTGAGCTGAAGTTGGACACTTAGCCGGCTGAGCCACCCAGGCGCCCCTGTTATGAAAATATTTAAATCTGTGGAAAAGTTGAGAGAATATACACCAATTCCCACACACCCTCCACCTAGAATCAGCAGTCGCTCACTCACATTTCATGCTATTTGTTTCCTCTGTCTCCCGGTACTCACCCAGGCTCACACACGTGATCTTTGCCGAACCATCCGGAGTTTGGGATCTTAAATACTTCACGGATTCTCTAAGAATAAGGATATTCTCTCACGGAATGACAATACCATTATCACACCTAAAAACACAAGCAGTGATCCCATAAAATGATCTAGTATCCAAGGCTCTGTTTTTAAATGAAGGAAAATGAAATAAATCAGACTGATAAAGACAAGCTCCATGACTTCTCTCATATGTGGAATCTGAAAAGCAAAACAAATGAATAAACAAACAAACAAACAGCAGAATCACCATACAGAGAACAATCTGATGTTGGCCAGAGGTGATGGAGTAGGGGGATGGACAAAATGGGTGAAGGGGAGTGAGTGGAAGGTTTGGTCTTCCAGTTACAGAATGAATTAGTCACACGGATAAAAGAATGCAGGGGGCTTCTAGGTGGCTCATTAGTTAAGTGTCCAATTCTCAATGTCAGTTCAGTTCTTCTTTGTTTAATGTTTATTTATTTACTTATTAAAATTTTTAAAATGTTTTATTTATTTCTTTTTTTTAAATATTTTTATTTATTTCTAAGAGAGAGAGAGAGAGAGAGAGAGAGAGAGACAGCGTGAGCAGGGGAGGGTCAGAGAGAGAGGGAGATACAGACTCTGAAATAGGCTCCAGGCTCTGAACTAGCTGTCAGCACAGAGCCTGAGGCGGGGCTCGAACCCACGAACTGCGAGATCATGACCTAAGTGAAAGTCGGACGCTTAACCGACTAAGCCACCCAGGCGCCCCAAATGTTTTATTTTTTTCTGAGAGAGAGAGAGTGAGCAGGGGAGGGTCAGAGAGAGAGGGAGTCACAGAATCCAAAGACAGGCTCCAGGCTCTGATCTAGCTGTCAGGACAGAGCCCAATGGGGAGCTCGAACCCACAGAACCATGAGCTCATGATCTGAGCCGAAGTCGGACGCTTAACTGACTGAGCCACCCAGGCACCCCTATGTTTATTTTTGAGAGAGAGACACGCACAGAATCCGAAGCAGGCTCCAAGCTCTGACCTGTCAGCACCCAGGCGCCCCTCAGCTCAGATCTTGACCTCACGGTTTTGAGTTCAAGCCCCGCTCCGGGCTCAGCACTGGGCGTGGAGCCTACTTGAAAAAGAAAAAGAAAAAGATACAGCATAAGAAATACAGTTGATGACATTGTAATAAAGTTGTATGGTGACAGATGGCAGGTTTGGTGAGCATTGCATAATGTATACAGATGTTGAATCACTATGGTGTACACCTGAAACTAACGGCACATTGTGTGTCAACTATACTCAAGAAAAAAATGTAGTAAAAAAAAAATGAATGAAAATGAGAGAAACCTCAGAGGAGCTGGTGAAATTGTCATTAAGGTTAGCTCTGGCCTTGATCCAGCAGAGGGGGGTGCAGGGAAGGCAATTAACAACGAGAGAATGTAGCGGCAATAACTAAAAAACACAAAGAAACTATCCTGTTTTGATCCCACAAAACTGAGGCTTCCCAGGGGCGCCTGAGTGACTCAGTCGGTTGAGAGTCCGACTTTGGCTCAGGTCATGATCTCACAGTTCGTGGGTTCGAGCCCATGTCGGGCTCTGTGCTGACAGCCAGCTCAGAGCCTGGAGCCTGCTTCAGATTCTGTGTCTCCCTCTCTCTCTGACCCTCCCCTGCTCATGCTCTCTCTCTCTCAGAAATAAATAAAAAACATAAAAAAAAAACACCCTGAAGCTTCCCAATAAACTATTTGCACTTAGAATTGGGAGGTGGAGGCCATGACCCAGGTGGATGGGATTGGATGTGGATTGTTTAGGGGTGGGTCTTCCATTAGCACCAACATGAGCCAAACTGTCATTTCCAAGATGGCTGTGACATTTCCCATCCCACATATTTTTGCAGAACCTTGACACCCCTCTCGTCCAGAAGGGAGGCTTGTGTGCCCTCTCCTGGGAGGCTGCTTCTGCCTCTTCTGTGAAACCCGGCGGGGCCCTGATCCACCCTGTAAGAATTCCAACTGCCCTGAGACCACTAGCATGTGAGGCAGCCCAAACTGACCCACGTGGAGAGACCACGTGGAGAAGCCCTAAGACAATATGGGGGGAGAGAGCTACCCGCCCCCCCGTCCCCAGCTGCTTCTATCCCTGCTTCAGCCACCAGCTGATTGCAACCATATGAGATCTGAGGCCAGAGCTGCCTGGCTGGATCCTTCCCCCAAATCTGACCGCAGGCATGGTGAGAGATAATAGGCTGACTGTTGTTTTAAGCCACTATGTTTTGGAGTGATTTGTTACCCAGCAATAGGAACTAGAAAGAGGGTGGAGTGCAGAAAATAAGTAGCTTGCAGAGAACTGCAGCCTTCAGAGCTGACAATGATCACATCATGACAACAACGGCAGATAACATCAAGTGCTTTCCATGTCTGAGCACCATTTTAAGTGCTTGGCATTGACCAACAAATTTAATCTGCACAGCAACCCTAGGAGGAGAGCGTCATTATTACCTCCGTTTTACCGATGGGAATCTGCGCAGAGAAGACAGCAGAAAATGGCTAAAAACAATCTGAACCCCGGTTATAGCTTCAGCAGCTGGTGTTAACCATTCACCTTACCAACGGGGAACATGTGACTTGGCTCCGCCAATCTGGGCATTTGGCCACAGTGATTGGCTCTGCGGTGGGCATGTGACTAGAGCCAGCCCGATCATGTGACATCGACCTGCCAATCAGAGTCAGCCTCACTATTTTGGCTGGGAAAGCAGAGCCAAAGGTGCTCTCCTTTACTTTCGGATAATGGATGGCTGGCGGCCATCTTGGCAAACGATGGGGTACCGGAAAAGATGGGGCAGAGGGATGGAAAGAAATAGGGTTCTTGGTGACGTTGCTGAACTGTTGTACCAACTTTAGCTGAAGCCAGCCAAGGGTAGATTTTTCCAGTCACAAATTCCCTTTACACCAAAAGCCACTGGAGTCAGCTTTTCTGTTCCTTGGGTGAGACTAATCAAAATATTTAACAACCAGTACTTCGGGCACTAAGCAATCAGCATGGTTCATTGCTGTGCTCGGCAATGACACTCTCCTTGCTGCATTGTGGGGAGGTCTTGGAAGTCCTCGGGGAGGAACCAGGGCAGTTGGAGTGGTCACGTTGAGGGACACTTGAAGGCTTCAGGGCAGCATGATTTTACCAACCAATCCAGAAATATGTCAGTATCTCAGCAATCGACAGGGCAAGATAGCTTATCCGAGCTGAATGTTCGCTTTACTTGCTGACTGACACAACCCCCTTTTGACATAAGCGAGTGTGAATGGATTTTTGTTTCCTGCAACTGGAAAAAAAAAAAAAAAAGACATCCTTTCATGAACCTGAGTCATGAATCAAACCTTTAGGAAATAACAAATAGCAGTGAGATCTGGCTTTAACCATAGGAGGTCATTTCAGCTCTGGGTCAGGCAGAAACCCTACGGAGATTTTGACGGAGCTGCCAGAGTCCGCACCCTTTGGCCCAGGAATCCCGCTTCTGGGACGTACGAGGATGTGGATCGCGGCATTATTTATAATGGGAGGAAATTGGAAACAGCTTCAATGTCTGGCAACGCTGCCTCGTTGAATAAACATAGCGCAAACATTAGAAATTGTGTTTACACAAAGATGTTTTAACAGGGGACCAGCTTACGTTTTAAGAAGGGAAAAAGTAGGTCTGTATAAACAATTTGCTCACACAGTTATGTAAAATACAGACACACACACACACACACACACACACACACACACACACACTTTCTTATAGTCTGACTAAAATAGAAAAGACCGAATGGAAATACATCAAAATGTTAACTAACTACAGTAGTGATGTGGGATTTGCAGGCAAAGGTATCTTTGGGTCTTTCTAGTTTTCTGTATTTTTCAAGTTGTGCTTAACAGACAACAGACTTATTTATGTATTTATTTATTTAGAAATGTTTAATTTTTTTAAAAAAGATTTTATTTTTAAGGAATCTCTGCACTCAACGTGGGGCTTCCAACCTACAACCCCAAGATCAAGAATTCACTGACTAAGCCAGCCAGGTGCCCCCCCCAACTCTTCTTTTTTATTGTCAAAAAATTTTAGGGGCACCTGGGTGGCTCAGTCAGTTGGGCATCAGACTTCAGCTCAGGTCATGATCTCAGGTTCGTCGGTTCGAGCCCCACATCCAACTCTCTACTGACAGCTAGCTCAGAGCCTGGAGCCTGTTTCAGATTCTGTGTCTCCCTCTCTCTCTGACCCTCCCCTGCTCACGCTGTCTCCCTCTGTCTCTCAGAAATAAATAAAAAACATTAAAAAAAATTTTTTTTTAAATTTTAACTTAGATTATGAACATTTCCAGATACAAAAACAAAACAAAACAAACAGAGCGACAGTCAACCCACATGGGGCCAATCACCCAGCTTCAAGAACCATCAATATTTTGCCAATTCATCTTCTTTCTCCTCACCATTGTTTTGGATACTTAAAAAAAATATACAAGTGACAGACATCACATCCATTTAAATACACTGAGCATCTAAAAAGGGAGAAGGAGTGTATTTCCTTCATAATTACAATGCCTAATCACATCTAACAGAATGAACACATTTTTTTAAAGTTTATTTATTTTAGTACTCCCTACCGCCGGCGTGGAGCTCGAACTCACGACCCCATGATCAAGAGTTGCCTGCTCTTCTCTATTCTGACTCAGCCACCCAGGCACTCCAACACATTTCTTTTTCCTTCTTTCTTTCTTTCTCTCTCTCTCTCTTTCTTTCTTTCTTTCTTATTTTTTAATGGTTTTTTAAAATGTTTTATTTATTTCTGAGAGAGAGAGAGAGAGTGAGCAGGGTAGGATCAGAGAGAGAAGGAGATAGAATCTGAAACAGGCTCCAGGCCCTCAGCTGTCAGCACAGAGCCCGACGAACCCACGAACCCTGAGATCATGACCTGAGCCGAAGTCGATGCTCAACCAGCTGAGCCACCCAGGAGCACCAGTTTTATTATTTTTGAGAGACAGAGAGAGAGATTGAGGGAGGGGCAAAAAGAGGGAAACAGAGGATCCAAAGCTGGCTCTGTGCTGAAAGCAGAGAGCCCCATGCAGGGCTTGAACTCACAAACTGTGAGATCATGACCTGAGCTGAAGTCAGACAACCCCTGAGCCACTCAGGCGTCCCCCACCCCCAACACATTTCTTAATATTCTCTAATATCCAGTCCTTTTCTAAAAAAGTTCAGTTTATTTACTTTGAGAGAGAGAGCGCTCCCACATCCAAGAGAGGGAGGGGCAGAGAGAGAGAATCCCAAGCAGGTTTGGCATTCTCAGCACCAAGCCTGATCTGGCAAAATGTGAGATCCTGACCTGATCCACCCAGGCGCCCCTAATAGCCAGTCCTGATTCTGGCTACATTCATTGTATTTGTTCCTGCTTGTGTTGTTATTGTTTTAAAACCCCTCTACTCTCAATGTGGGGCCTGAACTCCAGACCCCAAGATCAAGAATCACATGCTCTACCCACTGAGCCAGCCAGGAGCCCTTTCTTGTTTGTTTGCTTGTTTGTTTAAACATTCTTATTTACAAACGGTGAAAGTCACGTGCATGTGCGAGCCCTCGGTGAAAGTCACGTGCATGTGCGAGCCCTCGTGTATGCACGCGGGTACAGTTCATGGAGTTTTGACGAATGCAGAGTCATGTTAAGGACCATCACAACTAGGATTCGTGGCAAGATTACCACTCCAAAAATGCCCCTGGGCTTTGTAGTCAAGGCCGTTTGGTTTTTATGTTTCTGGGGGGTTTTTTTGTTGTTGTTGTTTTTTGTTTTTTTTTTTTCCCCTAATGGCAGAGAAAGCAACAGTCAGAGCCCTGAGCTTACTTAAAATTTCCAAGCAGGGGGTTAGGTAGGAGACCTGGGCTCCAGTCCTGCTCTCTCCAGCTTGGGGCCTTCCCCTCTCTGAGCCTGATTCCTCATCTGTAAGATGGGTGCTTTGAGCACCCAGTGAACTAGGAAGGTGGTCAGGAAGCTCTCGGTGACAGCAGGGGTGGGGCTGACCTCCCCTTCCTTCTTTATTTACAGCCCCCTCGACTGAGTCATCCGGTCCAGGCACCAGGCCTGCGCAGATCGGCCTGCACTCCTTGGCTCCTCCCCTCTCTCTCCCCGAAGCCAATCAGACACTAGTTCTGTGGTTTCTCTCTTCACTGCANAAGTGCCCCCATGCCCTAGATGGCAAAATTATTTCCAGGAATAAACAGAAAATGAAACGAACAATCTTCATGGCCAGAAGAAAAAGAAAACGCGGAGTGAACATTTGCTTTTCTTGAGCCTCCTATATATAAAACCTTGCCAGTAAAAATGAATTTAAAAATAAACATGACAGTACAAAAGAGAGAGGGGGGGGAAGCACTACTATTTATTCAAAGTTGATTCCAAGACTCAAAGTCTGAACTTGGGTCGTTTGGTTACAGTCTGATGTAATAAAGCTTTATGTAAATAACTGAGAGCTTGCTTTTTGGTTTTGGCTTGTTTTTGTTTTTGGTTTTTGTTTTCTTCTTGAGAGAGATTGGGAGGGAGGGAGGCAGACAGGGAGGGAGGGATAGAGAGACACAGAAACAGCGACAAAAGAGTGAGCAGTGCGAAGAAGCAGGTTGCACTTCCAATGGCTACGGGGAAGGCTCGGCGCTGAATCCCACTTTCCAGACCCTGGGCTCTGAGCACTTGGGGGGGCACCCCACCCCCACCCCAGGACTTAAGGCAAGGGCATCACAGAAACGTTACCTCTCAGGCCTTGGCTGCCTCGGGAAGCTCCCATCCCTCCCCTCCCCACCCCCAGCACCCAGCTCGGCCCAGCCCCCACCGGCAGACCCGGATGGGCAGCCTTGAAGAGCTCGAGGATATGAGCTTAGCACCTGTCGTGGGAAAGAAGGGCTTGAGAGCGGGAAATGGCCTGCNNNNTTTTTTTTTTTTTTTTAACTTTTTAACTGTTTATTGAAGCAGATGCGTGCAAAACAGTACAAACCATAAGTGTACAGCGGGGTGAATTTTCACCAGCTGAACACACCTCCGCCACCAGCTCCCAGACCAAGAAACATTTCCAGTCCCCTCCCTCCCTCCCCTCAAGGTCACCATCATTCTGACTTCTGGCAGCATGGATGGGTTTTTCCTGCCTTGAATTTTATGTAAATGGAGTCAGAAAATACATTCTCTTTAGTGCCTGGCTTTTTCCACTCAACACTGTGAAATTCGGTCTCCTTAGCATGGGGAATTCTCACTGCGGATTCCTTTGTGGTACTATACCCGGGTCATCCATTCTCCATTGGTAATGAGGAAGTGAGCCAAGTGGAAAGAGTCCTCCAGGCAGACAGAACAGTCAGTGCAAAGGTCCTGAGGTGAGAACATGTCTGGTATTTTAGAAGAACAACAAGGAGATCCTTGTGACTAGA
>NW_027531899.1:544412-545269 GCF_008692635.1 Crocuta crocuta
GGGCAGGGTGGTGAGTCTGGCTTTTACTCTGAGTGAAATAGAGCCAAGGGAATGTTCTGAACAGGGGAGGGACCTGATCTGACTTGGGTACTCAGAATCCCTCTAACTGTGTGTGGGAAGAGAGCCCAGGGGCAGGGGCGGGAGAGGGAGCCCAGGGAGGAGGGGGAACCGAGGTGGGGGGTAGCAGTAGACGCAGCCAGAAGTGTTTAAACTCAGAATACGCTTTTTGCGTAAGTGATTAGGGATATATTTTATTGACTTCTACCATCTTATTTTGTGATCTTGTTGTCCTCATTTTTCCAATGAGTTCCACCCCCTCTCATTTAGGCTTCTTTGAAGGGGTTGCATATTTGGTTTGGTTTTGTTTTATGTTTTCTTACTCTTCCTCTTCCCTCCACTAGTTTGCAATCTATGCATCATTTGTATTTTCTTTAGTAGTAATCCTTGAAATTTTACCCTGCACACTTTTTAAAATCACGTCTGGGGCGCCTGGGTGGCTCAGTCAGTTAAGCGACGCACTGGGGCTCAGGTCATGATCTCACGGTTCCTGAGTTCCAGCCCCACGTCGGGCTCTGTGCTGACAGCTCGGAGCCTGGAGCCTGCTTAAGATTCTATGTCTCCCTCTCTCTCTCTGCCTTCCTCTGCTCACGCTCTGTCTCTCTCTCTCTCTCTCTCAAAAGTAAATAAATATATTTTTTAAAAAATTTTAATGTTTTATTTATTTCTGAGAGAGAGAGACAGCGCGAGCAGCGGAGGGTCAGAGAGAGAGGGAGACACAGAATCTGAAACAGGCTCCAGGCTCTGAGCTAGCTGTCAGCACAGAGCACGACACTGGCTCGAACCCACGAACTGTGAGA
>NW_027531899.1:546629-551986 GCF_008692635.1 Crocuta crocuta
CACAGAATCTGGAGCAGGCTCCAGGCTCTGAGCTAGCTGTCAGCACAGAGCCCGACGCGGGGCTCGAACCCACGAACCGTGAGCTCATGACCTGAGCCGAAGTCTGACGCTTAACCGACTGAGCCACCCAGGCGCCCCTAAATATTTTTAAAAACTAAAAAAATAAAATCAGGTCTGACATTCAATTAAGAATTTAATCATTGGGGCGCCTAGGTGGCTCAGTAAGTTAAGTGTTGGACTCTGACTTTCTGCTCAAATCTCACAGTTTGTGAGTTGGATCTCCCAGTTTGTGAGTGAAGCCTGCCCTTGGGATTCTCTCTCTCTGTTCCTTCTCTCTCTCTCTCTCTCTCTCTCTCAAAATAAATAAACCTTTTTAGAAAAAGAGTTTAATCATTATACCAGACACTACTTGGATCATGAACCCAATGTGCAAACCCAATGTGTTCGCTGGTAACTGTGTGAGCATCCGCCACTAGGGGGCAAGGGCGGCTTGGGATGCGCAGGCGCTCAGTGACCCTCGGGGACCGCTGCGGCGCTTGTCCTGTGAGCTCGGTGACCCCTTGGACTGTTTCCCTCTGGACATTCCAGACGGGAATGCATTGGTCCCCGATTTGTGCCCAGGGCTCCACGTCGCCAAGGCTGAGAATTGTGCGGGGGATGTAGGCAGGATAAAGGCGAGATCCTTGATACACTTTCCAGACCCCAGGGGGAAGGGTGCGAGGGGTATTTGGGGTTCTCAAAACCCCACCCCACTCCCATGAGGCTGAAATTCGACCTCAAAATTTGCCGACACTGTTGGCCACTCCCGTCCCCATTCTTGGGACACTTGTACAGCAAGGTGGTCGTGGGAGGAAATGGGGCGTCCATGGGCTTCCAGGCAGGCGTGCTGGAGGGAATGAGAATAAGAGAATTCCCTGCGTTTGTTTGTGTTTTTCTTCTGTGAATGTCCAGAGCTTTAACAGATCCTCAAAGGGATCTAGAACTCCAAACATAGACTGTTTGGAACTCTATCTCTTCCTCCAGGAAGCCTTCCCTGATGTTCTCACAGACTCATAAAATGCCTCCTCTGGGTACCCACAGGCTCGGATCTTCCCCTCTGGGCCCTGACCCCTCTACCTTTGCCTTCCCTGTCCCAGAACAGATTGTCGCGTCTGGAAATGTGTCTGTGTCCCTCACTGCAGCTCCATGAAGGCAGGGACCAGGGATTTCTTAGGCACCAAAAATGTCATCATCTTTGTTCAACACAGGGACTGACAGACTGAGAAAAAAAAAAAAGCATCAAAAGTTATCTTCTGGGGCGCCTGGGTGGCTCAGTCAGTTAAGCATCCGACTTCGGCTCAGGTTATGATCTCGCAGTTCACGAGTTCAGGCATTGTGTTGGGCTCTGTGCTGACAGCTCAGCGCCTGGAGCCTGCTTCGGATTCTGTGTCTGCCTCTCTCTGTGCCCCTCCCCTGCCCAGGTTCTGTCTCTCTGAAAAATAAACATTAAATTTAAAAAAAAGATATCTGCCCTCCTGAACTCTGGACCTTCGCAGATGTTTTCCTTCCACCCCTCCGCTGCTTTATCTGGCTCGTTTCCCGACATCACTTAAGTCTTAGCTGAAACATCTCTCCTCCAGGAATCCTTCCTAGTTCCCACCCTCTAAGGCTGGGTTAAAGCTTGCTTGTGTCCCCAATTTACTACAAAGTAAAATATTTGTTGAGTGACTGAATGAAAGGTAAGTGTTTGGGCGGGGTTACCTGTATCAACTGAAGGGTCACTTCCGGACCGCTTTTGTAGAGGGGTTTTTTCTTTCCTTTTTAATGGCTTTATTGAGTTGTAATTCATGTACCATACAACTCACCCATTAAAGTGATTTTAGTACAGACTTGTGCAGCCATCACCCCTTTGGTGGAGTTCTGAGCCCCTTCAAGCCTGAAAGCCCTCCCGTCAGGTGCTCTGGTAGCGATTCCTCACTGTCCTATGGAAGGGGAGTATGGGAAATCTGGGGGCCCCTCCAGCTGAGGTAGCAGGGTCTGAGGCCACCCCATCCCATCCCCTTCCAGGGCCCCACACGGGGGAAAGATCTCTCTCGAGATGAGAGAGCTAATAAAACCGACAGGAAAAGAGAAACAGAGACTACGTCCCTGGGTCACAGAGCATTGGGCAGAGAACATGAAGCAGAAAGACAGCAGATAGAAAACCGAGATACAGACAGAAACGGACACAGGAGAAAGACCAAGCGACAGAGGCACGGAAATTAAGAGACAGACACGGAGTCAAGGATGGAGAAGAGGATGTAATTTGGTGGCTCAGAGAACAAACTCTGGAGCGACTTTCGGGAACATAGACCGGCAGAGGCAGAAGGTACAAAATAGGTGTTGTATTTTTTTTTTAATGGAAACTTTTCATAAAAAGTAGAGGGAACGTGAAGGGCCCCGTGGGCTAGTCCCGGGGCCCCGGCAGTGTCGGTAGGAGGTGCTGAGGGTGGCGGGAGCAGGGAAGGGGATCCCTCCTTCCATTGCTTCGTGCTTCCTTCCTCTCCAACCACTCGTGCGCCAAGTGCACATGCGCGCAAGCAGGCGGGAGCGTGCGCGGCAGGGAGGCGCGTGCGCAGGCGCGGAGCAAACAGCTTGGGGCCGTCGGGGCTCAGGCCCGCGGCCTGGCAGGCGCGCAGTGGTGTGGCTGGGGCGTGGGTGCGAATCCTGGGCGGCAGATACAGCGGAAGGAGCCATCGGTGTTGACGCAGCGTGCGTTGACGCAGAGCGGGGAGGCCGCCTCCGCCTCATCACACTCGTTGATGTCTGCGGAAAGAGGTACGAGGAGCTCCACTCGGGGCTGGGGACCCTGGAGCCCTCTTGTCTGGCCCCTGGGGCTCCTAAGGGCAAAGGGGTGCTGAGCCTTCTGCTTGGAGTTCAATCCAACCACTACCACCTGCTGGCTGTGTGAGCGCGGACAAGTGGCTTAACATCGCTGAGACTCAGCTTTGTGTTCTTTAAGATGGGTACGGTAGCCCCTGTGACACTAGGATTTTGTTAGGAAAATAATACTGATGATGATATCACAACAGTGCATGCTTACTCTATGCCAGACATTGTTTAAAGCACAATATGTGTATTTATCCTAATAACCCTGAGGTGGGGAGTGATTCTGTTTTCATAGGACAGACTGAGACCCAGCGCGGGGAAGCTCCTTGCCCAGTATCACACAAGCCCACATTCTGCCCAGCGAGTTCGCAGACTCTGAGTGCCTAGTCCCCTGCTGTTTCTTGACTGTGAGTCCTTGGCGGACTCAGTTCTTTTCTGAGCCTTGATTTACACATAGGCCTCAGTGTCACTGTATGTCAGTGTTAATGTTCACTGCTCTGTGACACGGATTCTACAACTTATGCTCATTTTTCGAATGAGAAAAACTAAAAAGGGGACAGTGACCTGTCCCAGGGTCGCACAGCAAGTTGCTGGACTGAGCCTGAGGTCTGTCAGACGCCCCCAGAGTCCCTGATCGTTAAGCACTTTGCTTTACTACTGCCTGAACTAGGCTGACACCATTCATAGAAGACGGAATTCTCCAAAGCGGTCAAGCAAATTGCCAGAGGTAGCCCTGGGAATCCTTAGCAATCACAGCTGCAGGATTCTACAGGATTCTTCAATCCTGCTTCCAGCCCCGCCCCCCGCCCGAAGGTCAAGCTCGGGTTTCCTCGCAGCCTGACCTCGCCTGCTTCAGGCCCGCCCCATCCCTATGTGGGACTTACTTCCTGCTCCTCCTGGTCCCGCGACACCCTGACGTCCCTAACTCCTCCCCCACTCCCTCTCACACACACCCCCCACCCCCGGCCTCCGGTCAGGGCTTCCACCCTCAACCCGCGCAGGCTGGCCCTGCCCGCCCCTCACCGACGCAGGCCATGCGGGTCATGTCCAGGCGGTAGCCACTGAAGCAGTCGCAGGTGAAGCCCTCTGGGACGCGCACGCAACGGCCGTGGGCGCAGCCGTCCAAGATCCCGCATTCCTCCTCCTCCAGTCCCTCGTAGGGTCCAGACAAGGTGCCTGCGGAGAATGAGGGACGCCTTGGTGGTTTGGGGTCTCTGCCTGTCATGCCTTAAACCCCCACGGTGGTGGGGGGGGAATCCCTGGCCGGATATCCTTTTCTAAACGGTGCGTCCGGCTCCCAGGCTGTGGGGGGCGCCATGGAGCCAGGTTTTACTAGCTCTGCTCCGAGTCATTAGCTCCTTCTTGGTCTGCAGGTATGTTTCTGTCCCTCTTCATCGGTACTTTCTGTCGCTCTCTCCTACTGTATCTTTGTTTTTCCATCTCTCTGAGCCAAAGTCCCCGCCCCTGGCTTCTCTGTTTCTGGATCTCACTCCCTCCCCGCCCCCCCCCCCGTTTCCATCTCTTTGCACACCTAACTCCTCGTCTCAGTCTCCATCCCTCGCCCGCAGTGCTCACCAGCATAGCTGCCACCTTCGGGTGACTCCTCAGGCTCTGGGAAGGAGCCACGGGTGTCGCGGGACCGATAGCGCCAGCGGCTTCCTGGGCCGGGTGGCGCCGCAGCCTCAGATTCACCGTAGGGGCCTCCGTCATCCTCAAAGTCGGGCATGTCATAGGGTGGTGCTCCGTAGGGGGCCTCCCGGCGGGCGAAGGGCCCAGGAGGTGGTGGGTAGGGGTCGTAGGGTAGCACGGGTGGCGGGTACAACTCAGGCCCGTAGGGAAGGCCTTGGTAGGGTGGACCCAGGTCAGGGCCATATTCGTAAGGGAGTCCAAAGCCACCTGGCCGCGGGGGGCCGTATGCAGGGGGACGCAGCACGTTGCACAGGGCCTCAAAGTCATCTGTGAACATGAGCCAAGCCTCATGGTTAGCGCTCAGCACCCACCATCCATGTCCCTGGGCTGGAAAGAGGAGCCCAGAGGAGAGAGAAGGAGGAGGGCCCTGGGCTGAGGCATGGGAGGGGCTTCAGATGAGGGGGCTGGGATTGCAGGGTCCAGATAAGGGTTCTGGAGTCAGGATTAGGGGGCTGAGGGCTGTGACTGGGATTCCACAGTACTGGGATAGAGAGTACTAAGTACTGCTGCTAGGAATCAGGGTTCAAGTGCTGGAATTTGGGGGACCCATGGGGTATTGGACTAGGGGCCTAGAGAGATGGCACAGGGGTGTTTTAAGGACCATACTAGGGAGTCCCAGGACTGCTACTGGGGGGCTTAGGGGCCAGGATGCATAGGAGGGGATTTGAGCCACGGGACCTGGAGGTCTGAGGACCAAGGACCAGGGTTTTGGGCCTGGGCTGAGTTCCCACGGGCTAAGGATTGGGGGACTCAGGGGTTTTAAGAGCCAAACTTTGAGGTTGTGTGTTGGAGTTTTGGGCACCTGGAAGTGAGTGTCCATC
>NW_027531899.1:552035-559947 GCF_008692635.1 Crocuta crocuta
AGGCGTCTCATGAGCTGACTTGGCCTCTGAGGCTGACCCAGGCAGGCAGCAGTACCTGAGTCCTGAGCGGGACAGAGGGCACAGTCCATGCCCCAGGCCTCGCCATAGAGGCAGCAGCACTCTGTGTAGGTGGCTTGGCGGTCCAGCCGAGGGCGACTGCACACGAGGTCAGCCCCCACTTCCTGCCAGCACACTCCCAGATTATCATCTGAAGGCAGAGACAGCATGCATCAGGGTGGGACAGGTGGGATCTGCCCTGCGACTCTATGCCTAACGCCAGTCGCTTCTCCTCAGCTGCAGGCTGACTCCCAGAAGGCCTCTGAGATAGCTCCAGGGCATAGTGCTTGGTCAGACAGGAGGCAGTGATGTGGGAGGAGAAAGGGGGGTGGGGGGAATGTAGGGACAGGAAGTGGAAGGAGAAGAGTTTGCGTCAGTGGACAAAAAGAAAGGACCCAAAGAGAGAGAGACAAACACATCCAACGAATCAGAGAATCCAAGAACAGGAAAGCAAAGATGCAGAGAGAGACGAAAAGGAACAGTCCTAGAAACAAAGACCCAGAGAGTGGCAGATATTCACAAACAAAAAACAACTAGAGACAGAGACACACAGGGAATTAATAAGAGGAAGCACGGCTTTGGCACTTAGTAAGCCCAGGTCCCACAACGGTCCTGAAAATGAAATTCATCACAGCCACCATGTAAGGTAGTCCCGCCCAATGTCCCCAAAGGAAGCCGGGGCCAAGAGGCGATAAGCAACGTGCAGGTACACATGGCCAGCACGTGGCAGGCTCCTCCAGAACCTTGGCTTTAAGGCAAGTCTCGGACACCAGGCCAGCTGGCCGGTTAGGAGAGTCAGACACCGAGATTCAATGGGGCGTGGCCGAGCACTGCGCGAGGGGCGTGGCCTGATGCGGGCATGGGGCTGAGCCCTGGGAGTGAGAGGCGGGGCGGGGCGGGGGCGGGGCTACCGAGGCTCTGGCTCTCGTTAGAGACGCAGCGGCGCCGGGAGCCGTCCAGCACCAGTGGGGGCTCGCAGGTGCAGTGATAAGAGCCCACGGTGTTGACGCAGCTGCCGCCTTCACACGCCGGCTCCTCGTCTGAACACTCGTCATTATCTAGGGAAGCGTAGAGGAGTGGTTAGGAGGTAGCCCTCTAGCCCTTCCCACTTCCCCATCGCGTTGACAGTGTGATAGATGGAGTCTAGACTTGAGGAAAGACTTCCTGCTGGGGGTGGCGACATTCCAGGGAGGAGCTGGCTTGGTAGAGGGTTGGGGAGGGGGTGTGTGGAATGGGGCAGGTGGAGCTCATACCGACGCACTCCAGTCGCTGGGCATGGTAGTAGTAGCCGTTGCTGCAATAACATGAGTAGCCCGGGGCCGTGTTCACGCACACGCCGCTCTTGCACACCTGGTCTCGGAAGAGCTGGCACTCGTCCACATCTGTGGGAAGGAGGGTCAGAGGCGGCGTGCCCCACACCAAGAGATACGGGGCAGGCCAGAGTGTGGGGCGCTGGATGGGGGGAAATGAATGTGTGACTCCGAGGCTTGACCGGGGAAAGAGAGAGACCGAAAGGTGGCGACAGAGACCCAGTGGTAGAGATAGGGTAAGGTGGAGACAGGCGAGGGGGCGGGGTGGAGACAGAGAAAAAGGGTGGGAGATAGACATGAAGAAAACAGAGAGGGTGAGATGGAGCTGGGTCTGGGGACTGAGGGTGAATAGGGCTTGAAGTCTCCTCTTACCCCTCCTGAGGCTCAGGTCTCCACTGGGTGCCAGGTAGCCCCGGCCATGGGGGCACAATGACTGGTACTCGGCTGCACAGAGAGACAAAGCTGAGCCCAGACACCCTCGACGGGGCCCCTGCCCTGTGCCCTGGGCTTGCTGCCTCCCATCTGTCTCCTGCCCCCCGCTCACCCAAGTCTTCAGGCCGCGTGCCTGTTTGTGCCCACCTCCCAGCCTCATGCACACCTCGCTGGCAGCTTACTCTTGCCCGCGCAGTCCCAGTGCCCCAGCCCATGTCCAGATGTGTCCTCTGCCCCAGCCGCATGCCCACCTATTTCTCCCCAAACCCTCAGCCCTATGCCCACCCAGGAGCCCATGCCCACCTGTCTCGGTGCCGGGGCACTGCTGGATGCGGCAGCCGCTGCCCCAGCCCTCACCCACGGTGCAGCAGCACTCCTGCCATGTCACGTTCCGCGCCAGGATGTTGTCACATGCATCGGGAGCTGCGGTGTCAAAGTAGCACTCGCGGCGCCCGCTGCCCGCGGGGCCCTGCCTAGGCGGGCTGGGCCGGCGGGGTGGGGAAGGCGGAGGTGGCCGGGCGGGCAGACCCGGGCTGGCAGGTGCCTGGGGCTGTGGGCCCGGGAATGTGCCTGGGGAAACAAAGGGCTTTAGCTCCCACCCCCATGTTACAGACGAGGAAACTGAGGCCCCCGAACTGAGGCTGAACCAGATGCCACACCTCTCACCATCTGTCCTCATCTCTCCCATTCTCACCTTCTGTCATTTCGGCGTCTCTTGCCTCCTGACCTCACACCCGCCCAGGTGTCCGGCCTGTCCTCCCAGCTGCAGTTTGGCGGGCGGGGAGTTCTCTGGCCTCCTGGATACCTCCTGGGTCCTCACATCCAGTTTGTCCCCACCTAGCCTCAGAGGCTTCCTCCCCAAACCTAGGCTTGGGCCTGGACCCCTCTCCCCCTCCACCAGGCAGCCCACCGCCTCTCCACTTGGCCTCTCGCCTCTGGCCACCCACCCTCCCCTCCTCTCCCACGGCCCCTGCCTCGGTCCAGTCTTGTCCTCCGCTGCCCGGTCCCCTCCCCTGGATGTTCCCGAAGCTCCCGGCCCTTAGCATCACCCCCCTCCAGCCCACCTTCACGTGGCAGCCAGATTCTGATTATACCCCTCTCCCACAGTGCCACAGTGCCCTCAGGAAAGGCCAGCCGCCATGACGAGGGTAAATCAGTGTGGCCTGGCACTGCCTCCTTCTGCGGCCTCACTTCTCTCCACCCCTCCCCTT
Source organism: Crocuta crocuta (assembly GCF_008692635.1). Taxonomy (NCBI): domain Eukaryota; kingdom Metazoa; phylum Chordata; class Mammalia; order Carnivora; family Hyaenidae; genus Crocuta; species Crocuta crocuta. Next base: position 555,046 of record NW_027531899.1, read on the forward strand.
CCCTGCCCAGCATGCCACCCTGAACTCGCTTTTGTTCCTCAAATGTGTCAGGTCCTCTCTTGCCAGGCCTTTGCTCTTGCTGTGTCCTGTGTCCAGAAGGCCCTCCCTCACCCACTTCGTCCGACTTATTTCTCCTCTTCCTGCTGCTCTCAGTTCAGACCTCCCCTCCTACAGGAAGCTCTCGCGTCCCTCTCTGGCTGGGATAGGCAGTTCCTCCGGATTCCCATAATCCCCCAGCCTTTCCCCCATCATAGCCTTGTTCCTTCTGGCCTGCGCTTCCTCCTTCCAGCCCTTATTTCTCTGGTTGTCACTCTCTGCTGATATCTCTGCCTGCTCTCACTGGACTGTGAGCCCCTTAAGGACAGAGTGCTCTCCTGGTCACTACCGAGCCCCTGGTACCCAGAACAGGGCCTAAACACAGTGGATGCCCTGTGAACATTTGTTGACTGAAGGAATCTGGTAGGGACAGGGCTGACGCTGAGTTAACCCGTGTTCTGACTGTTTTATTGTCATTTAAAACAACAGCATTTAACTGATGGCAGCTGCCCACGCCAGGAATGGTTAGACCACATCATTCTTCTGCGAGCCCTGAAGCCATCAGTTAAACAGAGACATCAGTCTTACCAGCAGACGTTCGTGGCGCAACGCAACGTCCAGTCATAGGGTCAAACTCCTCAGGGCTGGTGGGACAGACACACAGGAAGGAGCCTTCGACGTTCTCACAGAGGGCCGCTCCACAAACGCCCTGTAGTGTTTCACATTCGTTCACATCTGTGAGCAAGAGACAGAAGGGGCGGAGAGTCAATGGTTGTAGATGTCAGTGATTCCAAAGCTCTAAGAAGTCTGAGCTTTCAAACAGAATGGATATTGTTCATGGCCCAGACCCCATCATCCACTTATCTGCTGGTGACAAACCCTGAACTTTCCTAGGGAGCCCTCTGGCCCTCCATTTTCAACTCCTGTATATATGAGTAGGGTTAAGCCTATTCTGAGCGGTGGGCGCAAGTCCCAGGCACGGCCAACCCGATGACTGCATTTCTCTGGTTCAGAGAGATAGGCGGTGACCAAGCTGGGCCAATCAAAGTGAGTCCTGGGATTTTGCTAGAACTACCAAGAAACAGCCCCCCTCTTTAGTTCCAGGGGTTGCCAAGCTGAGGACGTGAGCCTAGAGGTGCCAGGCCTTCTTTGTCATTGTGAAAAGAGTCTGCCTGAGCAGAAACACAACAGGGGAAAGCAGAGGTGAGAGGGAAACACAGCTCGCCTTGTTAGAATTCCTGGATCCAAGCAAGCCCAGAATTCAAACATTCCAAGACATCGCCGTTTTAACTTTTTTCAAAGAAACCAAGCTTGTGTACTTGGCAAAATGTAAAGAATGTACCATTAAGATTCATGCAGTTCACTGTATGTAAATTGAGCCTCAAATAAAAATATCTGTAGGGGTGCCTGTGAGGCTCAGTCGGTTAAGCGTCTAACTTCAGCTCAGGTCATGAGCTCGTGGTTCATGGATTCGAGCCTCACATCAGGCTCTGTGCTGACCGCTCAGAGCCTGGAGCCTGCTTTCGATTCTGTGTCTTCCTCTCTCTGCCCCTCCCCTGCTTGCACTCTGTCTCTCTCTCTTTCAAAAATAAATATAAAAAGAAAAGATTAGTGTGCATTTTACAGACTTTATGCATGTATTTTTTTAAGCCCTCCCCAAACAAGATCTGAAAGCATAGGGTTTCTGTTGCGACCAGAAGGGTCCTGACTGATAACGGAAATGCTGTACATTCCAGAGTCTGAAGTCTACAATCCTAATGTGTCTTTTCATATTTGTTCACTTGCCTAGTGTGAACTCACATTTGTTGAAGTCTAAGGAGAGGAGCAGGGCTGGACCCACCTCTTGCCCACCCTCTGGCCCCACCCATACCCTGGAGCCCCGTACCCACGCAGTGACGCCCATCCCTGGCCCCCTCGTATCCCTGGTCACAGAGGCACTGGAAGGAGCCGGGCAAGTTCTGGCACACGGCGTGGGCCCCGCAGAAGGACCGATTCCGGCATTCGTCCACATCTGAAACCACCAGACGGTCAGGCCATTGCTGGGCATTCCATGCCCACCACCTCTCACCCAGTGCCTGACGGACACCCACCCTGGCATCCGCCCCCTGGCGTGGGCTGATAGCCAGGGTCACAGGCCGGCGTGCAGCGGTAGGAGCCGGGGGTGTTCTCACAGCGCTGGGCTCCACAAATCGCTGAGCCATATTCTTGACACTCATCCACATCTGCAAAAGAGTGGGGGAGTCACAGGCCTGGATTCATAAGTCCCTGATGCTGCTTCCGGTCAGTTCCTATGATTGAACAGTCCCTATAAATCTGATATCCTAAGAGTCTGAGCTTCTAAAGTGTTGAGACTCTTTAAGGTCCCATCGCCATTTCTCACATAGTCCAAACATGGTCCCACCTCAGGGCCTTTGCACTTGCTATTCCCTCTGTCAGGAACACTGATTCCCTCAGCTGTCTGCAGGGCTCCCTCCTTTTTTTTAAAAAATTTTTTTTAATGTTTTATTTATTTCTAGGAGAGAGAGAGAGACAGCGTGAGCAGGGGAGGGTCAGAGAGAGAGGGAGACACAGACTCTGAAACAGGCTCCAGGCTCTGAGCTGGCAGTCACCACAGAGCCCGACGCGGGGCTCGAACCCACGAACCGTGAGATCATGACCTAAGCGAAAGTCGGACGCTTAACCAACTAAGCCACCCAGGCGCCCCATGCAGGGCTCCCTCCTTAACTTCACTCAAGTGTCTAGGTCCTAATACCCCTTCCCCCACTGCCCTATCATCTGTCCATTTACCCTGCTCTATTTTCCTTCTTTTTTATTTAAGAAAGCTTCACACCCAGCATGGAGCCCAGTGTGGGACTTGAGCTCAAGACCTGAGCTGAGATCAAGAGTTAGCTACTTAACCAGCTGAGTCACCCAGGCACCCCTCTATTTTCCTTCTTAAAGTTGACCAGCATTATATTATGTCAAAAATATCCATGTATTTTTTAGTGTGCCAACTGTCACCTCCCTAAACTATAACCTCCATAAGGCAGCGACTTGTGTCTGTCTCGTTCCCTCTGTAGCCCCAGGGTATAGAACTGTGCCTGACACACAGTGTGTGCCCCCAAACTGTGTGCTGAATGAATCTTGAATTTATTTACATTTATTTACATTGTCTCTCCCTCCCCACACTCCTACTCCCCCACTGTCAGCTCCATGAGGGCATGGATTTTTGACTCATTGCCACTGTCTGGCACATAGTAGGTGCTTAATGAATTCCTGCGGAATGAATGAATAAATAAGGTCCCCTGAAACTAAGCTCCCACGGATCAGAGGTCTGGCAGCCAGAGAGCGAAAGATAGCCCACGGTCGTTTCCTCTGCTCCCCAAAATGTCAACCCACACGCCATGTAAAAACAAATCTTAGATTAGCCCCAGCCTCCTGTCTCATCAGGACCCCGCTGGGGCCTGGTGGGGAAACAGGGCAGGGGAGGTTGGGAGGGGAGGCATAAGGAATGAGAAGAGCAGGCAAGGGCTGGGACTGGAAGGGGTAAGGGTGGGGGCAGGAGTGTGGGCGACCTGAAGAATGGGGAAGGCACAGAATCTGGAGAGACTTGGAATAGAACTTGGGAGGCGGGGTTTAAATGGGCAAGGCTCGGGGCGCCTGGGTGGCTCAGTCGGTTAAGCGTCCGACTTCGGCTCAGGTCATGATCTCACCGTTCGCGGGTTCGAGCCCCGCGTCGGGCTCTGTGCTGACCGCTCAGAGCCTGGAGCCTGTTTCAGAGTCTGTGTCTCCCTCTCTCTCTGACCCTCCCCTGCTCATGCTCTCTCTCTCTCTCTCAGAAATAAATAAAACATTAAATAAATGGGCAAGGCTCAGCATGGTGGAACCTTGGGAATTTCAAACTGGGCAAGGATAGCCCCAGGACAGCCAGGGCCGGGCCTCTCTGTGAGGGGAAGACAGCTGGAAGCAGAGGGAGTGGTAGAAGGTGGAAAGAAGGCCGACTCCAAGGGGCCCACAGAGAAAGAAACGGAGTTTTAATAGGCCCACCGGAAGCTGTGGAGGCACTAACAGTTCTTCCTGAAGATGTCGAGCTGGGGTCTAGCTTGAAATGTGCACTGTGCTGGAGGAGCAGAGGGGACGGAGGCTGCTTCTGGAAGCAAGGCTTGGCCTGGTATCTGGTAGGAGTGTCTCCCCCCGACCCCATCCTCCCATCTCACCTCCAGGGAAAAATGCAAGGGCACCCTGGTGGCTTATTTCAACCACAGAGATGGGGACACAGCTAAGTGCATGGGTCGGCGGCTTCTTCCCTCCCTTCAAGTCCGGAAGGCAGGGTCGCCTCCTCAGTCCCCAGGGAGCTCAATCCAGCAACCAGTCCTCCAGGCAGGGCTGGGGGAGGAGAGGAGTCTCACCGTCACAGGTGCCCTCAGGGCCTGCGTGGTAGCCAGGGTCGCAGTCTCGGACACAACGGTAGGAGCCAGGGGAATTCTCACAACGCTGGGACCCGCACAGGGCCGGGCCCCGCTCTCGACATTCGTCTATGTCTGAGGAAGGAGGCAGAGCAGTCAGACGCGGAAAGCAGGGGAGGCTGGGAGGCAAATGAGAACAGGTGGGGAAGTTAAGGAAGGGAGAGGAGAGTCAGAAGAGGGGAAGGGAGGAAGCAGCGGAGGGGAAGCACATGGCAGAGCAGGGGAGGCAGAGGGGCAGCGATCAGGCCCGGCAGGCGCCTCTCACCAAGGCAGGAGGCGAGGTCTGGGCCGGCGCGATGTCCGGGAGGACAGACGCACTCGAAGGAGCCGTCGGTGTTGGTACAGATGCCGCTCTGGCAGAGGTCCTCCTCGCTGCACTCGTCCACGTCTGCGGGACAGTGTCCGAAACCGCGGACCACCT
>NW_027531899.1:560082-571543 GCF_008692635.1 Crocuta crocuta
GTCCTCCCCCGCCTGCCTTAGGCTCCTCCTTTCTCTGCAAGCCCCACCCCTCTGACGCGTTCAGGCCCTGTCCTTTCCGATCACGGAGCAGTTTATCCCGACTCCGCCTTTTCTCCTCCAAACCCCGCCCCTCCCCGGCCGACGCCAGGAGGCTCCGCAAGGCCGGCTTTGACGCTTTGAGACCTCAGTCCAAAACTTAAAGCGCCGCCTTCCGCCCTCTCCCCGTCCCGATTTTCTGGGTGAAAGCCCACCCTTTCCCGGTCCAGGCCCAGCCTAGATACGGACCGAGGCAAGAGGCTCCGCGGGGTCCGGGCCGGTAACCAGGGGCACAAGTGCAGGCAAAGGAGCCGTCGGTGTTGAGGCACTCGCCGTGGGGAAAGCAAAAGTCTCCCTCTAAGCACTCGTTCACGTCTAGGGTACGGGAGAAATAGGGCTGCGGGGTCAGGGCCCAAGAAGCATCAACTCCGCCCCCAAGCCACACCCCAGAGGGCCGGTTTCTAAGCCCCACCCACAGCCCTTTAGTCCAGCTTCTACCTGCCCATCAGGCTTTGTGCAGGAGCCCAGACTCCACCCCCAGGCTCTCGGGTCCTCGCCCCGCCCTCTCCCCACCCTGCCCACCTGCGCAGGGCCCAGGCCGGCCGGAGGGCGCCCGGTAGCCCGGCGCGCAGCTGCAGCGGAAGGAGCCATCGGTGTTAGTGCAGTGGCCATGGGGACCGCAGGAGGCACCCGAACTGCACTCGTCCACATCTGTGGGAACAGGGGTTTCAGAAGGGGTCCGGTCTAAGGACACTGGACGGATCCCCTTGTGGCAGAAGGCTCTCAGAAGTTGGTGGGTAGTGTCTTGGGTTGGATATGAGCTGAAAGATCCAAGGCGGGAGTGGGTGGGGAGACCAAGATTCCCTGATTCTGGCAACCATAACTGGGGGTCCTGTGGGTCAGGTTTTCTGAGAACTCCCTGTGCCAGGATCCTGGAGTCAGTGAAGGGACTCTGGACAAGGACTGGGGTCAGAAATTAATTAGGAGAAGAGGTCAAGTATTATAAACCAGGATGTCTGGATGGCATTCTGTTGAATCAGGGATCAGAGTCAGTGACTGGAATCTGAGACCAATTCAGGTCAGGGGTAACAGTCAGGGTCCAGAATTCTGCCTCTTAGTCATGGATCAGGGTCAAGGATCATGAACCCAATACCCCAGGGAAGATATTCTGAGAATAGCCAGGGTCAATGAAAGAGACAAGATCAAAGGTCACAGAGAGTCAAGGGTTATGGTCAGGAGTAATGGTTAGGTCAAATGTCACAGTCAAGTTTAGGGGTCATGGGTCCCATTCAGGGTCAAGGGACAGTCAGAATCAGAAGGGTTACAATTACTAACAGGGCTGTAGTGATGGTTTATCAGTAGGGGTAATGGTTAGGGTCAAATGTCACAGTCAAGTTGAGGGTTGATGGGCCACAGACTCAGAAGTTACATTCAAGGTCAAGGGTGGTGGTGCAGGCCAGGAATTGCAATAGGGATCAGATTATGACCATAATCTAGGTCAAGAATCACAGTCAGACTCTGAGGGTCAGGCTCCAGAGAAGCCTGAGGCTCCAGAGAAGCCTGGACCTGAGGTCCAGGTCAGGAGGTAATGGGCCAGGTCAGAGGTCATGATGCAGGTCTAAGGTCATAGCCAGGGCTTGGTCTCACCAGTGCATCGGCCATGTTGCAGGTGGTGGCCAGCAGGACAGGCCCTGCACTGGAAGGAGCCCGGTGAGTTCACACACTCCTGTCCAGGACATGCCAGGTGGTTCTCACACTCATCCACATCTGGGGGACAGGGGAGAAGGTGGCCTTGAAGGAGAAGCCCAAAGCCCCCCTCACCCATCCGCATGCCTCCCTCCCTCCCCGGCCTCACCCTCGCACTCGGAGCCGGCAGCGTTGGGCTGGAAGCCAGTGGGGCAGACACATTGGAAGCTACCTTCCGTGTTCTCACACCGGCCATAGGCGCAGGGCGGGGGGCTACGGGCACACTCGTCCACATCTGGGGCAGAGGGGATCAGTGAGGCTGACAAAGGGGCCTGGACCCAAACATCCCCACTGCCATCACCACCTGCCTCAACACTGCAGTCTGGACTTTGGACCTTGGACTTTGCCCAGGCTCCTCTCATCTCCCAAGAGGACAGATTCCTTCCCTGTTTCCCCATTAATGGTCTCTCCAGCCACCAGGGCGAAGCTAGGGCACCACCTCCTGCATGTTGCCCCCCCCACCTCAGAGTTGTCCCCTCCCCAGGAGTCTCACAAGCACGAGAGTACCACTCCCAAAAGGAGGAGGAAGGGAGACCACCCTCATATTTGCAGAAAGGGGGAGAAGACGTATATCAGACCCTCCTCACCCCCTCCACTCCTCTGCCCCGTCCTCCGTCACCACGCCCCATCACCCTGCCTCTCTGTCCCCCAACCATGTCTCTCTCCAGTCCCCACAGCAAATGGGGGTGAAGCGGGCTTGGACTCAGCACCAGGGACTCACCTTGGCACGGGGCCCCCAGCCCTCGGGAGCGGAAGCCAGCAGGGCAGGCACAGTGGAAGGAGCCAGCCGTGTTGTCACAGCGGCCTGGCCCACAGGGCGGTGGCTCTTGGGCACACTCATCCACATCTTCCTCACACGCCGAGCCCCGGAAGCCAGCCGGGCAAACACAGCGGAAAGAGCCGGGCAGGTTCTCACAGACCCCTCTGCCACAAAGGCCTGGGCTCTGCGTGCACTCGTCCACATCTGTCCCGGGGTAAGGGGCCCAGAGTCACACCGTCATGTCCCCCACGCCTCTGTGCTCCACTCTGTCTCCTTGACCTCCATCAATCACTCTGCCTCCTTGTCTGTCTCATTCTGCACCCCCATTCTTCAAATTCACCATCCTACATCCCTCTACCTTTTCAATCCCAAGCTTCCTGTCCACCTCCTAGAACTCTAGTCAGCATCAATCGGCTTCTTTCTGCCCTGTTCTCCGAAACTCTACCCCTTCCCCCAGAACTGACATCTCCATCCTCCACCCCTCTGCCTCTCCATCCTCAATGACTCAGCTTTTCTGTTTTCGATTACTTGGTCTCTCCATGTCACTCGGTCTCTACAGCCATCAGGCTGCGTGTCTGGTTCTCAGAACCTGCCCCCNCTCCCCCTGCTTCATTGCTCAGTTTCTCCATCCGTCAGCACTGCCGCTCTACCCTTCCCCGCACATCCCCTTCCCCTCGGAGCCTGTCAGTTCCTCACCCTGGCAGCCAGCTCCGTGGGGAGCAGCCTGGTACCCAGCGGGACACACGCACAAGAAGCTGCCCGGCGTGTTCTCGCAGCGCCCGCGGTCACACGGCGGCGGCACGCGGTGGCACTCGTCCACGTCTGTAGTCACAAAGCCGGAGGTTGAGACCGGGGCAGACACTCCCCCTCACTCCCCTCACGCCCGCCCTCAAAGGGCTCATGGAGGATGGGATGAAGGGAGGGCAGGGGCGGAGCCAAACTTGGGCCTGGACCCGACTGTGACACGAGCCGGGGCAGTACAGAGAGCAAGGAATGGACAGGTTTGGGGCGTAGGCGGGCAAGGAGGGGGGATGGGGGGGCAGGGCAGGTAGGAAGGGAAGGCAAGACGCGGTCTGGGGAGCTGGCCAGGGCAGAGGCGTAGAGGGGAACCGTGAGGGGGACAATTCGGGAAAGGCAGGATCTAGGCAGGACAGTGGAGGGAAGGGCGGCTATGCGGACCGAACCAAGGAAGGGGAGTTTAGAGTACGGCGCCCCGGTGCGGCAGGGTGGGAATCAGGAGTCAGGTGCTAGGTGGCCGCGGCTGTAGACACGGGCGGGGCCTGAGGGAAGGCGGGAGCTAGTTCGGAATATGGAGGGGGCGGGGCCAAAGGAGGAGCGCCGCGGGACCCGGTCGGGGAAGGAGTCGGGTACTGGTACTGGTACTGGTACAGCAGGGACCCGCCCCGTCGGGAAAAGCCGGCTGGGCGGGGAAGAAGCAGGGGTGGGGCCGCAGGGAGGGCGGNGGGCGGATTTCTCACCCAGGCACTCGGTAGCCCGCGGGCCGGCTCGGAAGCCCGGGCCGCACACGCAGTGGAAGCTGCCTGGCGTGTTTTCACAGCGCCCGGGGGCACAGGGCGGGGGCACGCGGCGGCATTCGTCCACATCTGAGGGTAAGGAAGGGCTGGTCAGGGGGTGATTGGCAGAGACCCCCGCCCCGCCTCCGTCCACCCCCTTTGCCAGGCTCACCGACGCAATGTGTGCCCTGCGGGCTGAGCCGGAAACCGGAGTCGCAAGCGCAGGTGTAGCCACTGGGCCGGGGGAGGCAGCGTCCTGGGCCGCAGACCTGGGGATTGCGCTGACACACGCCCGCAGAGGGACCTAGGGGGCCAGTCAGCCAGGGTTCCCCCATCTCTGAATCCTGTGTTCCTTTCATCCCCGGACCGTTCCCTCAGATCCTCTGCCTCTCCCCACCCCAGCCTTCCACCTCTGACCCTCCTCTCCTCTATTATGGGACTTATCAGATCCTCTGCCTGCATTCCCCTTATTGCTGCCCCAAAGTCTCCATTTCTGAATATTTGCTTTCCAGTCCTCTGCCAGAGATATGTTCTTAGTGCCCTCTGGGTGCAAAATAATTGTCTAACATTAACTGAGCACTTACTTAGTGGCTGACTCTTCAGGGATAGTTGAGTGAATCCTCACAATGGTCCTCATTTTATAGATAAGGAAACTGAGGCTCAGAGAGGTTAAATGACTTGTGCAGTCAACAGAGAACTTGAACCCAGGCCTGACACCAGCTCCTAATGTTACCCGACACTTGGCTCTCCAAACCTTTCTGTCTTCCCACATATTCCTTAAGGCCTCTGGCTGTAATACCCCTAGCCTGGAATCTTCACTAGGAGCTCCCCCCTAGAACCCTTGACTGTGATACCCCCATCAATGCCCTCAATCCCCTCTACTGCACCTGATTCAGGGATCCCAGGACCAGACCAGGCAGGAATGCTGGGTAGGGGAAGCTCAGGGCCCGGCCTGGGCTCATGTGGGGGTTCTGGACGGTGTGTGGGCAGAAAGCCTGGTAAAAAAGGGGTATCAGCGAGCGGAGATCTGGATTTGGGTGTCCCCCTCCTTATGAGGCCAGGGCAGCCCCTTGGAGATGACATCTCTTCCTCCAGAAACCAGCTCACCTGTGGGTGGCCGAGAGGTGGAGGGTGGAACCCGGTGGCTGAGGGACACTCGGGGTGGCTCCTGGCCCAGGGGTCTGGTGTTGTAGCGGAGGTCAGAGGCCGAGTAGTGGTAGCCAGGGCCAGCCGGACAGATCTCCCGAAAACCCTCTAGGAACAAGAAAGTGAGGGAGGGGGGCAGGGAGAGGGCATGAAAGCAGAAGGGAATGAGAGAGGAGTCTAGAATCTGGCCTTGACTGGGGGCAAGGCTTGGCTTGGGTGTGTGTCAGGAGTTTGGGTTGGATGTCGGTTTAGGGTGGTACAGTGGCCAAAGAATGGGATGCCCCTGAAGGTAAGAGGGGGACCAAAGATGTTTTTCCCTATTTGGGACAGGGGTTGAGGGTGGGATCTGGTCTGGCTTTTAGGCAGAAGCTCCATTGCCAGGGGAGCATCTCTGGAAGGAAGGGCATGTCTGGGGAGGGGACGCTGAAGGCAGGGTCTCCGGAACTCCGAACTTGGCCAAAGCTTGGGGACAAGGCAGGGCAGGCAGCGTATCTCAAAGGCCAGGGGTAGTCAAGGCTGGGGGTGATGCTGGGCGGGGATTGTCTCTGGGATGGGTGTGGCCAAAGGTGTCATCGAACCTGGGCGGAGTCCAGTCTGAGGTTCTGAGGACCTCGGGGCAAGGCCCTAGAGAAAGCTCGGTGTTGAGTCACGTCTAGAGATAGGCCAGGCAGGAGGCGCTCACCTGAGCCGAAGGGTGGGCAGAGCTGGCAGCCTCGACCCCAGGCTTTGCCCACGCGGCTGCAGCAGCAGATCTGCTTGGTGATGTTGCGCAGAATGGGCAGCGAGCAGCCACCATCGCGGAGCACGCGGAAGCAGGGCCCTTTGGCCTCTGAGATCACGTGCTGGGCTGGGGGGGGGAGGGACAGAGGAAATTCTTCAGGGTGGGCTTGCCAGTGGAGCGGGGAGACAGCAGGGTGGTCCCGGGGAGGGGTTGGGGGGTGTAAAGGTCATTCAAAAGAGGTGTGAAAAGGCCATTCAGGAGAGGTGAGGGGTCTGGAGGTGTGTGAAAGGTTTAGGGCCTGAGGCGGCAATGAGAGAATCCAAGAAGGATCTCAGGATCCGCAGAAGGTCCGGTGATCCAGGGAGATGACGGGATTGGGGGCCCTGAGAAAAGCTGAAGCAAGTCTGAAGATCTGAAAGGATATGGATCTAAAAGTTTGAGGAGTTCTTTGAGGGGCTGAAGAAGGTGCAGGGAGTCTGAGAGTGTGTAAGAGTCCGAGACATTCTGATGGGGGGGGAGGTCTAATAAGAGTGACTGAGGGGACCTGGGAGTCTGGGGAGTCTAAGGGAATTAAAGACCCAGGGATGCTCTGATGCTCTGGAGTGGGGTCTGAGGGCAGGGTGGACAGGCGGGCGATCCACCCTCAACCCTCTCCCGTGGCTCACAGATGCAGCTGCTGCGGGACGAGTCGTGCAGGAAGCCGTCGGGGCATACGCACGTGTACCCGCCGTGCGTGTTTGCACACTCCCCATGCTGGCAGCGCCCGCCGGTCGCGCACTCATCCACATCTAAGAGGAATGCAGTGGGCTCAGGGGCATCAGGGATGAGCTCCCTGCCAGCCCAGCTCCTAGAGCCAAGCCCTTCTCACTCCTGCCTCCGCTCACCTTGGCAGGACCCATTAACCCTTTCAAAGCCGGTTGGACACGGGCCATCTGGGGTGCCCACTCGGTCGGAAATCCCTGTGGAGAGAAGAGGGGGGTGGGCCAGGGTGGGCGGAGCGAAAATAGATGGGCGGGGACAAAAAAGGGATGAGAGGGATTATAAGAGGTGCGCGGCTCGAGTGCAGGGCGAGCCTGAGGTAAGCGGTCGGGGCAGAAGGCAACACGGGAAGTTCCAGAAATGTAGGGGTGGGGCCATGTCATAAAGAGTGGGGTGAGAACAGAGCAAACAAAGTTAGAAAGTGGAGTGGGCGGTACCCGAGCGGTATGGAAAGCTGTAGACTGGAAATGATCACCACGACAGGGTACGTGTGGCTAGAATTTGTGCACAGGGTTTGTCTATAGGCAGGGGACCAGGAGCCACGGGGTTATCACCTCTCCCCAGCTCCGAGCACCTCAGGGACGCCCTGGGGCTTACCCAGGTGCTCCGAGCAGGCCTGACAGTCGTGAACGCCCCAGGCCAAGCCTGCCCCTCTGCAGCACACCTCCTGCGTCCGGAGCCCGGGCAGCGGGGACGCACACTGCGGAAAAGCGTTGGGTGAGCGCGCCCCCGCGTGGTGGCACGCTGCGGGCCCCTCCCCACCGGCCTCTTCTCACTTCGCCTCCGCGCAGCTCCCGAAAGCAGTAACCGAAGCCCGAGGCATCGGAATAGCTGTCCTCGCGCGGCGCGCTCTGTGCCAGCACCGTGTAGGGCGCCGCCGCCTCCGCCCGCGCCGCCGCCTCCGCCCGCGCCACTGCCTCGGCGTCCGCCTCCTCCCAAGAGCCGGACACGCGCTCCACCTGGTGCACCACCACGGACGCCTCCTGCGGGTGCTCCACGTGGACGCTCACCATGGACGCCACGCCTGGAGGGAGGCACGGCGGGGCAGAGGGGTGTCTACTCGGGTCCTTACGGACTGGGACTAGGAATGGCGGAAGGGGCGCTGGAGAAGGGTACTCAGGAGAAGGCAGGAAAGATGGGGGGGCAGAGAATCGGCGAGGTAGTGGACAGAGGGATCAGAGGGGACCCTGGCCGCACCCTCCTCACCGTGCTCGTCGTCGCGGTGGTTGGCCAGTGGCATGGTGTACACCGAGCGGGTGAGACCTGGCATGGCCGGGGCCGGTGGCCGGGCGCCCGAGGAATGCAGCTGGCAGAATTTGCCAGCGAAGTCCGGGGGACAGAGGCAGCGGTCAGGCTTCACGCACACACCGCCGTTGTGACAGATCAAGGGACACAGGACTGCGGTGAGAGAGAGGCTAACTCAGTCCCTAACGTCATCACCTAGTAGTTGTAAGGCGCTCGGCTTTGAGCTGTCCTGTCACCCCCACCAACCCTGGCCACCTGCATTGGCTGGGTCCAGCCGTACAGCCCTCTTGTAGAGCTCCCCCCACTGGGTCAGTTCACCACGCCCTCCGACTCTTCACTTTCAGGTCACTCCGCCCTTCCTCTCGAGCCCCACTTTGAGGCTGAGTCCACCGTGTTCCAGCCCCACCCAGGCCGCGCTGTCCCCGCCCATTGGCTCAGCCGCGTCCACTCTAGTTCTTTCCTTAGCACTGAGCCCCGCCCATCTCCTCGTCAGGCTGGATCTTCTGCTATTCTAGCTACGCAGACCCGACGCTGGTCTCTTCCATTGCCTAAAACGACGTTTTGGCCACCCCCCTGACACCACCCCCGTCTCCCAACTCTCTCTTTGGCATTCTCGGCACGCTCACATCCCGTCAGGCCGGGTCCCCGACACTCAATCTCCGCCCACTGGCTATGCCTCCCCTTCTAAGCGCCTAGCCCACATTACCTTCTATCCGCGGGAGTCTAAAGCTCGCCTATCTAGGTGTTTAACCTGTGCCTTTAGCCCCGCCCACCTTCCTTTCCTCACGCCGATTTCCCCGAGCTCTCCGGCTCACGCTCCTCCCGCCCCACGCTCCTCCCGCCCCACCTCCTCGGCTCTCTGGGCCTCCTAGCCCCACCCACCAAGCTTTGTCTCCGCCCACCTCCCCTCCGGCTCCCGCTCCAGAGTTCTAGCTCTGCCTTCCCGCCTCCTGTAGCCCGGGGGCGGGGCTGCGACGGGAACGCGCCTTCTCTCCCCTCTGCGCGCCCTCGCTGGGCCCCAGGCCACCTCTGGGCGGGGCACTGCCAGCTGTGCGGCGGGGTAAACAAAGAGAGGGGTGCGGCGGGGGTAGGGCGGCGGCTCCGCATTCCGGACCCTTGGGGAGCCCCGAGCCCGCTGAGCCAAAGAAGGCCGGACGTATCCTGCGAGGGCACCCCCTCCCTTTCTCCCCCGGGGCTGCAGAGAACAGCTGGAGACAGCTGTGCGGAGGGGAGGAAGGGGGCAGGCGGTTGGGGCCGTCCAGGAAGGCGTGTGTGGGATACTGAGCCACACACTGGAGAGAGGCAAAGCGTGGAGGGAGCCCCTTCAATTTAGAAGGGTAAAGAGACTTGGACTCCTGGAAGGAGATCAGAGAGAGTGCAGTACTCTGGGATTCAAAGATGGCTTAAGGTTTCTTAAGAAAGAGAACCTAGCTCAGAGAAAACTGAAGCTCCCTTTCAACAGAAGTCCGTTAAATCCTTTTGGGAAGAGTTACCCAGAAAACAGGACTCTAGTGCCTTCTAGGGGACAGCTAGTTTGAGGGTGCAGAGAAAAGGATTTACATGGAGAAATGGGATTCCCTGGGAGTCCCCAGCACACAAGAGCCTCAGCCGTCTGGGAAGATTCTAAGATACTGTGGCTCGCCCATCCCCTCTCAGCTAAGGGATTAGGTGCCCAAGTCTTTGGATTGATGGCTGCCTAGGGGGGGATCACAGTGTCTGCGGAGAGTCTTCTTGTGAGAATCAGCCGATCAAGACCAACTCTGGGGTTCTCCGAAGATAGATGGATCAGAAGTTCCTGGGGGCGGGGGTCAGCTAGAAAAGCAGGCTTTGGAAAGCCAGGAATCGGGGACTCTGATGGCACTCAGTTGGAAATATAAGAGCATGGTAGTGTTTTGTGGAGAGAATTCAGCTGGGGAGTGGAGTTATCACTACATAGGGTCTGTAATCTAGGGTTTCTGTGGGAAGTACGGAGTAAGGGGCACGGTTTGGGGGATTACATCAGAAGAATGGGAGGGAACTTTACTGGAGGGGCTGGTCTCTGGAGTCTGTTGATAGGGGTGGAGAGGAGGCTTAGGGTCTGAAGGCTGAGACTCTGGGCTCCCCTAGTTAGGGGAGTCAGGCCAGGACTCCAGAGTGCCCTAATAAGCGTCCTTAATTGAGTCGCAGGAGAGGCTTAACTAGGAATCAAGATTCCAAAATAGGAAGGGTCTCTGCTGGCAGGCATGGTAATCCAGCTAGGTCTCAGGGCATTTCCCAGCCTCCACCGGCGTTACTCCGCCTTCTCTTGGTCTGAATGCTGGCCCCCCACCCAGCTCCTTTGGGGCTCCCACACCCAGGACGTATTGCTACATGGGCACGGCCAACGCCATGCCCCACGCCTCTGGAGGAATAAGGAGCTGAGGACACTGGGGTTCTGCCGAGGTCAGCCCCCATTCACATGCCCCTCTTGTGCCTCCAGGGGCTTGGCACCCGCCTGGGCACGGCGCCTGGCACGGGCGCGTTGGGGCTGGGCCGGGAGGGAGTGTAGGCAGGAGGGAGGAAGGGGAGGAGGGAGGGAGTGGCAGCGGGCGGGGGCTCAGGCGGGAGATGAGCTCACGCCGGCCAGGGCTGGATTGGCTAGGGGCCAGGCTGGGCGAGTTCTCAGAGCCAGGGGCCCCCACTCCCCACTCCAGAGGGCCTCTGAGGTTGGGGGCAGGTAGGCCCCGACCCGGAGAGGCTGGCCATCCCTGTGCCCTGGGGCCAACAGGTGACCGTCCTCCCCACCTCTGTAGGGGTGCCTGGTGCACACCCTCCTGTCCCCTCTGCCCCCAGGGGGCGCCCCTTCCGCTAGGCCTCCTATTTGGGTTTCTCTCCCACGTGCGACCCTTGCAACTCAGGGTCCTGCAGAGCCCCTTCTTCTAGGGTCCCTTTCCCTCTCAGCTCTTCTGATCAACTTTCCTCGCCCCAATCCGCCTCCTCACTGGCACTCCCATCCTTTCCTAATCCCTCCCACCCAAAGATACAGAAACTGGGACACCCCTCAGGGCCCTGAAACTCTCCCTTAGTCTCCAGGGACTCCTTACAAGCTCAGCATTGGAGCTCCCTTCCGCAAAGCTCCCAGGCCCCTCAATTCTGGTATCCCCCACTTCGATTCAAAGGCATGAAAGCCGGCCCCAGTCTCCTCACGTGGAACGCCACAGGTCCCTGCGAACCCTCATTGCTTGCAAAATCGGGGACCCTCAAGACTCAACCCCGAAAGCCAGGAATTTAAGTCTCTCTTCCTTAATACCCCAGGGATCCCCCAACACTACTGTACACAGAATCTGGGCTCCCTCTCCTGGGGGACTGTCTCTCCCATCCCCGGGGATCCTCCTCCCCCTGGGAACCCCTCCCTCGGGACCACCACCCCGCACTCACAGGCGCGGAAGCCGGGTCCCCCCGGGGCCGCCCCGCCGGGCGCGCCGCTGTCCACGCTGGTGGTGTTGCGGGGCGCGCAGGTCGGGGTACAGCGGGAGCCGGTGGGCCCATGGACGCAGCGCAGGCCGCACACGGCGG
>NW_027531899.1:571626-571765 GCF_008692635.1 Crocuta crocuta
GGGCGTGGGGCTGGGCGCGCAGCCAGAGGCGCGCAGGCTGGGCGCTAGACTCGCAGGGGGGAGGGGGCGCCCCGTCTGCCCCCGCCTCGCACCGACAAGTGAATGGGGCCCGCAGGGGAGCGGCGGGGGCGGGGACAGG
>NW_027531899.1:571892-575787 GCF_008692635.1 Crocuta crocuta
GGGAACAGGTGGGGGCGGGCCGGTTTCCCCCAAGACAGGGCTGAATCCGTAAAGAGGAAAGAGTAGTGGGGGCCACATTTGGGGAGGCCGGTAAAGGCTGATTCTCCGCCCTAGACCCAGAGAAAGAGGCTTCATCTGGATGGGGGCCTGTCATGGCACATCTGGGCAGCCAGGTGGCACATCTGGGGGAGAGGAGAAGGGTCGGTGCACCTGGGCACATGAAAGCATTGAGGGTCTGGATTGTGGGCAGGACGCCGGGGGGGGGGGCACGTTTGAGGATGCAGCCACATCTGGCCAGGACCCCCCACACCTGGTAGGAGAAGTCAGAAGGGATATGAAAGAGCAAACGGTGGATTGAGGCTGTGGGCGGGGGTCCTCACATCTGGCTGGATGCCCACATCTGGAAGACTTTAGGGAGAAGGGGACACATCTGGGCTGAAGGCCACAGCAGGAGGGGGACTTCAGAGAGTGGTTGAGACTAGGGGGTGTGCTAGCCCAGGGGCCGAGAGCTGAAGTGGGAGGAGGGCAGGGGGGAGTGTCGGGGAAGCAGGGGGAGGCCTTTGGCTCCCAGCCGCCCCGCAATTTTGGGCATTCGGTGACCGGGCAGGCGCCAACCCGCACAATCGCTTTTGTTGTCTGGGCTAGTTCGGCTGCGCTCTCTGCCGGGACAGCGCCCCCCTCTTCGGCCGCAGGGAGCTCGGACGCCTGGCTTCCCGGCCCCACCCCCGCGGGTCAGCGCCTCTGGCCGGCGTCTGGTCCTGTCCCGGGCTCACCTCGCGCGGCCGGACGCCAGGGTCCCTAGAGGGTCCGTGTCCTGGGGGGCTGAGCTACAACGGGGGGCAGCTAGGCGGCGGCTGGACCGTGAGAACCAGACGGCTTTATCTGGCCCGGAACCCACCCCCCTGCCCCCCGGCAGAGGAAGGGCGGATGTTCTTACCCCGGGTCTGGCCGGCAGGGGCGCGCTGCAGGGGCCTCCTTCTCAGCAGTGCCCGGCCCCCCGGCCCACGGGGCCGCCTTCGTCTCAACAGAGCGCGGGCCTCCTGAAGCCTGGATAGAAGAGGGCAGAGGAGCTGTCAGTGCGGCTAAGACTGACACCCCCTGCCCCCACAAGCCAGCCCTAGCTGAAGGGGCCTTCCAAGCCAGGAGATCTCCCAGTGAAGGCTCTGCCCACCCCCCACCCCTATGCCTCTCCCAGGACCAGACCTTGTACTTTCTTCACAGGCTTGGGGAGAAACAGGGATGAGGAAGGGAGAGAGAGAGAGAGCAGAGGAGACAGAGGCAGAAAGAGAGAGAGAAAGTCACAGAGAGACAGAGAGGACAAGAGACAGGTAATGATGAAAGAAACAGAGGCAGAGATAGAAAGAACAAATACAGGGAGAGGGAGATGGGGACAGGGGCAGAGAGATGTAGACTTGAAAGACACAGAGAATTTGATTGGCACGGAAAGGAGAAATAGAAGCTGGGATACAAGTTGCCGGGAAGAGACAGAGAGACAGAGAACAAGGGAGAAGAGACGCAGGGAGTCAAGAGAAAGGTGTGCCTGGAATGGTGGCTGCTGGCGGACCCAGGAGTCCCTGAGCACCCGGTAGGGGAGGGGTTGCACACTCACGTCAGTGGCTGCCAGTTGAGGGACACCTGTCTCTTCCTCACGCTGGGGCTGGGGCTCGGCAGCACCTGGGGCACCGGGGTCAGGCACTGCTGAAGGCCTGCACACTTTCCAGGTGGGCAGCTCTGGACCCTGCAGGAGGCTTCGGAGACAGCCAGGGACTCAGTGGAGACGGAAGGGACCGAGTCTTTCCACCAAGTGCATCCAGCATTCCAGCTGGGATGAGGGGTGGGGAAGGGAGTGGCTGACACCCTAGCACCCCCTGCCTCTACCCCACCTAGGAGAACCCACCTCTGAAGCAGCGACTTCTCTTGGGCGATCGGCCTGGGCAGCACCGACAAGCAGCCACGCTGTAAGCAGGGGTGGAAGTCACTCGGGCCCCTAACCCTCTCAAACTCCCCAAAAAGGGCAATGGTGGGGAGGGGAGGGAAAGCCAAGAGAAGGCTTGAGAGCACTCGAAATAGATGTTTAATTAATTTGTGGCTCTTCGCTGGATGTCTCAGTTTCCCCATCTGCACAGTGGGTGGCAAAATGGTTCAGATTCTCCGGGCATGAAAGTCACAGCAAGCCTACTTTAATTTGTTTTCAGGAGTGTTTAGTGGTAAAGTCTTATTGGTAAGGAAATTTTAAGGCCTTAATTAAAAAATTTTTTTTTTTAAATGACGCAAAGTGGATTTTTAAGTTCACTGCCAAGCATGTAATGCCTGGGAATCTAGAACCCCGCCCTCCCGCACATCTCTGTCCGTGACTCGGCCATCATCCCGAGCATGGCCGGCAGGTGGCGCCACTTCCACAGGCCTCAGCGGCCGGGGAGGGAGGTCCTCCTTTGGACTGTGGGTCCAGCAGGGTGCTGAGGAGGAGGGGGATACAGAAGGCGCCACAGCCCAGGACGAGGAATCCCAAGGCCTGAGTTCTAGACCGTTCCTGCCCTTCCACGCGCTGTGTCGTGGAGCCAGCATCTCCTGGTCTGTGGGCCTCAGTTTCCCGCCTGACCAAGAGGAAGGAGGTCTTTGAGAAATCGCTCTCAGTGGGCCTCGGATTCTGAGTAGCGGAGTCCTCAGCTCCAGCGCAAGTGCGTCGCATCCAAGGGGCCCCCCAGACAAATCCATTATCCCCAGGCTAAGGGGGACGAGGGATGAGGACGCGCGCGCTGGCCCCGAGAGAAGGGCAGCGAGGAGATGCTGTGAAGGGGACGTCGGGCGCAATGGCTCTTCCCAGACGGGTGGGGCTCAGTGGGGGAGGAGGCCGCCCGAATGGGAGCCTCTGGGACCCCAGATCTTGCTATTATCCCTCCCGCCTTTTCTCTGCGTTAACCCCTTCCCGGCCCCGCCCCCGGCGCGGCTCGGGTTAC
Organism: Crocuta crocuta; assembly: GCF_008692635.1. Taxonomy (NCBI): domain Eukaryota; kingdom Metazoa; phylum Chordata; class Mammalia; order Carnivora; family Hyaenidae; genus Crocuta; species Crocuta crocuta. The sequence goes on from NW_027531899.1 coordinate 574,850, forward strand.
TAAACGCATTCGCAGAGACCGAGGCGGGAGCGGAGCCCGGGGCCTTTGTAACGGAGCGCTGGGCCGCAGGGCGGGGGGTGGGGGTACTGGGCAGACTGCTTCCTTCGATCTCGTCACCCGTACACAGGAAGGGTGGCTATAACCCCCACATCTATAGGAAATTTTGGATCTTTTGCCGCGAAATCACTGGTACCTCATTCAAGCCCGGGATCGTCTAATTCTAGGAAATGAGCATCCCCAACCCTCAGGAAATCTGAGGGACACTCCCCCCCGCACAACCCCCTGCGAGCCCCTCCGCCATCAAGCCTAAGTCCACGTCTTCCTAAATCACTAGGAAAATCCAAGGGTCCCTTTTAATTAATCCAGGCGTTCCCAAACCCCAGAATTTCAGGACATCTCCACCTCACCATAGAATCCCTTCATAACCTCCCATACTCCTCCTCCTTAAGCACCCAAGAAGCTTGGGGAACCCCATCCTAGCTGGGAGCCCCCACCCATCTATCATCGTAGGAAAACTCAAAGTCCCATTCCCATATAAACTGGGACCCTTCTCCGGAAAAAAACAAAAAAACAAAAACAAACAAAAAAACAAAAAACACCCTAGAATTCCCTGGGGCTATATCCATCTATCACACCACCGGGGAATCCCTCGCCTCAAAATCTCAGTACTCCCGGATTCTAACTCCTGCAAAGTAGAGGGCCCTAATAAATCCAAGGGCTCTGGCTCTTTCATACCTACCCTGAAGCACTGGGTTCGTATTCCCCTAAATCCGCAAGTCCTGGTCCTCACGGACCACTAGACTTATTGGATGAAGGGGGCACAAGGAAGAAGGGGCCGCAGCGGGGCTTACCCGGCCTGGCGGCCCGGGATCCCCGCAACCTCGACGGCCTCGCTGGGGCTGGGGCTGGTGGCGGAGGCGGCGGCTGCGAAGAGTGGC
>NW_027531899.1:575825-596761 GCF_008692635.1 Crocuta crocuta
CCTGGCGCGCCCCCCCCCGCCCCCGCCCGAGGCCGACTCATTTTCTCCAGAGTCCTAGCCGCCGCTGAGAACTTCTCGCCAATCAGAGCCCGGTGCCGCCAGGGGGCGCTGTCCGCGCGGCCAATCGGAAGGCGGCTGGGGAGGGGCTAGAGGGACAGGTGCCGGGCAGGGGGCGCTGGGGCCTGGAGTTCTCAGTGCTGGAGGCGAATCGGGAGTTGGGTACCAACTTGTGAAGGAGAGGTCCAAGAGCGGACTTGCTGGGATCCCCACCCCCCCCGGNGAGGCTCAGGATTCGGGGGGAGGAGCGCTAATCCTACAGTAGGCCCCAGGTCTGGCCCCTCTGAGGCCCCAGGCCCACTCGGCACCTTCCCCGAAGGATTTCCCCGTCTCAAGGCCCTGTGCGGCAGGGGTTCCGGGGCCACAAGCAAAAGCTTGTTCCTCGGAAGGCTGTAGTCTCTCTGTCCATCATAGGAGCCAGTCTCCGCCTCTGACCCACAGATTTGGCTTTCAGAGGGCTCCCAGAGAACAGTTCTCCTCCTTACACCCCGCTCACAGCTGCCCCTAGGGGGTACCAGACTCCCCTTCCCTACCCGAACCTTTAAAGATTCCCAACGGCACCCCTCCCACTGCCAGAATTGCAGACTCTCTCTATAGAGAATTCTAGTCCCCTGCTACCGTCAGGAGTCCCAAGCCTCAGCGGGCCTTAGGCCCCATCTGCACTCTCTTTAGGGAGTTCCAGGCTCTAAGCCTTGCTTAAGGCCTCCCACCCAGTAGGTCGCAAGCCCAGCCACATTAGTTCATTATAAACTCAAGGCCCCACCCTTTTAACCTAGAAGTTTGCCTGGCTTCTCTGCTCNCTCTGAGTTTCAGGCCACTGCCCTTCCCACGGCGAATTCCGGCGCTGCCCCCCATTTAGGATCCCAAGCCCCACCCCCTTCATGTTTGCCCCGCCTCCGGGGCTCCAGGCACCATCCCTCCAGGCGATTTGAGTCTTCTAGTTTCCAGGTCTGGATCGCTAGCTCCGCCCCCAGCGGATGACAGGCTCCACCCACACAGGATCCTAGGCCACCTTCCCTGACCAGAGGGCCCATCCTAGGCTGAGAACATCAACCGCTGCAGCTTTGTCCTCCTCCCCCACTCCTGCTCCTTCTTCCAGTGGAGGGGCGACCCCTTCACCCTCCCCCGTTGCAGTGAGGCACCGGCTAACTCACATAGCCCCAGTCACGCTGTTACTGCCACCTACAGCAATCCGCGCCTCCATCCCAGGCTGACACCCAGAAATCTGGGCCCACCCACCATCCAGGGGCACGCAGCCCCTTAGAGCAGTAACGATGACACTCACGGACATTCGTGGGCTGTCCTAGCCTGATGAAGGAGTGCCTGACTGCCCACTGAATGTGTTCTGTGTCCCTGTTTTTGGGAACCCCCCCACAATCCCTATTACCATGGCCCTGCAGGACAGCATGTCCTGGCCCCCTATACCCCCCTGCTGCCCTCCTCCTCACCTCCTACCCTGTGGCTGGAGCATTTGCTGGGGGCGCTGCTGAAATTTCTCCCTTCTGCCTGGGATCCGGGGCATCTTCAATGCTCGTTGCTAGGCAACAGCCTCTGGCTCACCACTACAACTTCCGGGGATGGCGTTGGCTTCCCATCCCCCCTGAGTTTGGAGTCCCCAGCTCCCAATCCTTCCCCATCAGTGCCACTCTCTCCCAGGATCGTTTCTATGTCATCCTTTGGATCCTGATCTGATCTCAACCCTTCAGAATCCCTGAGTTCTGGAGCTGTGGCATTCCAGAAGCTTCCTCCCATCATGTGCTCACACACAGGGTTTGATCTTTGGTATTAACAAACAGACACTCAAATCTCTTTAGTGTTCCAGATTTTCTGACATTCTCTCTCTCAGTTCTAGAATCACCAGCAATCCAGAAACACAAAGTGTTCCAGATCCCCTGGCAAGGAAAGACTATCTCAATATTCTAGATCTCTAAGCACTACAAGACATCTCATATTCTAGGTTCCCTGCCTTCCCAACCCTCCCCCACTATGTTCTAGACTCTCTAACATTCAAACATCCCCTAGGGTTCTGAATGCCCTGTCCTGTAACAATATTCCAGAGTGTGAGATAGATTCATAGGTATTGCAGAACACTCATGTTTTTGAATCATCTCTGTTCATGTTCTAGAGTCCCCGACAATCCAGAACGCCTTGCCATTATGGATTTCTTGGAATGCAAATAAACCCTCCAATGATCTAGAAAAGCTGACATTCCAGAACACTCTCATGCTCTAGATTTTCTAGTACTCCACATGGCTGTTTCCTGTAATTTTCAGCATTCCCAAATCTCTGTCATGCAAGATGTCCCTACTAGTGTAGAATCATAGGCATTCTAGAACACTCCTCTGTTCTAGAACCATTGACTTCCAGGTCCTTTTGTCGAGAAACTTCTGTGGTGTGGATTCTCCGAAATGCAGGGGAGAATCTTAATATTGTTCATCTACTAGCACTCTAGAATACCCCTGTGTTCTAGATTCCCTAACACTCTGGACCCTTCTCCACTATGTTACAGAAACTTTGGCATTCCAGAGCTAATTTCCCTAGTATATTCTAAGATCCCTGTTTTGGGGCACCTGGGTGGCTCAGTCGGTTAAGTGTCTGACTTCAGCTCAGGTCATGATCTCATGGTTTGTGGGTTCGAGCCCCGCGTTGGACTCTGTGCTGACAGCTAGCTCAGAGCCTGGAGCCTGTTTCAGCATCTGTGTCTCCCTCTCTCTTTCTGACCCTCCCCTGCTCATGCTGTCTCTCTCTCTCTCAGAAATAAATAAAATGTTAAAAAATGTTTTTAAAAAAATCCCTGTTTCCTAGTCTGCCCCACTTTCTCTCCTCTTCGTTGGCCCAAGGAAAAGATGCAGAAATCTTTCCTGAGAAGTTGCCATGGGAACAGGTATTATTTGGGGAAAAATCTCAAGGATATTATGCTGGAATGAGCTGAACCTGCCCCTCATAACCTCTCTGGCACGGGCAGGAAAGGGATGGAAGACTGGGCGGCCAGGGATGTGGGAAAGGTGTTTGTGATGGCGATGTTTAGGGTACAAACGTTCAGGATGTGGCCATCACAGAGCTGACATCTGCGTTTCTGTTGACCCGCAGCCAGTCACCCTTGCTTGTGGTAACAGAACCCTGATTCACCTTTCAGGAACTCCTCCCCTGATTTGTCAACCTCCTGGCCTGTGAGGTCACATGACCCCTGGAACAGTAGAAGGCCTCCATCACGCCGCCGGTCAGAGTGGCTGGCTCAGGGATGGCCGTCTGACTAAATTCAAGTCAATAAGAATCAGTCGTGTGATTCTTTGCTGTTGCAAGAAAAAAAAAAGTTGCTAAGGAGGTACCTGGAGTCATTTTGGCACCGAGAGGGGAAAACCTGAGTATGACGCATCGCAGAGGAAAGCAAAGCCATGGACGGAAAGGCATTCTGGACGAGTCTTTGAGTCCCTGGATCCAACTATGCCTGAAGCCAGATGTAAACCATTACATTCCGGTTCTTTGCTTAAACCGAGAGACAGATGTTCCTGAATCTACAGCCAGACATCTGGTTGGTCGTCACAGCTCTCCCACCCTTTCCCGGGGGGTCCCCAAATCCTCTAAGAATGTCGGCAAGGTGTTGGCAGTGAGAACTTTATTAGGGGAGGGTGACTTTGGCTCCAGAAAAGGGGGCCAAGTAACAATGACCACTGCAAGGAAGCCCCACCCCTGAACCCAGGGGGCTCTGATGGGAAGCAGGGAGACACCTCAGCCCCCACCCCGGCCCCGCCCCCAGGGATGTGGCCCTCCAAAGGCATCATGGCAGCTGTGTTCAGAAGGAAGTTTCATTGAGCTTCACCTTGGGGGGTGCAAGGGGAGCCCCGAGACCCGCGGAGGGCCGAGGTGCTGGTGTCGGGGGCCGTCGGGACTCTGGCCCGCTCCGCACCAGCTCTTGGCAGCGTTCCACGAAGCTGCCACCCCCACGGCGCCGGGCCTCAGCCTGTGGGGGGCTCGGGCTCCCGTGGTGGCTAGACAGGGAGGTGTTGCTGGAGGCTGAGTGGAGACTGGGGGCGGGGGCGGTGATGAGGGTCAGTGCGGGTCATCGTGGGCAGGGGGGCAGCCCCCCTACCCCCTGCCGCCATATCCTGCCCCTCCCCCATTGCACAGAAGGGAAAGCGGAGTTGGGGCTACCTGGTGAGAGAGGCGCGGGGGGAGGGGCTGGGGAGGGAGCCCCCCGAGGAAGCCAGGGGTGCTAGCTCACACTGCTCCAGCTGCTCCATCAGCTCTTCCTCAGTCAGCCCACCTGCTGGGGGGCAAGGGACTGGGGTCAGGGGGGCAAGACAGGGGTCACTGGGCAAAGGACAAAGGTCACGTGCAAGGATTGAGGTCAGGATAGGAGAAAAAAGGCAGAGGTGAGAGGGTAGGGGTCAGAAGCTAAGAGAGAGGGTGGAAAAGCAAGGGCAGGGTGGGGCTCAAAGGCAGAGGAAAGGGGTCAGAGGGCAAGGGCCTGGGGAGGGAGACAGTGGGGAAGGAGGCTTTNCTGGCCGAGGCCGTCCATGGCGGTGGTCAGGTCCCACATGGCCAGGCTGCCGTTGGCCTGGCCGGTGAGCAGGTAGCGCCGGGGCCGAGAGCCGAGCCGCCGGGAGCCCTCGCACTCGAGCACCGTGAAGGCGGTGGTGGGGGAGCCGTCCACCGAGCGCACCGAGCACACCCTGAGCCGGAAGGGAGAGCGGTCACCCTGGCCCCGATCCCTCTTCTCACCTGTACCCCCCTTCCCGGGCCACAGTCCCCACAATTAGGGCTTCAGTCACTGCCTCCCCAACACTGCCCCGGGCTTCTCCCCGCCCACGTACTCTTGGGGTGCTCCTGCCCAGATACCCCCACATGTCCCTGTGGGGATTCTCCCCCAAATCTGCTGCTCTCCCTGGTTCCCGACTCAGGGAAGGCTTGTCGTCCTGGGGGGGCCTCCTTCCCCTCCCATTATCAGCCTCCTCCCCCCCCACCCCCACCCCATCCCTTCAGCCTCCGGCCTCTCTCTCAGGGCCCCCTCCTCCCCTCCCATGCGCTGGAGCACTGCCCCTGCCGGCTCCTGTCCGTCCCTCCTCCCCGCCTCCTCCCCGGGCTCCTCTCCCACCCGCAGTTCAGCCCCCACGGTGGCCACGGCTCCCCAGCATGCCCAGGCCCATCTCGGCTCCCCTGTGCCCCTCTGTGGCCTGTTCTGGGGTACCGGCCCCCATACCACGCGCACCTCACTGGCCATCCTGTTTGGCCATTCCCAGCCTTCGCCCCTGCTGTTCCTTCAGCCTGGCACACCCCTGCGCCTCCTTTCTTCTGCTCAGTCCTGTCTATTTCCAAGGTCCACAAAAACCCTCACGGGCCCCCTCCCCAGGCTGGAGCAAGCACCTGCTCTGGGCTCCTACAGCAGCCTGTNCGTCACACCTTGGGTTCTTCCAGCCCCCAAACGTAGGGCCAGGCCTCGTGCCTCCTCCCAGCCTTTGCTCCTTCAAGCATCCCTTGGCTGGGACCCCCTTTCGGCCTCCATAACCCAGCTGGTGTCCTGCCCTCTCCCCTGACCACCCTCCCCCCGTTTGATGGTGTGGTCCTCACCGCTGGCCCGTGGATGACAGACGCACAAAGAGCTGGCTGGCAGCCGGTACCACCTTCTGAATGAACACTTGCTGGTCATCCCGCTCACCGTACGGGCCTGGGCCAGGATGGCGGGGGGCAGGGGGCTTAGTGGTGTCAGGGCCAGCGGGGCTCCTTGGGACTCCAGACCCCAAGGCTCTGCCCCCTTCCCCACAGATTAGCCCCCTCCCAGGACTAGGTCCCCATCCCCAGGTCTGGAATTGGGCGGGGCCAGAGAGGGTTGAGGGAGCTTAGGGCTGCGGGGTGGGGGTCCTGGCCCCGGTGGCAGTCGGCGGGAATCAACAGGGTAACAGAATTCAATGGGGGCAGCTGGGAGTAAATGGGGGTTGACAGGGGTCAAGTGGCCGCCAGGTCAACTGGGTGGGTCAGGAGAGGAGCTAGTGGAGGCCCATGGGGGTGGGGCGGGGTGCCCAGGGCGAGGGGCCAGGGGCTAGGAGGCACCAATGTCATTGCCAGCACTGCAGCCACCATGCCCGTCGGCCGACTCCAGTGCCAGGATCTTGAAGGAAGCGAGTGGGGTGGAGCCGGGCTGGGTAGAGATCATGCCCCGGAAGCGAGTCACAGACCACGTGCGCACGTGGTTGTTGTCGGCACAGACTGCGGGGGCGGGGGGCGAGGGCAACGGCAGGTCAGGCAGGCAGTGTCCCCCGCGCTGCCCAACCTTCCCGAACCCCAGGATGACCCCTGTTGAAGGTGTCAGGATTTGGGCCCCTCTGGATTCTTCCCTTCCAGAGAATTCGCTCTTCCCCAGAACTCCCCAGAACTCCTGTCGGTTCTGCCTCTAAAACTGTTCCTGTGGGGGCGCCTGGGGGGCTCAGTCGGTTAAGCGTCCGACTCTGGCTCAGGTCATGATCTTGTGGTTTGTGAGTTCGAGCCCCACGTCCGGCTCTGTGCTGACAGCTCAGAGCCTGGAGCCTATTTCAGATTCTGTGTCTCCCTCTCTCTCTGCCCCTCTGCTGCTCATGCTGTCTGTATCTCTCTCTCAGAAATAAATAAAAAAAAAACATTTAAAAAGATAAATAAAACTGTTCCCAAGCCTGATCTTCCCTAATTCTGTCACTGTCCCCACCCTGGTCCTGTCCATCGTCATCTCCCGCCTGGACCTTGGCAGCAGCCTCCTCACGGGGCTCTTGTTCCTATCCTGCCCCGACGCACAGCCAGAGGGACCCTGTGAGTACCTGGGTCAGGTCATGGCCCTCCTCTGCTCACAGCCCTCCTTCCCATGACACCTACCCAGTCAAGGCCAAGGACATAGTCATCTTCCTGGTTTACAAGGTCCTGCTGTCTCTCTCACCCACTCTGCTTCCTCAGACACATCGATTCAATCAATCACCCTCCTGGCTCAGAGTCTTTGCAATGCCTGTTCCCTCTGATAGAACGCTTGTCCCCACCGAGCTGCACTGCTTATTCCCTTGGTTTGGCTCAAAGCTCCTTCCTCAGCTGCTCACACAGCTTTGTTTTTATTCATCGTCTTCATCATTGCTTGTTTCTGACTTATATTCTGATTTATTTATTTGTCATCTGCCATCCCCTAAAGATCATCAGCTCCCCAAGGGCGGGGACTTGGCCTGTCTTGTCCATCAGTCTCCCCTGGGCCTGGCACACAGTAGGTGCTCAATCAGTGTTCGCTGAATTAATGAATTGCTCACTGTTGCTCGGATGGATCCCCTTATACTATTCTCTCACTTCTACAAGTACCGTCCTGGGTTAGAATTCCCTCCCCCTGGAGGCCCCACCCCCTGGTTTCACGGTCCCCTCAGGGCCATGGAGTGCGGGGAGATGGGCACTTGGGGCAGCCCGGTGAGGCCCACCTGAGATGAGGTGCTTCTCCGAGAGCATGATCTTGGTGACAGGGCTGCGGTGCACGGTGAAGGTCTGGAAGAGCTGGGGCCCGGAGCCCACGGTCTCGGGGTGCTGCACAATGACCCGCACGCCCCCTGAGCTGGTGCCGTAGGCGATCTCGATCCAGTTCCCACTGTCACCTGGTGAGGGGCCGAGGACGAAGAGAGTGACAGGGTCACAGGGAGGGAGAAACCAAGGCAGAGAGAAAGAGGACACAGACAGCCAGAAAGCAAGGAGAGAGGGCCAGACAGAGAGAACAAGGCAGTGAGATGTGAGAAAGGGAGAGACAGAGGGAGAGATCAGAGAAAGGGAGCAGCAGGGACAGAAAATAAGGCAGAGAGAGAAAGAGCTAATAAGAGAGAGGAGTGCCTGGGTGGCTCAGTCAGTTCATGAGCTCATGGTTCGTGGGTTCGAGCCCCGTGTAAGGCTCTGTGCTGACAGCTAGCTCAGAGCCTGGAGCCTGTTTCAGATTCTGTATCTCCCTCTCTCTCTGGCCCTCCCCTGCTCACGCTGTCTCTTTCTCTTTCTCTCAGAAATAAGTAAAACATTAAAACAATTTTTTAAATAAATAAATAAGAGAGAGAGGACAAACATAGAAAAATAGAGGGGCACCTGGCTGGCTCAGAAGAGTGTGCAACTCTTGATCTCGGGGTCACGAGTTCAAGGCTCACTTTGGGTGTAGAGATTACTTAGATAAATTAAAACCTAAAATTTTTAAGTTCATTCATTCATTCATTTTGAATGCTAGCAGGAAAGGAACAGAGAAGGTGGGAAAGAGAATCCCAAGCAGAGCCCAACGTGATGCGGGGCTCAATCTCACAACCTGTGAGATCATGACCTGAGCTGAAACCAAGAGTCAGATGCCTAACTGACGGAGCCACCCAGCTGCCCCAATAAATGAAAACTTTAAAAAGAAAAGAAAAAAACAGAAACAGGGAGGCAGATGGAGCCAAGGAACTGGATCACAGAGAGGGATATAATGACAGACGCGGAGGGAGATGGAATTAGAGGGAAAAGCTGAAAAGCACAGAGACATACAGATCGAAGGCAAGACAAGAAAATGCAGCCCGGTGTCTGAGGGACGCCCCCCCCCCAACTTTCCAGACGGGAAAAATTATTTTGCAATTGCCAGAAGCTTAATGGCCCATCTTAAGGGATGTGGGCAGGTAAAATGTGGTCTTCGGATTTTGTGCAGCAGCTCAAAGCAATGGGTTAGGCTTGTGGACAGCAAAATGGACGGACATTAAACCTATGGCGGGGCGGACAGAAGTTAAGGGGACAACTGACATATATACCCGTTTCCGCAGATTCAAAGCCTGCCCACAACACCCATTTCGTAAGGACACACACAAATGACGAGATATACGTTAAACGTGATTGCATGGTGGCCTGGGGCAGGGAGGGGGATGGGGAAGAAGGGAATAAATACATGAAAGCAGCAAAGGGCCTTCCGGGGAAGAAAAGACGACACGTGTGAAGTTAGGTGGGTTATTAGTTTACTACTGCCGGGGTACAATGCACTGTGAGCCCTCCCTCACACCGTACACACCAGGTAAGTTGAAAAGCAGCACAGACCTGTGTTTAAGAGTGAAAACTACAGTTTCTAGGAGAAAACACAGGGGAAATTTTCTTTCACAACCCGGGAGTAGGCAAGGACATCTTAGGATGCAGAAAGCACTAACCATTAAAAACAAAAGAAAAAAAGAAAAAATAAATTAAAAACCAGCCATTAGGTTAGGTTGGGAAAGTCAGACACAAAAGGCCACGCGTTGTTACGGTCCCGTTTATACGAAAGGTCCAGAGTAAGTAGATGCACAGAGGCGGAAAGGAGATTAGGTTTCCAGGGCTTGTCGGGAGGGAGAACGGGGTATGACTGCTAACAGAGTTCAGGGTCCCTTTTTGGGGTGATAAAGATCATGGCCTGGGACTAGGTAGTAGTGATGATTGTACAACCTCGTGAATCTACTAAAAATCACTGAATTGTTGCCTCAGAATGGAGAATGTTATGGTATGTGAGTTACATCTCAAGAAAGACAAACAAGGGGCGCCCGGGTGGCTCAGTTGAGCATCTAACTCTCGATTTCAGCTCAGGTCGTGATCTCATGGTCGTGGGTTTGAGCCCCGCATCCGGCTCTGTGCTGAAAGCTCCGAGCCTGGAGCCTGCTTTGGATTCTGTGTCTCCCTCTCTCTCTCTCTGTCCCTTGCCGGCTCGCTTTCTGTCTCTCTCTCTCAAAAATAAACATTAAGAAATTAAAAAACAAAACAAAACAACAACCTCTCTTTCTCTCCCTGTGCCCGTGCCCTGCCTGAGTACGCATGCTCTTTCTCTCTCTAATACAATTTTATTTATTTTATTATTTTTTTTGAGAGAGAGAGAGAGACAGAGCGCAAGCTGGGGAGGGGCAGAGAGAGAAGGAGACAGAATCCGAAGCAGGCTCCAGGCTCTGAGTTGTCAGCACAGAGCCCGATGTGAGGCTCGAACGCACAAGATCATGACCTGAGCCAAAGTCGGCCGCTTAACCAACTGAGCCCAGGCGCCCCTTCTAGTACAGTTCTTTAAAAGTAAACAATAATTAAAAAGAAAACCTTAGCCTATTTTTCTGCATTTAAAGCCAAGAAACCAAATTTAAAAAACTGTCCCAGGGGCACCTGGGTGGCTTAGTCAGTTAAGCGTCCGACTTTCGCTTAGGTCATGATCTCGCGGTTCGTGGGTTTGGGCCCCGCGTCGGGCTCTGTGCTGACTGCCAGCTCAGAGCCTGGAGCCTGTTTCAGTCTGTGACTCCCTCNTTGTTTTATGGGCGTGCAAGCATCATGTCCTCATTGCAGATGTGGAAAAGAAATGCAAAGATGAACTACTAGTGGCCAATTCTGCCCCTGGTTGGAGAGAGCGGCCACAGCGCAGCCCCCGGGAACTGTGCTTATATACCAGTGGGGCCCAGTGTTTGCTGAATGACTAAATGAGAGTTGAATCTTTTCTCCTCCCAGTAAATCTCACGGGGTCATGCTACATAGTGGTGGGGAGGTGGCTGTGGGCTGGGGGCTGCTGGCCAGGGATGGGGGGCAGGGGCGAGGGAGGNTACTGGTCTTGGGGGTGAGGTAGACGCTGAGGGCAGTGACTCCATCCTCTGCCGGGTCCCGGTAGAGCTCACTGACAAGAAGGTCATTGTCCTTCATGCGCAGGGGAAACTTCTGCACGTCTGGGGCGGGCGGGGGAGAGCAGCGTGGGCTCGTTCAAGGCGCTCAGCCTCCCGCCCCCCCCTTCCCACTTCCCGGGGAGGTTCTCAGGCACATGGGGCGCCCACTGCTCACCCACATAGTAGATGGAGCCATTGGCACAGCCCAAGAGGAGGAAGGAGCCCGCCGCGTCGTAGCTGGTGATGGGCTGCACGTCCTGGACCTGGGGGCAGGCAGGACAGGCTGGGGCTGGGGCGTCCTCCCCGCCCCCGCCTCCACGGCACCCCTCAGGGCATCCCCCCAACTCCAGAACCCACCCGGGGTTTCTGGGCCCCCTTCTCTCCAGCCTCACCTGCTCTAGGTCTATCTCCATCTGTGCCTCTGTCTCTGGAAGTCTCTGGGTCAGCGCCTCCGTCCTCTGGCCTCTCATTGACCCCATATTTCTAGCTTTTTCTATTTACCTCTGTCGGTCTCTGCCTCCCTTGAGCGCCACCGTCTTCCAGTCCTGGCTTCACGCTGCCCACCCTCCCCTCTCTCCATCACCTCTTTCTGACCTCCTCTGTTTCTTTTTGTCTGTTTCCCTCCCTCTATCTCTGTCTCTCTCTCCTTTCTCTGCTTTTCTGTCTCTCTTTCCCAAACACGCTCGACAGGAGAAAGCAATACCATAGGTGTATTTTTCTTTACGTTTTGGACATGGCTTAGGAGGGGGCAGAGGGAACGACAGACGTTTACCGTCTGTCTCTGGGTGTCTGCCTCCTACGGCATCTTTACTCACCTGCTCCCCCCACATCCAGTGCCTGGAGAAGCCTCTCTTCTTGGCAAACCCAATATCTTCCCTGTGGGCTCAGCGGCCCCTCTTCCAGAGAGGCCTCCCCGACTCCTCCTCCTCAGGCCTTTGTCACCCCAGCACCCCCACCAGGATCTGGCCCGCTGCTGCTGGGGTCTCTAGCTCTCTCCAGCTCGGGAGGGGCAGAAAGGAACCCCCCCTGGGTCTGCGCAGCCCGGACCCCCGGGAAAGGGGCAGCCAGCCTCTGACCTGCCAGTGCTTGGTGACGGCATTCCACACCCCGATGCGCCCCGTGTGGCTCGTGGCGATGAGCTGGTTCCCAACGAAGAATAAGGCTTCCACGGGCACCCCCAGATGGAAGACTCCTGCAGAGGGCAAGGAGCACTCAGCCGGGACCCCACTTCATGGGGGGAGAAGGGAGGAGGGCTGGGGGAGAGGCCGGTTGCGCAGCGGCCCAGTCCAGGAAGAACTCAAGGGCCAGAGGATTCGGTTGGGCCATGGAATCTTTATAGGCTAGAGGATTCTAGCAGGAATTACAGGATTACACAGGCCAGACTCCTGACAGGTGTGGGACTCCAACATGGTTGAGGTTTTCAATTAGGCACACAGAGGGGTGCCTGGGTGGCTCAGTCGGTTGAGCGTCCGGCTTCAGCTCAGGTCATGATCTCACATCGTGAGTTTGAGCAGTTCGAGCCCTGTGTCAGGCTCTGTGCTGACAGCTCAGAGCCTGGAGCCTGCTTCAGATTCTGTCTCCCTCTCTCTCTGCCCCTCCCCTGTTCATGCTCTGTCTCTTTCTCTCAAAAATAAATAAAACATTAAAAAACAATAATAAGGCAAACAGAGATGTCTAATGGAAACATAGACTCTAGCAGGCTCTGGGATTCCCCTGGCATGGAGATCTCACAGGGCAGGGGATTCGGACAGAGGGGAGAATCAGATGTGGGTGGGTTCTTCTACAAGCCAAGGAATTCGAACTGGATACAGAATTCTAAAGGGTTGGAGCATCTTAATAATGCAAAGAATCCCTATGGGTGTAAGAGCTTATAGAGTGGGCCATTCTTACAGGCCAGCAAATTCCAACCGGATAGAGAATTCTGAGAGAGAACAGGTTGAAGCGTAATTCTAAAGGGCAGAAGGTTCCGGAAAAGTCCTGCTGCCATACCGATCTCGGAGCCACCGCCTTCTGCCTGCAGAGCCCACAGCAGGATCTCGCTGCCGGTAGCCACTGCCGCCATCTTGTCGTGTTCACCCAAAGCCCCACCGAGCGCCCGGGCTGTGAGTGCCAGTCGCTCAATGGGCCAGTCCAGGCGGGGACTGGAAAACACCAGCTGCCAGCCGGAGGCTTCTTTCAGCCTGGAGAATTGGGGGATATCATCAGAGCCCCCGCTGTAAGCCCTCCCCATCAACAGGGCTTGCGCGTCTGGCCACCCCCCGCCTCCCCCAGCACCTATAGCAGACGAGAAACTGGGTATAGGCCACAGCGATCCAGTTGTGATGTCCACACACCAGGCGCACCATCCCCGGCTCCTCTGGTAGCCCTTGGGGGGAAGAGCAGGGATCAGGGCTGGGTCGCAGGGGCCCCAGTCCCCCAGGAGACAGAAACATACCCGATGGGGAGGGAGGAGCTCTCTCATCCAGCATTCGGCCCAGCAGCCCCGCATTGCCCAGGTTGGGGGGCATCGTGTTGCTCCGTCGGACGGGGGTTGGGCGTCCCCCCGACTGCTGGGGCCCCGCCAGGCTGTGGCGGCTCCTCCGTTTTGCTGGGAACACTGCGGGGGTGGGGGGGGAGATAAGGAGCAGAGGGACAAGAACTGTGATAACTGCCTTGTAGCCGGCACTTCAAATACGCCGGATACTGAGTTCCCCACACGAGGGCAGAGGCTCGGGCGGAAAGATTTTCGGTGGTGTGAGCACGGGCCACACATCAATGACACTGAGTCACACAGCAGGTTACTGCCTTTTCCGGTCTTTTGAGCACATCTCAGAGGACGAATCAGTTTGGTGCTGCCTTCTCAGTATTTGCCAATCTGCTGTTTTAAGAGATGGAAGCTGAAGGCCGCCTGCGTGGCTCAGGTCATGATCTCACAGTCTGTGAGTTCAAGCCCCGCAGTGGGCTTGCCGTTGTCAGAGCAGAGCCCCCTTGGGATCTTCTGGGCCCCGCCCATCTCTGTCCCTCTCTGGCTCCTACTTGAGCGCTCTCTCTCTCAAAAACAAATAAAATATTTTAAAAATTAAAAAAAAGAAAGAAATGGAAGCCGATTTGTTTGGCAGGCAGTAGCCTCATAATTGTTATTTCAAGGTTTTATTTTCACATTTATTTATTTATGGTATAAATGCAGTGATAGAAAGCTTCTATTTTTTAAGGTTTATTTATTTGTTTGTTTGTTTGTTTATTTGAGAGAGAGAACAGAAGTGGGGGAGGAATGCAGGGAGGGAGAAAGAGAGAGAATCCCAAGCAGGCTCCACACTGTCAGCCCAGAGCTCGACGTGGGGCTCAAACCTACAAACCGCAAGATCATGACATGAGCCAAAGTTGGATACTCAACTGACTGAGGCAGGTATCCCTTAAAGCTTCTATTTAAAGTGATTTTTTTATGGGGTGCCTGGCTGGCTCAGTCGGAAGAGTATGTGACTCATATACATGTGTGTGTATATGTTATATCTATATATATACCATACATATACACAACATATATCTATATGTAAATGTTTATTTTAATTATTTTTTGACAGAGAGAGAGCAAGCAGGGGAGGGGCAGAGAGAGAGGGGGACAGAGGATCCAAAGCAGGCTCCATACTGATAGCAGCCAGACTGAATTGGGACTTGAACTCACAAACCATGACATCATGACCTGAGTTGAAATTAAAAGTCAGATGCTTAACCGACTGAGCCACCTAGGTGCCCCGAGTATGTGACTCTTGATCTTGGGGTTGTGAGTTTGAGCTCCCTGCTGGGTACAGAGATTATTTAAATCAATAACTAAACTGAAAAAATAAATAAATAAATAAATAAAGACTTAAAAAAAAAAAAGCACAGTAAAACTAAGTTGAGAAAACAAAAGCACCGATCTTCATATTTGGCAAACTTCATGAAGGTAGGTCTGGACATACTGAACTTCCCCATTTTGTTCCTTCTACCAATCAGCAAAGCCTAGTGGACTACAGTTCCCAGCAGCCACCGAGGCATATCTTCCATGGCTAGCAGGGTGGCTGATCTAAGGTCCCATGGAGATTATGGTCAATAACTCTCCTTTAATGTTTCTGCCTCCATGCACAGGACCTCAGTTCTTCCTGAGCTTCCTCAAGGGAGATCAGTCGTGGACTACAACCCCCATCAGACTCCAAGGCATATTTCTGAGCCTCAGGGGACTGGAAATGCTCCTTCCTACTTCCTTTCCAAGCTTTAGTCAAGTCTCTGATATAAGACTACAACTCCCATAGTGTCTCAGGGCTCACAGCAAGGGCTGTGACTTTATGGGAAATGTAGTCTTTTTTTTTTTTTTTTAGATTTTTTTTTTAAATGTTTTTATTTATTTCTAGGAGAGAGAGAGACACAGCGTGAGGAGGGGAGGGTCAGAGAGAGAGGGAGTCACAGACTGAAACAGGCTCCAGGCTCTGAGCTGGCAGTCAGCACAGAGCCCGACGCGGGTCTCGAACCCATGAACCGCGAGATCATGACCTAAGCGAAAGTCGGATGCTTAACCGACTAAGCCACCCAGGCGCCCCGGGAAATGTAGTCTTTAGTCCACCCTCCCTCCCCTCCATCCCTTAGCTGTGCCCACCTGGTGGAGGCAGGTAACCGTTGAAGAGAACGTTTCCACACGAAGATCGGTCCAACTCCTCCCGCAGCTGCAGGCGTCGAACTGAAGCACAATAACTCGATGGCTGGGACTTGGGGGGTACTGAGGCAGACCCTATCCCCCTCCCCAATCTCATTCTCCACCCCATCCCCCAGATTTAGGACCACATCCGGTGCTCTTGGCTCTAAGCCAAACTTCTTTCAAGAGAGGGGAAGAAGGGGCATCATGAGAACTGGAACTTGTTTTCTATGCAGTGAGGGTGCTCATGCGGTGAGGCCCGCACTTACCCAGAGGAGTGAGCCCATAGAACTGGGCTTCGTGGAGGAGGCTGGAACCATGGACACCCCTGGGTAGTAGAAGTGACTAGGGGTCAGAGTCTGGGAAATGGGAGTGGGTGGAGAATTCTAAGGAGAAGTTTTCAAAAACTGTACAGAGAATCCCAAGAGGTAGCGAATTTTGACTGGATCAAGAATCTAAGGAGTGATGATATATATGGGCAGTGAAAAGGTGTGTGTGTGTTGGGGGGAGGGGTGTTTGGGGTAAATTCTAAGCACACGATTTAACTATGATCAAGGAGCTTAAGTAAACATTCTGAAGGGAAGAAGGTGAAGACAGTGGGGTCCCTTTATTCCCATGCAAACCTGGGGTCCAACTCTTTGGTGCGCAGGAAGTTGAGGATGGGGGCGAAGACGGTGGGGTCCCTGTCGATGAAGATCTGCAGGAAGGGGGGCAGAGGATGGATGGGGCAAAACGCGGGGCTGAGTGGGGCTCCTGACCCTCCTCCTACCCGCTGCCCCATTTCAGCTCTTGCCCTACTCACAGCTCCAGTCTCATCTTTCAGTGTCGAGATGCGTCCGCTCAGAAGGCTGTAGGGAGGGGATGCAGAGCAGGTGTAAAGGGCAGGGTGTGTGTGTGTGCGCAGGGGGAAGGGGCTGGGGAAGGGGAGGCAATTAAGTCTCCCCATACCCTCTCTTCCTGCCCCCCACCACCCGACCCAAACTCGCTCTCCCGATCACCTGGAGAAGAAGGAGTCTGGGATCCAGGTGAGAGTCTGGCGAGAGGTACTGAACCTAGGCGGGTAAAGTGAGCGCACAGTAGGGGATAGGAGGAGGGAAGGAATGGAGCTCCTCACCCACCCCACCGCCCTTGCGGACGCCAGTCTGAGCACTCCCGCTATCAGCAGGGGGCGGAGCAATCCTTGATGGACAGGGATTCCCCCTGGGAGAGGCGGTACTCCCATCCCGTTCCCAGTCCCCGAGGTGGGGGCCTCAGGAATTTCCTGCACTCACCTCTTGCCTCCCACGTTCAGATGAATCACCTCCCCCGGAGGCCCCCGACCTGGGACCCCTTCTGCTGCAGGCGTCGCGGCTGCCATAGCCCCTGGGCGAGCCGGCCGGCCAGCACCCGCTTCCGGGTCTGCACTCGGGTCCCGCCCCCCACTGCCTGCTCATTGGCCTAGAGACTCCCAGAGCCGCGGGCAATTGGACACAGCGCTCACCGTCGCAGTTAAACTCTCTGCCTCCTTAAAGGGACCCACCTTTCCTGGGCTGGACGGGGCGTACCTCAAGTCTCTTTTGGGGAAGTTTAATTACAAGCGCTAGCAAAACATTCCTGTATCCCTCTGGTTCCCATTTTAAGCATGGAATCTGGGTGCTTCGTCGCGGATATGTGTTTAGACCCCGAAATTAGTCCACATCAAAGGGACACCCAAATGTTCCGTGCAGCCAGTCTCTCCCCGCACCGCTCCCCATTCCCCTCCCCCCGCACATCCTCTCAGGCGCAGCCCACGAAACGCGAACAAACCAGAATAGACCGTCAAAGCCAAAGTATTTATTATAGGTACATACAGTGTGCGCCTGCCACACCGCCCCACACCCTGGGCCCCAGCGGCTCCTCCAGGCGGCTATGGGGGCTGCCCACAACCCGGTTCCCCCACTCCCTAGGGAGGTGCTCCTGCCAGAAGCATGCAGGGGGGAGGGCTTCCCCTCGCCCCTCCCCTCACGCAGTGGCATTTACAGCTGGAGGGGGGAGGAGAGAGGAAGACAGTTTTGAGCTTTGACGCCCCTCCCATTAAAAGCCTTCGCGGATGCGGGGCGGGGGAGGAGGAGGTCGACGTTTTGCAAAAATAAACTAAGTCAGGAATTAACCGCATGGCTCTGAGACGGCGGAGTGCAGGGGCTAAGGCCCCTTCACTCCTCCTTCCCAGACAGAGATCAAGGCAGCATTGGAAGTGAGGTAAAGGCGGGGAGGAGGCGTCCCCTCCCCACCCCCTAGCACCCTGGATGGTCCAGGGGACCTCACCAGCGGCCCCGTGCCCATCCCTAGGGCGGAGAGGGCGGCAGGAATTATCGCCCCTACCACCCCAGCTTCTTGGGGCAGGATCTGGGGATCGGGGCAGGGGGCTTGGCTCAACTGGCCCCTTACCCGCCCCGCCCAAACTCAGTTATTGCATAAAAATAATGGAGCCCCAGCACCTGGGGTGGGGTGGCGAGCAGGAAGGGGCCGAGATATGGCTATAGGGGCAGCAATCCCCCCCACCACTTCCTGGAGTGCAGAAATCCCCTCCTTTCCAGTGCCCATCTTGGCGCATCCGCATTGTTGGTGGAACAAGAGGCTCCCGCCCCTGCGGAAGAGAAAGTGTCTTTGTGCCCACAGTGCGGAGAGAAGGGGCGGGGACGTGTGTCAGGCCCAGGGGGTGGGAAGTCACTTCCGGCGCCCGCTGGCCCTGCGCTCCCCTGCCTCCCGCTTGGGATTGCCCTCGTCCGTGGAGGAGGTGGTGGGTAGTGTCTGCCCCCAGCGGGCGATCTCAGCGTGTTCTCCCACTGAAGCGGCCACAGCCTCCAGCCAGCCGTTCATCTCCTCCTGGGGAGAGAAACAGGGCACAGAGTCCGGATTTGGAAGAAGGCAGACTGAGTAATAGATGAACCTGGAATCGGACTGGCATCTGAACTTGCGTTTTCCAGTCTATTAGAAGGGGTAATAACGATGCAAATCGTCACATAGCACTTCATACGTGCCAGCCTCTGTTGTGAGTGCTTCTGTGGAGTAATTCACTTAATCCTATGGAACTGGAGTATATCTAACTGCCACTATAAACAACAACATAAACAATGATAACTCGGCGACATTTATAGAGCACTGACCTTTACCAGGCCAGGTAAGTGCTCTGTTTGTATCAACTTAATTCTCACAAGAACCCTAGAATGGAAAACTATTTTTATCTCCGTTTTAAAAGTAAATTGGCATGGAGAGAATACAGGCCTACCCCAGAGCGGCTGGTAAGAATGAATGAGATGAAGAGCATGATTTTTGACATCTCTAAACCACCTCCATGCCTGCTCCTTGCCACGCCTTAGTCCCAAGGTTCACTCTCGCCCACCTCCTCCCCTCCCCACAGGCCGGCTGGGGGCCAGCCTTGTGCCCTCCCATGCCCTCCCTGTCTGGTTGCCTCCTGGGCTCCACACCTCCTCTCTCCCTCTCCCCAATCTACCCTGCACATTGTTGCCAAAGGATCTTTCTTACATATCACTGTAACCTCTACCCCCAGTCTTGCTCAAACTCTACCATGGCTGCCCAATGCCCTTAGGACAAACTTCAACCTCCTTCAAATGGCCCACCGGCTCTGTGAGATCCAGCTCCTGGGAACCTCTCTGGGATCCTTCCTCCTTGAACCCTCCACCAACACAGTTAATGCTTTGGATTTCTGTGCCTCTGGTTCTTTGCACATGCTCTTTTCTCTGCCGGTATCACCCCATTTTAGCTAAACTCCCATCCTTTATCTTTCCAGGGGTGCCTCAGGGGCCAAGGCAAGGAGGCTGGACTTTGCCCTGGGGCTTCCAGACAGCCCTCCAGATCCCTGCCTCCCCTCCCCCCCTCCTTAGGTTAGGAACTTCCTCTGGGCTCTCATTGTCAGTGGGCTTTTCCATTCATAGCCTGGTGACTCTGGCCTGTGTTTCTGGCTCGCAGTTGTATCACTCTGGGCCAGGAACCAGCCAGCCAGGTAGCTCCTGAGGTCCAGATAGGGGAGAGAAAGGACCAGATCTCACCTCATCTTTAGCCTGGAGCAAAAACTCGCTGCCATCCTGGGTCCTGTAGGAGGGGACACAGAACTTGGAGAATCTGGGGCAGGGGCCCGGCCCACCCATCCACCAACTATCCTCCAGGGAAGCAGGGTATTGCTGGGGGTGGGTGGGAGGGAGTTGGGCCTTGGATCCCTCCCCCTTGCCCATTGGGGGGCTCACTGGAGCTTGAAGACGTGCTTCTTTTTCTTGTAGTCACTAGCCACCTCGCTGGTGGCCTTGTGCAGGCTGAGCAGTGGCTCCCCGCCGTGTGTGCCCCCAGACGCCGGACCCTTGGCGTCCTTGTAGAAGCCCAGCTCCCCCTTGCTGAGCACGCAGTACAGGCTCACCCAAGACCTGGGGTGACGATATGGGGCTCAAGGCAGAGTCACAGCACTCTGCCTGGGAACTCTTCATTAATACCTTTCATGGCTGAAAACTCCTGAGCCTTCCTTCTTCTGGGCCTCTGCCCTAGTTGGGCCATATGTCTGGGGTGCTCTTCCTTATGGATGTTCCTGAGCTGAGATTCTAAGACTCTCAGTTCCAAGCCTTATGCTGACCCCTGCTGGGCTTGCCCTTCCATATCCCCTCCCATACTGAAATTCCTGAAGGCAAGACTAAGCTGTCTTCTCCATAAGCCTTTGCTTAGGCATGTACCTTGCTACTCCTCCACCCACCGTGGAATCCCCTGAAAGGAGATCTATGCGTCTAGAGTCTGGGATGAGGAATTCCTATCTCCCTATTCAGCCAACGCCTCAACGGAGGAGGAAGTCTCTCGAGTGAAATACACAGAAAGTGCCTCTTTATTCCCACCTCAGCCTCACCACAAGGAAGAAAGACTGTCTCAGGGCAAAATCTCAACCTGTTTTGCCCATTGCACATCTTGGACATAGGCCTCACTTGGCTCCGTATCCTGCGCCTCCCTTTTTTGGCTCCACCTCTCCCCAGATTCTGCCTCCCAGTAGGACAAAAAATGGGTTGGACAAACATGAGCTGGCCTCCAAGAGTAAGTCGCTATTTAGACACCTGTATTTGCCCCCTACCTTAGACCTCAGAGCTTGGGATCTGCCCCTTTTCAGACCTCTCCGCCCACCCCAACAACAATGTGAAACTTTGAGGGTGGATCCACCCCGTTCATTGGTTGGATGAGCAAGCCATTGGAACCCTGTAGACTAGAACCCAAATCCAATTTGCTGTTAGCTCTATATAGTTAACTCCTGAGTTGGTTGCTATGAGTTGGGTGGCAATTTATTTACACTTAAAAACATTTTATTCCTTTCCGGTCCAGCTCCCACCTAAGTCCCACCCCCCCGGTCACCGGACTAAACCTTCAGTTTAGTTGCCGCTGCTCTGGTTCTAAGATTCGAGTCCTTGTANACTTATTGGACACTCTGAGCTTGGGACCCGCCTTCCAAAACCCCGCCCACGCGCTCACCGGTTGGACGACTTGCGGTTAGCGTCGAGCTCGCGCTTGCGCAGCAGGAAGCCCTCGTGCTGCACTGTGTGAGTGGGCGGTGGCGGAGGCGCGGGGGCGGAGCCGCCCTGGGCCGGGGCGGAGCGCGAGCGCCGGCTTCCCCCTCCCTCACCACCCTCTCTGGGCCGCGGCCGCCG
>NW_027531899.1:596859-597809 GCF_008692635.1 Crocuta crocuta
GACGGCTGTGTGAAGGGAGGGGGAAGAGGGGTGCTGTCCATAGGGGGGGTGTTGGGGCCATCTGTCTGGGGGGACTCACGGGTCTGGGGGTCCCATCTGTCTTGGAGGCGAGTATGGGAGGGCCTCGGGGCTGGAGACCCAACTTTTAGGGGCCCCATCGGTGTCGGGAGTGAGTCTGTCAGGACTCCTGGGTTCGGAGTCGCTCTCGATCTTAGGGAGGAAAGCGCTAGCTCTGTGGAGGTTGGGAGTGCAGGCACGTTGGTGTCCCAGCTGTCTGTAGGAGGAATCTGGGACTTCTGTGTGTGTGTGTGTGTGTGGCTGTCTGCGAGGATAACTGAGACCCCACCAGGCTAGAGAAAGTCCAGGACAGATGTGGGAAGAGTGTGGAATCTGTGTGTAGAGGTGGGTAGGATTCTCCTTAGGTTGGCGGCCTTATCTTTCTTAAGGAGAGATTTTCAGATTATGGGAGGCATCTGGGGGCCCTCTCCCTCACCCCCTGAGAATCTCTGCAGGGTTCAGATGGGCGGGGGGCGTTGGTGTTCCTGGGTCCTGGCTCCTGCTCTGAGGAGAGGGTTCCCCATACCCCCACCCATCCTGAGGCTCAACTTACCCCAACAGGGAGCCCTGGGCCTGCTTCTTTCTCCTGCAGCTGCTCCACGATGTCAGCCAGGGTGGCCTTCCTGGGAGGGGAGGCCGGAAGACCCAGTGAACTGGGGTGCCCTCTCCCAGGGACCAGCTTGGTTGGCTGGAGAAGCCTCTATCTCCTAGCCTGAGATGCCGGGCACCGGGCGCCTGTCTGCTCCTGAAGCTACCTTCCTAGTGCTTGGCTTATACACCATAGGGACTTGGGACATGTCTGCAGGAAGACAGAACCTCTCCTTTGAGTTTTAACCAGAGAAACATCCAAACTGGTGCCTTCAAGCCTTTAAACACTATGTTGCCTTCCTCCC
>NW_027531899.1:598020-598782 GCF_008692635.1 Crocuta crocuta
ACTTCCCCCGTCCCAGCCCTGGTCACTTTGGGTCGTCACTATCCAGTGTTTCCCCCACTGGACTAGGATCTCCACCAAAGCCGGGCTGAGGACAGTTTGGCCACTGCTCTCTCCAGCACATACCACATACAGCATGGGGGACTCAGCAGAATTAAAAAGGGGTCAAGAGCTCACTGTCTCCAAAACGTATTTATCAGCTGATAGGGTCAATCTGTCCATCACAATGGTTAACAACACTGGACTCTGAAAGGCCTGGGTTCCAGTCCTGCTTCATCCAAACTGACCGACTTGCCCTCTCTGAGCCTCAGTTGCCCCATCCGTAAAACGGAGATGCCAGGAGCCCCCAGTTTATAAGGTGGAGAAAGGCTGTCATAATGGATTAGAAAATGGTTTCACCATTAGCCCAGTAGAGAAACTGAGGTGCAGAGAGGACAAAATCCCTGCCTGGGCCACCTTGGCAGAACTGGGCCACCAAGGGCCAGAACTCGGCGGCTAAGTCCTTTCCTTCAACAGAACTGCCAGCGTGGGAGCATGGGCACCTCCCCTCACCTCTTTCAGTCTGTTTACACCTCTGCAAAATGGGTACCAGGATAGTAAGCAGTTCTGAGCCCCAGAAGCCCTCCCCCTCGGGGCCCGCCTGGCTCCAGGAGGTCTCCGTGTCCCCTCTCCCTCACTCCCCGGGCACCTGAGGGCCTCACCCCTTGGCCAGCTCTCCTCTGGTAGGCGTCTCCTGTTCGCTGGACTCCTGTCTCTCCAACCTCC
>NW_027531899.1:598880-624164 GCF_008692635.1 Crocuta crocuta
TCTGCCGATTCCTGCCGCTCCGGTCGCCGCCTCCTGGGCAGCTCCTCGGCGCGATCAGCCGACTCCTGGCGCTCTGGCCGCGGCCGGACCTGCTCCGCCGCCGCGAGGGCCCCGGGGGTCTCCGCCGCCTCCTCGGGTGCGGCGGGCGGGGCTGGAGTCTCCACCCTCCCCNTGTGTCCGAGGCCCGACGAGCCAGGGGCTCCAAGCCCCTCTCGTAGCCCCCTGGCCGCAGTAGGGGCGCTGCCTTGGCCGCCAGTTCCGTGGGGTCTCCAAAGAACTTGCGCCCCAGCAGGGGCGTCGGGGGCTGCTTGCTCTGTTCCGCCTTGAGCTTCTCTATCTGGGAACGGAGAGGCCAAGGTCAGGGAAAGGGGCGTGGTGGGGGGCGGGTCTGGGAAGAGGCCCCTGGGTTGCTTGCCTCACCATGCAGTTTAGCAGTTTCTATTACTGAAAAAGCAAGGTTGTGCAGGCCTGCGTCCATGTTTCCCCCCTGCCGGGAACTCAATTCCTTTTTTCCTTGGCAAACGTCTAGTGTTAAGAATCCGCTAAATAATCACTTTCTCTAGGTGACTTTCTGACCCCCCGCTGCGTCCTTCCTGAATGCCCCCCAACCCAGGACATTGAAGCAAGGGTCTCACTCAGATCGCCTCCCGTCTACGCCAGGACACGTGCTCTGGGCTCCCACAGCACCTGTGTTTCCCCCATTCCAGCCCTGGGCTGTCACTGTCTGGTGGCAGGTCTGTCCCCACCCCCACCCCCTGCCTCTTCCCCTACTGGACTGGGAGCCGGTGAGGATCTGTCTTAGCCCTCACTCAACACAGCGCTGAGCCCCAAGTTCGGGTCCTGGTATGTCTGTCTCATACAGACGGACGGACAGGTGGGTGATGGGGGTGGGTGGCTGGGGCAGGGTCTCGGGTGCTGACCGTGGTCAGGCGCCGCAGAGAGCTGAACCTTTCTTCCCAGGCTGCAGCCGCTTTGCGGAAGGCCTCATGTCGCCGGATAAGCTGTTCCACCTCATCCACGCTGCTGCCCAGCTCCCGGCTCTGCAGGAGCGGCTCTTGGGCCGTCAGCCAGGCATCGGCCACCACCGCCTCTTGGGCAAACTGGTGCACTTCCAACACTGAGGGGGGACATCGGGGGGGTGAGGGCGATGGGTGCACCTGTGGGCCCTTCACGGGGCACTGGCTGCGTTCTCTGTCCCTCCGCACCCCCTCCACGCCCTCCGGCTTCCTGTATCCCAGCCCTGACCACTCTGGACTCTGCAGGAATGAGAGGGGCTGGGGTATCGGGGGGAGGGCACCAGCTTCTCCCCTGGGTGTCCTCCACCAGGGAGTCAATGGCAGAGCAGTCCTCTTGTCCACCCCCCGCCCCCCCAGGCCTTCATGTTTGCTGCTGGACACCCATGAGCAGTGCGCGAAGCATGCCCGGTCTCCCTCTGGGCCTTTCCAAGCATGCCAGTCCCTGCGCGCTTGAACCCCATGCGGCTGGGCCCCCACTCACTCTGCTGCAGCCACTCCCAATGGCGGTCCCACTTGTCTGACACCTCCTCCTTCCTGGTTCCCAGCTTGTCCAGCTGTGCCTGGATCTGGGAGTGGCGGATGGGTGGCAGAGGCGTCAAGGGGGGCTCCCGCTCCAACGGGCACGGATGGCAGAGGGGGACCCCCGCGCCCCTTCCCACCTCATCAGCCATGGCGCTCTTGTTGAGCAGCAGAGAGCGCCCCAGCTCCTGGCAGGCCGTCAGCTCGGGTGCCCTCGCCTCCAGCTCAGTCTTCAGGCCCTGGTGGTAGTTCATGAGCACCTCCACTGACGATACATCCCTGCGGGGGGGGTGGGGGGTGGCGGGACTCTGAGCCTCGGGGAGCCTCTCCCCCAGCCCCCAGGGCAGATGCAACTGCCGGAGGAGCCCAAATCCCTGAGCCGGCTGTTCCACAGCATCTCAGGACACCCACCTTCTCAGACCAGGTGCCGAGGGGCCAAGCTCTGCACTGACTCCATGATTCCAGCCTTTTCCAAGGTGCTCAAATGGCACACTCTGAGGATTCAAACCTCAGGTGTCAAGGTCTCATTTTCTAACTTTTTAAAGCTCTGCTTCTTGGGGCGCCTGGGTGGCTGTCGGTTGAGCATCTGACTTCGGCTCAGGTCATGATCTCACGGTTCATGGGTTGGAGCGCCGCTTCAGGCTCCGGGCTGACAGCTCAGAGCCTGGAGCCTGCTTCCGATTCTGTGTCTCCCTATCTCTGCCCCTCCCCTGCTCACACTCTGTCTCTCTCTCTCAAATATAAGTAAACATTAAAAAATATTCTTAATTTTTTTAAAGTAAGCTCTACCCCCCCCCCATGGGGCTCGAACTCATGATCCCGGGATCAAGAGTAGCATGCTCTACCGACTGAGCCAGCCAGGTGCCCCTCAATAATTTTAATATTGACTACATGTTGAAATGATATGTATTTGGGTTAATAAAATGAATCACTAAAATTAATTTTCACTTGCTTCTTTGTACTTTTTTATTGAGTTAAAAAAATTTTTTTAAGTAATCTCTACACCCAACATGGGGCTCAAACCTACAACCTTGAGATCAAGAATTGCATGCTCCACTGACTGAGACAGCCAGGCACCCCTGTACTTTTCTGATGTGTCCAGAAGAAAATCTTAAATTATATATATGGCTCACACCTGTGGCTTTTGCATTATGTGTCTATCAGACAGTACTGTCCTCAGGTATCTATGTCCAAAACAAATCCCAAACTTCTGAAGGTCCCACCGGTCACCAAGCATAGCTTTGTAACACTTAATACGGCCAAACTTACTTCTGAAGATTCTGAATTATGATGATTCCTGCCTAAGACTCAGTAAGTCTGGAATGATCGATTTCCCCAAAGCGCCCTCCTCCGAAGTTCTCTATCTCAGTAAATTCACCCATTCATCCATGACTCCTCTTTTTCTCTCAGCCCCTGAAGCTACTTCATCCATCAGACTGGACATTTCAACTTTAAAACACACCCTGTGAAATGCTGCCAGACCTCTGAGACTTTGTTTTAAAGGAACCCAGCAAGGGGTGGGGGGGGAGGGGGTGTCGGGGAGGGGACAGATGAAACAAGACGGGCCAAACGTTGATGGGTGTTCACTCTCTGCAGGTGGGTTCACTGTACCGTTATCACTACTTCTGTGTACATTTAACATTTTTCCTAAGGAAATATTTTAATTCCTAAGAGGAATCGCTCCTCCCCATCTACAACCACCACACTGACCCAAGCCACCATCATCTCTCACCTGGATTATAGCAGCAGCCTCCTGGCTGGTCCACCTGTTTCTACCTCTGTTCTCTGTATTCCTTTCCCCACAAGGCATCTGGAGTAATCTTTCTCAAATGCACCTTATAGCACATGACGCCCCTGTGGTAAATAAAGTCTCCCACGCTCCCGTCTCAAAGAAAAAGGCAAACTCCTCACCGTGCCCTATTTCCTACCGCTCTCTACTCCCCCATCCTCCCCCCCCACTCCATCCAGCTGTAATGATTGTCTAGCTCCTCCTCAAACTACAACCTACCTCGGGGTCTTGGCACTTGCTGATCCCTCCACCTGGAAAATTGTTCCCCCCATTACTTTACCCAGCTCACCATCACTTCCTTTAGGCCTCCAGTCAAACGTCACATCTTCAGAGAGGCCTCGCCAGCTAGCACCTCATCCCCTCACCTTGCTTTGTCTTCAGAGCACTTATTACTATCTGAAGTAATATTAGGTGCTTTTTAATTTATTTGTTGCCTGTCTCTACGCTCAAAAGGTAAGCAGCATCAGGGAAGCAGCTTGGCCTTGCTCACCATCCAGCACACAGTAGGCATTCAAGAAATATTTGCTGAGTAAATGAACGTAGGCGAGGCCCCACAGTCACAGAAATAATGCTCGGTGTCCACCACGCTCCAAATCCCTGTCTTCCTGGACTCGCTGCTGGACTACATTTCCCAGCCTCCCTGGCAGACAGGTGGGGGCTCCTGGGCTGACAGATGGGAGTGCAGGTTTACTGCCCAAAACCTCCCGTGTAATCTTTGTCTCCTCTTCAGCGAATGCAACTTCTGGGGCCAAGTGATGCAAAGCCCTTGGGGCCCGGTCACCGCGGGATGGGTTTCCGTTGGCCACTCACATGGACGCGGCACACCAGCAATAAATCAGTGCCCACTACCCTCTAGGTTAAGCCACAAATGCAGTCCCACGCCCCGCTGTCCCTATCCTGGCTGCAGCCCACCCCGTGATGTGACACAGGGAGTGCAGCAGTGGGCAACTGGGAAGGCCAGAAGGCAAGAGAATGCCCTGAGCTGCCAAGGCCAGGCCTGACAAGGGGTCATAATACACATGAAGCATTTCGTCCTGTGCCTGGCAATTGGCTATTGAGATTTCTTAAGGGAAGGGGACTGCTGATGGGCTGCGGGGGATGGGGGGTGCCCAGAGGCAGGTAGGGAGCCCGAGGTGGGATGAGGGGCACCTGGGCTTGTCAGCTGCCCCAATCTGGCCGGCGATGCCGTCCATCCAGGAGAGCAGGTCACGGGCCTGGCTGTGGAATCGCAGCGCGTCGGCCGTGGAGCTGACGTGCAGGCGGGCGTCTTCACAGGCTGCCAGCAGCTCCTTCCAGCCCTGCAGCACCTCCTGCTCCCGGCTGGCGATGGCCTCCGCGTGCTCACCCGCGTACACCGTCCGCAGCTGGGCTGCCCCCTCCTGCAGCTGCCGTACCTGTGGTGCACGCCAGGTCCAGCGCAGGCCCTCCCTGGGGTCCAGGCCCCGCCCCCAGGCTCCAGGCCCCGCCCTCCACGGGCAGAGGCCCGGCCCAAAGGTCTAGGCGCCCCCCACCCCTCCACGGGTCCAGACCGCGCCCTCTCCGTCCTTAGCTGGCCAGGTGCAATGAGCCGGCACCCTTGTGATCCCACAACTGGGTCTCCCCTTTTCCACTGCCTGATTTCTGTTTGACTTGCCCATTTTCTGATTTTTTTTAGACCCACTACCATATTTCGCTCACTTCAGCTGCCTGTTTGTCATTGACTCACCTGCGTTCTGCCTGCTTTAGTACCTACGACTAGGTTTCTTTCAGTCCGCTGCCTGATTTCTTTTGGTCTGAGAGCCCTGCTTCCACTGGGTCTGCCTCTGCCTCAGTACAAACCGATCTGATTTCCTTCAGGAAACCTCTCTCCACCCTGATGTTGAGTAGACATGCTGTCTGTCCATTTTTTTTCTCCACTCAGTTGTTTTTTGTTGTTTGTTTTTTTTCCAGATTCACTACCTACTGCCCCAGTTCCTTCAGAATGGCTATTTAGTTACTATTAGGTCTCCTACTCAATTTCTACTGACTCTGTCGTGTGAGCTCTATCAGACCCGCTGGTCACTCTCTATTGGTTCAGCCGCCTGATTTCATTTTTGGCGTGACCACCATATTCTATCAGATCCACTGCCTAGTCACAATCAGTCTCTCTGCTTGAATTCTAACACTCTGACAGTCTAACAGCTCCACTGCCATTTCCATTAAACCCACTCCCATCAAAGTTCTTTCAGGAAAATCATACCACCTGAGTACCATACCTTCTATCAAATTTCTATCTGCCTCACAGCCAAATTTCTCTTAACCCTCTGAAATTTCCTTTAGGCTCTCCATCTGGATTAGGAGAACCTCCTGCCATTGGAAACACTGTCCCATTTCTATCAGATGTGCTGTACCCCCTTTTCCCCACACTGCCTGACTTCTATGCACCATGCAATAAGTAGGTTTTCTACCTGCCCCATCATCTCACTTCTCCCTGTTCTGTGGTCTGTTTTCATCTGTTCTGTTGTCTAATGTCGATCTGCCCTACAGCCTGATGTCTGCCTGCTCTGCTGCCCGGCATCCCTCGGCCACGCTGTCCAGGCCCTCCCACCTCCCCTCTTGGCCACCGGCGCCCCACCTGGGACACGAGGAGCTGCAGGTCATGCTCAAAGGCGCGCAGGGTCCGCTGCATGGAGCTGGCGCTGGGTCTCGGCTCGGGCGGGGCGGTCAGGCGGGGCAGTCGCCTCCGCTTCTCCTCGATCTGACCCTGAAGCTCTCGGGCGTCGCTGAAGAACTTATGCAGCTCCCGAGAGGCTGCCAGCAGCTGGGCCCGCGTGCCCATAAGCTCCAGCAGCTCGGCCCAGGCCTCGTTCAGCCCGTCCTTCCACTCGGCCATGGTGGCCGCCGCCGTGTGGCCGCACTCAATCAGCTCATCCACCATCTGGTTCACGGCCGCCAGCCGCTCCCGCCCTGCCGAACCCGTCTCACTGGCGAACTCGGAGAATTTCTCCTGCAGCACCTGCCACCAGGAACACAGCATGCGCAAAGGCCCTGGACACACGAGCCCCCTCCCGCCCACCATCTTGGAGCATGTGAGAGTAATAACAATAACGACGATGATGACAGTCATGATAAAAAGTAATATCTAACACTTATCGAGGATTGGCTCTGTACCAATGACGGCGTCAGGAAAAAATAATCAGATAATAGTAATTGACACTATCTTTGACACTGTGTGCTGAGTATCATCCTAAGTGCCTTACATTCTGGTAATTCTTTGGGCTCACAAAAGAGCCATGGGGTGGGTGCTATTACTATCCTCAGATTGGGGAAACTGGGGAAACTGAGGCCCAAAGAAACTTGGTAGCATACACAGGAGCCACTGGTGTTGATATTATTACTAATGGTGCTCACCGTGACGTGCTCGAAGTCCTGGCCAAGCTCGGGGGAAGCAGCCACCACCTCCTTCTCGGCGATCCAGTGCTCGAGCTCATCCACCTGGCGGCTGAGCTGGTACAGCCAGTACTGATGCTCCAGGCTCACCCTGCGTGCCTCGCCCAGCTCCTTGAGCGCCACGTAGAGGCGGTCCACCTGAGACTGCCTGCGGCTGATCTGCTCGCTGATGGGGCACAGGGAGGGGCAGGGATGGAGCCCCCTGAGACTTCCAGGACAGAGCTGTGACCCCCTGCCACCCCCTCTCAGGGCAGGGCTGTGTTTGCTCTGAACTTTCAGCCACAGTAGTGCCTGCTCGGACTCTTTGGGGGTGGGTGGGCGGTGCTCTGCTTTCTGCAAGACTTGGATTCAGTGAACCCAATACTTGCATCTTGGCGCTCAGGGAAAACTGCTTCCCTAAGCTTGACAAGCTCACTGCCCCCCTCTCCCCCTCCCCCTGCCTCTCTGTGGTCCTACTCCCTGCCTCTCCAGTAACCTGGGGGGCAGGGGGGCTCCCGACTCCCTGCTTGGGTCCCCAGCCAAGCCAAGCCAAGTCACCTCACCTCCAGTCCATCTCCTGGCCCAGGAGGACAGAAGTCTAACTCTGTGTCCCCTCTCAGGTCCCACCCCTCGTCCAGGCCTCCCAGAGGTGGCCGCTACTCCTAACCTTAGGGAGGCCATACGCCGGCCACCCAGGAGGTCCCAGGCTATGCCCAATCACAGCACTCCAAGGTTTTCTGTCCTTCCAGACACTAGCCAGGAAGAGGGCCCTTCCCTGTCCTGAGCTCTTCCTTCTCTCCTCAGTCTGAGGCGTCACCTCCCACCCCTACACTCAAATCCCAGTACCCCTGGCCTCACCCTCTCAAGCACCCCTGGGCACTGCCCCTCCATTCGGGGCTCCCACCACGCGCTGAAATCCGAAGGCTCCAGCGCGCGACAGTGAGGGCCCCTCCTACCCCAATGTCCAATTTGGGACCCAGTCCCAGTTTNCTCCAGCTGCAGGTGCTTCTTGAGCAGCTGCAGGGTGCTCTGTTCGTCCTGGGGGCACACGGCGCCCGCGATGAGGCGGCAGCGGCCGGCCCCGGGCTCCCGCGCCCCCAGGCCCCCCGCACCCCCGGCCCGGGCGCNAGCCACGCCTCCACCTCCGCCACGTCGAAGTAGTACTGCTCCACCTGGAAGGCGGCGTCCAGCACCTGCTGCCGCCGCTCCGCCGCCTCCCGCAGTCCTGCCCAGGCGCCCTGCAGCTGCTCCTGACCGCGGCGCACGGCCTCGGCCTCCGGGCTACGCAGCGAGGCCAGCGTGCCCGCGCGCTCTAGCACCTCCTCCAGCCGCGGCCCGTGCGCCTGGATTTCCCGCCGCAGGCCCTGGGGGCGGGAGGTGCGGGTGTGGGTGGAGAGGGGCCTTCCGAGGCCCCGCAGGACCGCGATCGCGCGGCCCACGGAGCGAATCAGAAACCCCTGCAGATCTCCCCTCCCCCCCGCGCCAGGTACGACGGAGGCAGTTCGCTGTAACTCGCTCACTCATACCCCTGGTGTTGCAGGTGGAAAAACAAGCAATTAGTAAGGGGGGTGACAGGATTTGAACACAGGACGCTGGCTCCAGAGACTGTGCTCTCAACCAAGCCACCTGGTGGTGTAAGATACCCTCTAATGGTTGAAACAGGCTGAGAATCAGGCTGCTTAGGGGCAGTGGCTGTGTAACTCACGGGCAGTGACGTGTGCAAGTCTTTTTACACGTGGGTACACTGTGTACCCAGGTCAGGCCTTCGAAGTTTCCCTCAAGCAGCTCTGTACTTGCTGGGTGCCTTCCTTGGCTTGTGCCTCAGGGTCCTCAACTTGCAAATGGAAGTGATACTAGCGGACACCAAGCACCTGCTACCTGCCAGGCACTTTGCTAAGCAAGGGCTTTGCATGATGCAGCTGCTCAATCTAGTCCTCACTGTAGCTCCAGGAGTCTGACTTCATTCTGTCTCATTTTACAGATGGGGAAGCCGAGGCACGGAGGGGTTGAGGAACTTGCCAACAGCACACGGCCAGTGGTGACCCATAACGTCCACCTTGTGGTGTTGTTAGTATGGCGCACTCAGAACTGTCCTGGTATGCAGTAGGTGCTCAGTCAGTACCGGCTGTCATCGCTTGTCTAACAG
Source organism: Crocuta crocuta (assembly GCF_008692635.1). Lineage (NCBI taxonomy): Eukaryota > Metazoa > Chordata > Mammalia > Carnivora > Hyaenidae > Crocuta > Crocuta crocuta. The sequence continues at coordinate 607,738 of NW_027531899.1, forward strand.
CTCCCGAGCATCCAGCACTCTTGTGCACGCACAGCTGAGTGCCCCCAGTGTTAAGCATGAAATGCACTTGACTGCTTGCCTTGACTGTGAAAAGGATGGGCCACTTCCGCTTGTCCCCAGCACTGCCAAGAGCCGAGTGTTTCATCGAAATAGAGACATGAAATCTGGGGTGCCTGGGGGGCTCAGTCGGCTAAGCGTCCAACTCTTGATGTCGGTTCAGGTCATGATCAGGATCGAGCCCACAGTCAGGCTCCATGCTGAGCGGAGCCTGCTTGGGATTCTCTCTATCCCCCTCTCTCTGCCCTCCCCTGCTCGTGCTCTCTCTTCTCAAAATAAATAAACTTTAAAAAAAAAAAAAGCAAAATCTAAAAAACTCCCATCTGTGCAGGATGGTCACAAACCTTTGAGAATAATTTATAAACCCACCTCCCCTCCATCCCTCAGGGCTCATTCTCTCCGCTCATATTCTTTGGCAAAGGGGGTAATTAGAAGAGGTGTCTGATAGGGTTATTGTGGGGATTAAATTAACCCACATAACCCCCTCGGGCGGCACTTGGCACACGGTGAGTCTTTTAATCAATGTGTAATTAGTAGTAGTAGTAATAGTAGGAGTAGTATTCCTCTTTTATGAGTCTTACGCTAGGCTTTGACTGAGTTGCTATGACTGAAAAGTTCCTCAGCTAAGTGATTTGAAAAGTTGAAAATTCAGAAGTGGAACTGAGGCCCAGAGAGGTACGCAGAGATCCAGAGAGATCTTAGGTGCTCAAAAGCACTCCGGCCGTGAGCAGCTGGGGAGTCAGCACTCTCTGGCTGAGTAGCTCCGTCCTTTCTCCCTGTGGGTGGTCTGAGTTCTCATCTGCACTTGTTTTTCTCTGTCCTTGCCCAACAGCCGTTCTTCTTACTGTTGCCCATGGGACCCTGACTTTCCCTAGAGGAAGCCCCTCCTCTCCATCCCAGCCCAGGGGATGAAGGCTGCCCCTACCTGCTCATTCCAAGAGTGGGCCCTGAGTCCAGACCAGGCCAATGGAGCGGACAAATCCAGGGCCACCATGATTACTTCAGGGGTGGCTATGTGACCCAAGCTTGGCCAGGAAGAGAGATCCCTGGGACTGTTGTTGAACATATTGAGAGAGAAATCCTCTTCCGTTTTCCTGGTGGGATGTACACTTGAACCTGCTGGAGGTCTTTCGCCACCAGGAGGGGAGAGCTGGCCTGAGAACAAAGCTAACACGGAAACACACGCCCACACACCCAGGGAGTTGAGAGATTCGTGACATCGTGGAACTATCTGGATGCATCTCTACCTGCTGTCCATCGCAGTCTTCTCCATCACAAGAGCCAGTGAATTTCCTGGTTTTGGCCTTAACCGCTTTGAGCTGTTTTCTCTCGTATCCTGATGTGTCCTAACCCACACCCTCACCCTGGCTCTGCTCACCTGGTTCTTTTTGATGTGCTGCTGGACAGCCTGCAAACCACTGCCTCGTTCGGTCTGCATGGCCAAGGGCAGTCGCTCCTGGACCCATGCCTGGGGAGGATACACGGAGCAGGTCAAGGGGAGAAGGTGCCCAAGGATCCCAATTAAACCAGAAGCCCCCCGCACAGCATCTAAGGCCCTTCCTCACCAAAGAGGCAGGTCACATCTTCAGCCCCCTCTCTTGACAGGCTCTGCTTTGCTCTCTCTCAAGCCAGGTTCATGCTTACCTCTGTCCTTTGCACAGGCACGTCTTATTTCCTGACATTCCCTCCCACTGGGACGCTTCCTTCCGGTCTCCACTCAGGCATTCCCTCCTCGAGGAAACCCTCCCTGACTCTGGACCTTGGCCAGTTGCCTCCTAACTCCCTCCTAACAGCCCTAATCTCCCTGGATTGTCACTGTCTGGAGAGAAGTCTGTTTCCCCGCTTTGGATCCTTGAGCCCTCTATGGGCAGGAATGGGGTCCATCTTGGTCACCCTCGTGATGGCATTATCATCCAAGCACAGAGCGGGGCCCATAATGATCAAGTGAATGAGCAAATGCGGGAGTAAATGAATGATTGGGCAAATCAGGAAGTGAGTGACTAAATGCGAAAATGAATGAGTGAGGGGTGGGCGAATAATCAGGTCGTAATAAATCAGTGAAGGAAGGAATAAAGGATGAGTCAGTGAACAACCAAATGGCTTCATGAATAAATCAATGAATGAGAGTAAATGAAAAAGTGAATGAATGAATGCGTGGATAAGTGAACGACTGAATGCGTAAGGGAAGGTTTGAGTGACTGAGTCTCGCACGGTGTCAGTCAGGAGGTCTCCCGGTCAGCTCTGCCCTTGAACTCGCCAAGGTCCCACGGCCTCGCCCCCACTCCCAACCTCCACTCCGCCGCTGGCTGGCCCGCTCGCCCGTGGCCTCCTAACCCGCCCCATCGGTGCAACCCTCTCTTCCCCGGAACCCCGGTCCCGCTCCGTCCCCGCGCCGGTCCTCACCAGCTCGTCGTCGAGGTCGTGCGCCACCTGGTGCAGCTCCTTGGAGGCGAGCAGCAGGCGGCGGCGCTCCTGCAACGGCTCGAGCAGGCGCCCCAGGCGCTCGCCCACCGCGTTCTGCCTCTCGCCCACCAGCTCCTTACTGGCCGGCTCCAGGGGCAGCGCCGCGGTCTGCGCCTGCAACTCTCCCACCTCGCGGTACCACTCCTCCACCTGCGACTCCATCGACTGTGGGGACAGAGGCAGAGACAACGGGCTCCACCCTCCCTCCCCATCCTGCTGCGGCTCTCTGGTACCTTCATGGTGACAGCCAAACCCATCACCACGAGGCACCATTTCCCTGGGCCTTTGCTCAGTCTCCTCCAGAGGCGCTGCAACACACTAAACAAGTTCCTGCCTCAGGACCTTGGCCTTCGCTATTCTCTCTACCAGGCGCGCTCTGCCTTGTCGATCAGATTTCAGCTCAAACATTATTTCCTCAAGGAGGCTTACTTGGCCCCCTGGACTAAAGCGGCCCGCTAATTTGTTCATTGTCAGAAAGACCCTTCAAATTTGGTGATATCTCTCTTTTACAGAGGTGGAAACTGAGGTCCCGAGAAGTTAGGTAATTTGTCCAAAAGAGCCAACCTTTCTAAATGTCATAAATACAACATTATAGTGATTTAAATGGTCGGTATGCCATAGGGGTAGCCACAAAGTGCAAAAGCAGACCCAAACACACTGGAGGGTTCATACATTTTATAGATGCCATTTCAAATCTCCAAAGAAAATATGGATTATTCAATGAGTGGTCACGGGCCAACTGGCTAACCGATTTAGCTGGATCCCTTCCTTGCTCTTTAGGCTGAAAACAATTCCAGATGGATTAAAGACTTAAATGGAATAAGTAAATCCATAAGGCAGAAGAAGAAAACCTGGGCAAATGCTTTTATAGTCTTAGGATGGAGAAAATCTTTCCAAGCAAAAAAAAAAAAATCATAAAGGGAAAGATTTATAAAGTTGGCCACATAAAATACGTTTGCATCAACCAAAATTTCTAAATGTAGTTGGAAGGCAAATGACCACCTGAGAAAAATATTTAACACGTACTAGAACAAAGGAGCTAGTTTCTCTGACAAATTAAAGTATTTCCCTTCTCCCTTCTCCTTCCTTTGTCTCCACTTACAATCATCAGAGAATTTTGTCTTTGGTTGAGGGGTTTTTATAGGTCTCCTGCTTCTAGAATGGGAGCTTCATGAGGGCAGGGTTTGGGTCAATTGGTCTCTGTATTCCTGAGCACCTAGAACAGTGCCTGGCACGTAGAACGTCTTCTGGTTGTGATTTTTTATTTTTCTGTGATTTGTTCAATGCACAAATGAAGGTCACTGGCAAAGACAAAGTCTGGTCCCATGTGAACAGGCACCACTCTGAGCGAATAGGCAAACACAGACGAAAAACTAAGCACACAGAAAGATGCCTAGTCTCACTAATCAGCAGGAAAATACAAATGACAACAAAGTATCCTTCCCTATTCACCAGATTGGCAAACTCGTAAATGGCGGATAATATCTGGCATTGGCGAAGATGCGGGCACACTCAGCCACTGTCGGTCGGAGGTGGTGCAAATCAGTAGAGCCTTTTTGGAAGGCAATTTGGCAAGTCCTATCAAAATGTAAAAAAAATGTGCATATGCTTTGACCCAGAACTTGCACTTGCACTTCTAGGAATATAATTAAAGAAATACTGGCACGTGTTCGAAGGATGTTCATCGTAGCTGAGATGTTTGCCCAAAAATCACATTGTAGCAGAGATTATGATGGGAAAAAATTAGAAACAAACACGATACCCATCAAAAATGAAATGATTAGGGGCGACGGGGGGCTCAGTTGGGTGAACATCCGACTTCGGCTCAGGTCATGATCTCGCAGTTCGTGGGTTCGAGCCCCGCGTCAGGCTCTGTGCTGACAGCTCAGAGCCTGGATCCTGTTTCAGATTCTGTGTCTCCCTCTCTGACCCTCCCCAGCTCACGCTGTCTCTCTCTCTCAGAAATAAATTTAAAAAAAAAAGTTAAAAAATTAAAAAAAGAATAAATACTTAAAATTTTTTTTAAAAAAGAATGAAATGGTTAAACAAACCCACATAAGTGTGGAATAATGGCCAAGACGTACTGTTAACAGAAAAAAGCAATTTAGAACCTACATTTGAATATATTATATTTGTCATGGGTTGCACATGCATAACAATTCCCTGGAATCAACAAGAAATTAACCACAGATGGTACCTATTGGAGGAGACGTGAACTCAGTGAATGCGGCAAGGGGTGAAGAAGAGACTTGTCACATAGGATTTTTTTGTACAGCTTTTGATGCCTGAAGCATAAAATATAATTATTAAAAAAAACTAAGCATACAAAACTAAAAATACTTTTAAAAATCCATGCAGGTAGTTAGTGAGTGCGCAGAGGTCTAGGAGGAGGCACACAAAATCATAATTGATGTTCCCTTAGGGGTGTGGGAATGAGAGGTATGGTTAAGGGAGACTTTATGTCTTACTGAAGACTTCTAGGTTAGTAGGATCTTTTGCCAAAAGAATATATTAATGTATTACTTGGTGTGACTCTAAACAGATGGGGGAAAGCCATAAAAGAAAGCAAAACAATAATGAAATTAAGTGGTAACAGATTAGAGCAAATGACTGCAATTCAATGCTCAAAACCAAAGAAGTGAAGACCTTTTGTTCCAAAGTTCTGTAATGCAGAACTTGATTTTGCCAGCCCACCATTCACCCTTTCCCCTACAGCACCTCGGACCCTGCACTCGGACCTGAGCTTCTGGGACTAAGAGAACCTAGACCACCAAGGGTGGCCACACGGCCCATAACCAATCAGAACACGGAAACCACCCTGGCCACAGGGATTGGGTAAGAGATGCCATGTGACCTAAGATCAGCCAATGAAATTTTTTCCCACTTTGGCCGGAAAAGCTGGTGAACTCAGGTGGGTGCACCCTTTCCCATGGGGTCCCTTAGTGGGTAGAACATATGCCTGGGGTGCTGGGGGCCAAGCTGTGACCAGGAGGAAACAGACCCCTGGACAAGGAGGCCAACACAAAAGAAATCAGGCCCCAGAAAAAGAGACAGATTGCCCAGGACATAATTTGAGTGCCTGATCCAGCCATGCCTGAAGCTGCACACCCACGGGGTTTTTCAGCTACGGGAGCCAAGAACCTCCCCTTAAGCCCAAGTCAATGTGGGTTTGAGCTCTATGAACTGCACTCCAGAGTCCCAGCTGATACAGTTAACAATCTGGTAGGAGTCATAAAAATGGATAAAAATCAAACGTTATAACAAGCCAAAACCATCCAAAAGGAAATTTCAAAAGGCACAATTACAAGCTGCAGAAATCAAAGCAAAGTAAAATAGTCACTCCAAAACCCTTTTCACTCAGAAAATCACTGCAGCAGTGCGCAGAAAAATCAAAATGCATTCGAATTCTGGAAACTCCTAAGTATAATCTAAAATGGTAAGGTTATAAATTCCAGTTCTCCACTAGATCAAAAACGCTCCATCACCTGCCCACCAAGTGGCTGTATGAGCCGAGACAGAATAATTCCAGGACTGACACTTTTCTACTTCTGCAAGAATGTCACGTATTTTGAACACTCATTTAATGTAGATGTTTCCCTGCAAACATTAGCTAAGGTTATAGAAGGACAATGACCATTAAACACACAAAAAGATGTTCGGCCTCCTCTCATGTTAAGGGAATTGCAAATTAAAATAACCAAAAGGCATGGGCGCCTGGGTGGCTCAGTCAGTTAAGCGTCCGACTTTGGCTCAGGTCATAATCTCGTGGTTCATGGGTTCGAGCCCCATGTCCGGCTCTGTGCTGACAGCCCAGAGCCTGGAACCTGCTTCGGATTCTGTGTGTCTCCCACTTTGTGCCCCTCTCCCACTATGCTCTGTCTCTCTCTCTTTCTCTCAAAAATAAACATTAAAAAAAACATTTAAAAAATAACCATAAGACAGTGTTTTTCGGTGGCTCAATTGGTTAAAGGTCTGACTCTTGATTTTGGCTCACAGTTCCTGAGATCCCATGCTGGGCTCTGCACTGACAGCACGGAGCCTGCCTGGGATTCTCTCCCTCCCTCTCTTCCTGTCCCTCACCCGCTCATGCATGTGCACCTGCTCTCTCTCTCTCAAAATAAATAAAGAAACCTAAAAAATAGAAGAGTATCTTTTCCTTCTCAGATGAGCAGAGATGAGAAAGCTGGACGATGACCACGTGGGGAGAAGAGCGCCGTCTCATGCAGGTGCGTCCACTGCCTTTTCAGTCTCAAAAAGTCTAATGCACACACCTTTTGGCCCAGAAATTGTACCTCGAGGACTCTTTTCTACAGAAATGTTTGCACGTAGGCTCAATACGTATGGACAGGGATGTCTCTCGCAGTGTTATTCAAACTAGCGGAAGAACAGAAAGAGCCCAGAGGTCTCTCAGCAGAGGGCTGGTTAAAGATAGATGGCGGAACCACCCCACAGTAGACCCGTATATCCTCTGACAAGAGAGGGCACCTAGGGTGCTTTGTCAGGTGAAAAGGGCAAGCTTCGGTGTGGTCTGTTTCTGTGTCAAGAGTCCTGTCCCCAGGAGAGCAGGACTGGGGGCCGGGGGTGCGGGGAGGAAGCCTTTTTACTTTTCATATACTTCTTACCATCACAGCAATAATAGGGAACACATCCTGATGCCTGCCTCCCCCTCCCCCCTACGGGCGCTGATCTAAGCACTGGACCAGGATTAATTTATGCAATCCTCACAGCATAGGAGGTGGGGCGGGGGGAGATGGGGGGAATGTTTGTTTCATTCACAGCTGGATCCCAGCACCTGGCCCTGTGCCTGGCACAGAGTAGGTCTCTAACTTTGTTTGTGGGACTAATCACTAGGCTGTTCTGCTTCTCTTAGCTGGACAGTATTAAAAATTAAGAATTAGGGGCTTTTGGGGGTGCCTGGGTGGCTCAGTCAGTTAAGCACCTGACTTTGGCTCAGGTCATGACCTCGTGGTCTGTGAGTTTGAGCCCCGTGTCGGGCTCTGTGCTGACATTCAGAGCCTGGAGCCTGTTTCAGATTCTGTGTCTCCCTCTCTCTCTCTACCCCTCCCCCGCTCACACTCTGTCTTTCTCTCTCTCTCAAAAATAAACAAACATTGGGGAAATATTTTAAAAATAAAGAATTAGGGGCCCCTGGGTGGTTCAGTCGGTTAAGCGTCCAACTCTTTGATTTCAGCTCAGGTCATGATCTCAGTTTGTGGATTCAAGCTCTTCATCGGGCTCTGCGCTGACAGTGCAGGGCCTGCTTGGGATTCTCTCTCCCTCTCTCCTGCCTCTTCCCTGCTTGAGGTCTCTCTCAAAAAAGAAACATGAAAAAATTTAAAAATAATAAAATAATAATTAAGCATTTTTTAAATGTTTTATTTATTTCTGAGAGAGAGAGACAGCGCAAGAAGGGGAGGGTCAGAGAGAGAGGGAGACACAGACNGGTTGAGCATCTGATTTCGGCTCAGGACTGCTTCAGATTCTGTGTCTCCTCTGCTCTCTGCCCTTACCCTGCTTGCACTCTATCAAAAATAAATAAAAAAACATTAAAAAAAATTGAGGGGGCGCCTGGGTGGCTCAGTCAGCTAAGCGTCTGACTTCGGCTCAGGTCATGATCTCACAGTTCTTGAATTCTAACCCCTTGCTGGGCTCTGTGCTGACAGCTTGGAGCCTGGAGCCTGTTTCAGATTCCGAGTCTCCCTCTCTCTGTCCCTCCCCCACTCACACTCTGTGTCTCTCTCTCAAAAATAGATAAACATTAAAAATATTTTTTAAGGGGCGCCCGGGTGGCTTAGTCGGTTAAGCATCCGACTTTCGCTTAGGTCATGATCTTGCGGTACGTGGGTTTGAGCCCCGCGTTGGGCTCTGTGCTGACTGCCAGCTCAGAGCCTGGAGCCTGTTTCAGTCGGTGACTCCCTCTCTCTCTGACCCTCCCCTGCTCACGCTGTCTCTCTCTCTCTCTCTCCTGGAAATAAATAAAAAACATTAAAAAAATATATTTTTTAAAAAATAACTGAGGCTCAGAAAGGTGGCGTCACTTGCCCTGGGTCACACAGTAGTGGCGTGGGGCTTAAACCCTGGGTGCGCAGCTCCTGTATCCCGACTCTCCCCCTAGGCCATGCTGAGCTCATGAAGAAATGAGACAAAGAATGAGGGGGGGAGGGCGGGNCCAGAGACTCAGCCTAGCAGCTGCAAAGCCTCCAGTGCATTTTCCCCTGGCCGGTCCCCCTCAGATGGCAGGAGCCCAGCCACCTCCCTCCCCAGGCAGGAGCCCACGGCTGAGCCAGACCAGCTGGTCAGGCCCTTGAGGACCGGCAAGTGGGGGTTTGGGACTCCACCATCTGGTCCCTGGGCCAGGAAAGACAGTTGGGCAGGAGGCTCGAGAGAGGGCTCTGGGTCACGTGGCCTATGCCTCAGGTGGGGCCCCAGGAAGCCTGCAGCAGCGGCTGGGGAGGGGTGCAGAGGGGAGGGCACAGGAGGACACAGGGATCAGGAGATCAAGGGAGAGATGGAGAACTCAAATAAAAAGAGAAGAGAGTGAGGAAGTAGGAGAAATAGACACGACGATGGGAGACAGAAACTCCCAGAGTTTCCACACCGAGGGACTGGGGGAGCAGGACCGAGAGCCGGGCCCAGAGAGAGGCCGGGAGGGCAGTCCACCCACACATCCACACCCCCTCTGCCTGAGCCGGCTGGCTCCAGCCTGGCCTGGCCCCGGGGCCTGAGGGGTGCGGCGGCCAGGAAATGTGCCGGCTGGGGGGCAGCCGCCCGCCCTCCTGCGTGTGCCCAGCGTCTGGGCTCTCAGGCGGCCCCAGGGGAGGGCGGGGCTTCGGGCAGCCCCGCCCCTCCCCAGCGGCTGCTCCAGAGGCCCAGCTGGGCTGCATCTGGGGGCCGAGGCCTCCTGAGTCACTCCCCGCCGCCTCGGGCTCCCTCTGCTGGGGAAAGTCCCGTGCTGGGGCCTTTCTGTGCGATCTCTGTGAGATCTCTGGCCAGACCCTTGTCTCTGCTGGGCCTCAGCCTCTCCCTGGAAAAAATACTTCCTTCCTTGGGGAGGGAAGAGTAGGAGGCCCCTAATCCTCCCTTTGAAACCTAAACGGCCAAAAGAAAGACAGGGATGTTCAAGCTCACCAGTCACGGGAGAAAATACCAATGCAAACCACCCATGCATCAGACTGGGAAACATCTAAAAGGTGACAATGCCAGGTGTGGGCGACTATGGGCAGAAACAGGAACTCCCGTTCGCTGCTGGGGAGAGAGCATTCACTGGCAGCAGGCCTCGGGCAAGCTATTTGGCAGGATCACGTGCAATGAAGACAGTTCTGACTTTTGGCACTATATTCATGTTTCATATATCACCCCCCCCAATACATTTTTTAAAGTAAGCTTCATACCCAGCACAGAGTCCAACATGGGGCTTGAACCCACGACTCTGAGATCAAGACCTGAGCTGAGATCAAGAGTCAAGACACCCAACCTACTGAGCCACCCAGGCATCCCCCAAAGCACACTTTTAAAAGTTTATTTAGGGGCGCCTGGGTGGCTTAGTCGGTTAAGCGTCCGACTTTCGCTTAGGTCATGATCTCGCGGTTCGTGGGTTCGAGCCCCGCGTCGGGCTCTGTGCTGACTGCCAGCTCAGAGCCTGGAGCCTGTTTCAGAGTCTGTGACTCCCTCTCTCTCTGACCCTCCCCTGCTCACGCTGTCTCTCTCTCTCTCCTAGAAATAAATAATTAAAAAAACATTAAAAAAAAAAAGTTTATTTATTTATTTTGAGAAAGAGAGAGCAAGCAAGGACTTACATGTGAGTGGGGGAGGGGCACAGAGAGAGAATCCCAAGCAGTTTCAGTGCAGAGCCCAATAAGGGCTCAAACTCATGAACCATGAGATCATGACCTGCGCTGAAATCAAGAGTCAGATGCTTAACTGACACAGCCACCCAGGCGTCCCCTCCAAAAACACATTTTTATAAAGCAAAATGAGAGGCGCCTGGGTTGGTTAAGTGTCTGACTTCAGCTCAGGTCATGATCTCGCAATCTGTGAGTTTGAGCCCACACTGAGCTCGCTGCTGTCAGTGCAGAGCCTGCTTTGGACCTGTCTCCCTCTCTCTCAAAAATAAATAAGCATTTAAAATAAATGAATAGGGGCGCCTGGGTGGCTCAGTCGGTTGAGGGTCCGACTTCGGCTCAGGTCATGATCTCACAGCTCATGGGTTCAAGCCCCGCATCGGGCTCTGTGCTGACAGCTCAGAGCCTGGAGCCTCCTTTCAATTCTGTGTCTCCCTCTGTCTCTCTGCTCTTCTCCCACTCATGATCTCTCTCTCTCAAAAATAAATAAAACATTAAAACATTTAAAAATTTAAATAAATAAATAAATATGCAAAATGAGTGTTTTGGGGGGAATCCCCCAAATGGAATACAAAGGAAATAACTGTTTCACATAACTAACAATGACACCAAAAGCCAGAAATAACTACCAACTAACTTTGAACACAGCATACTGGTGATATATGCCACCCGGTCGAAGACAAAACAAAAACTAAAAAGCCTGTAAACAAATACTGAAACAGATTTGTTGAGTCCGCAATTCTGAAACTACTCCACAAATTCTGTCTTTGAATCTCCACTATGTCCCCATGAGGTCAGTATTATCATTGTGCCCATTTTCCTGATGAAGAGACTGAGGCACAAAAAGAGAAGTCATTTCCAAGTCAATCAGTTCACAAATCAGAGAGCCAGGGCTTGACCCCAGGCAGCTAGGCTCCCACATCCATGGCCTTGACCATGGCCCCACTCTCAGCCACAGTCCCGCTGCCAACCAGTGACTTAGCATGATGGTGTTTCCCATCGCACAGAGCAGGACCTGAGGTTCGAAGCCAGAGGCAAAGCCACTTGCCTAACATCATACGGCTGGTGAGACGCAGTGTTATTATTCAAACCCAGACCCGCCTTTACCCACCGCACTGTGCTGCCTGGGAGGATTGAGCAATAGCAGCAAGACCATTAACAACGCTAGTAATAAGCTTCTGTCGCCCCTCCTGACCCCCAGTCTAAGCTTCTCCACCCTTCTCTGTGCCCCAGGGGCCTGACCCATACAGACGGCCTCAGTCAGCCCCCCTGCCTTCTGGCTTCCAGATGGGCTGGGCTCTGGACTAGCCACATAATCTTTGGGGCCCAGTGCAAAATGAAAATGCAGGGCCCCTTGTTCAAATATCCTGAAGAATTTCAAGGCAGCAACAGCAGAGCATTGAACTTCCTCAAGCTGTCCTCGGTGGGGCGCGCCTTCTGCTTCTGGCTGGGACCCTGACAGTCACAGATCCCCATTTCTTGAGAGCTCCACACATCCCCAACAGCTTTTCAAGGGCTCTGCAAGGTTACAACTATTTTACAAAAATGCTAAGGTGTTCTTTGCCTTTATCCTGCACCCTCCCGAGGGTAGAGTGTGGTTCTGCGGGACCATGTGACCCGTGCTATCGTAACCGAACGCTGGCAGGAGCAAAGGTGAGAATCTTCCGTCAAGCCAGACATGACAGAGTTGCAGCACTGAACACAGTGCCAATCTTCTAGGGCTTTTTTTTTTTTTTTGTCTTGGAAAATATATTTTTCATAAAAGAACTCTTTGGGGTTCATATGTGATTGATTTCTTTTTTAAAACAATTTTTACATTTATTTGTTTTTGAGAGAGAGAGAGAGAGCAGGGGAGGGCCAGAGAGAGAGGGAGACACAGAATCTGAAGCAGGCTCCACGCTCTGAGCTGTCAGCACAAAGCCCGATGCGGGGCTCAAACCCATGAACCGTGAGATCATGACCTGAGCCGAAGTCGGACGCTTAACCGACGGAGCCACCCAGGAGCCCCCATATGTGATTGATTTCTTATCGCTGTTTTTATGTGAATCAAAAATTGAAGTGTTTCTCAAGTTTAAGTTTTAATATGGTAAATATCAATAGGTATCATCCTCCTGAACAAAAATCTTTGGGGATCTCCATGATTTCTAAGAGTGTAAAGGTGTCCTGGAGACCAGGGCATTTGAGAGCCGCTGCTGGGTACAAGGCAATGACATCACTGGTATCAGATTCAGATCTGTTTGTCCCTTTGCTCCTTTGCCTGGCTCCCTGCCAGAACAAGAGCCCCAGGAAGGCCATGGTTTTTGGTCAGTTTTGCCCACTGCTGTATCCCAGCACCTAGAAAAGTGCCTGGCATACAGTTGGCGCTCAATAAAGAGTTGCTGCATGGATGAATGAACAAGTACTAATTAGCATTATGCTTTTATTATTAGTTGACTTGGTGTTTTGGGGGGGTTTGTTTTTGTTTTGTTTGTTTTTGCCAAACCCTATCCCAAGCCCTTTAGAAGCATAACCATGCAGAAGATCTATTAAAAGGAGCAGTGAAAAGTCAAGGGTGTCCTGGATTTGAATCCACATTCTTCACTTGCTAGCCTGGGCCAGTAAGTTCACCTCCGGGAAGCTCAGTTTCCCATGGGTCCTGGCCAGGCATAGTTCCTGGCACAAAAAGGCAGGAGCTGTGACATCTTGAGACGGTGCAAAGTGATGTCCACATTCGCACCTCCAGCCGTCCGTATCAAAGGGTCAGAGACTGACCACTGGCCGGCTGCCAGCTAGAAGCGGAGATAACGCAGACACCACGTCTGTTCCCTGAACCCTCTCTGGGTCTTAGGGAGTCACTGGCTAGCTCTGTGTCCCTGCATCAGGTGCTTCGCCTTCTGTGCCTCACTTTCCCCATTGGTAAAAGGGGGATAGCAATGGTGCCAATCACTTAGGGCTGCTGGAAGGAGCGAGAACTCGGCACAGAGACTGGTAGAGGCGGCACTCCATCAGTGTCATTCTTACTCCGTGCAAAGCCATTCCCCTACCTCTGGGCCTTGGTTTCTCTATCCAGGAAACAGGCGTCAGGGTCCTGTGAAATCGTCAGTGTGCTGGCTATCTAATTACTGCTTCTTGGTTCTGAATTCTTCCTCTCCCCTTTGCGCCCCAGGCTCTCTGGGTGGTGGCTATTCCCACCAGTTACTATTGACTGGATTCCCTCAGTGTTCTCCTTCTGTTCTTCCAGCCCTCCCAACACATTGGAAATAAATCCCTGTATTGAATCCCCTCTGTGTAAAATACCTTGAGTGGGGAGTCTGACCCTGATTCCCATCACCCCGTGGCACAGGGTGGCTCTGTCTGGGTCAGCCAGGCCATACCTGTAGCTTCTTGAGCTGGCTGTTGACGGTGGCTAGGTCCCCACCAGGATCCACGTCTTGCAGCTGGCTTTCCATGTGAAGGAGCTTCTTGTCCAGCTCCACGAAGCTCTGCACCAGCTGGTCAGCCTTGCTGGCCTCAAAGAGCTGTCTCGCCTTGGCCTGGGTGGTGCTCTCCAGCTCGGCCCAGCACTGCCGGATCTCACCCAGCTTCTTCCGCACTGAGGCCGCCAGCTCTGGCTTCTCCTGCATCAGTTGTTGGCCCTCCTGCCCCAGACAGGTGGGCGACAGGAAATGAGAGGGAGGGGGGAGTTGGTGGGGAGGGATGGAGAAATAGGGGGGCAATGGGACACAGGGAGAGATGTGGAGAGAGAGACAGGGGCAAGGAGTTGGGGACACACAAAGAGAGAGACATGAAGGGTGGAAACAGAGACAGGCCCAGAGATGGAAGGAACCAAGGCATGAGAAGAAAGACGAGGCAAGAGACAGACAGACAACAGTGTGGAGAAGCAGGCAGAGAGATGCAAACAGACATGGGAGGAAGACAGGGAGAGACAGACAGATGTACAGTGATGGACACAGAGACATGCACATGAAGTCAGAAACATGGGAAGAGGGCCATAAAGAAAGGCAGGCACGTGAGAGAGATAGGGACAGAAGAGAAATAGAGGAAGAGCAAAAGAAGCAGAGAGAATGGACTTCCATTAAACTCAAAGAGTAGCTTTGCCCTGTACCACCATTTGTGGGGCATCAATGGCCATTTAAGTGTTCAAGGCTGACCTGGGTGTCCCTTTGAGTCACAGGAGAGGGGGTACTGAGGGCTATAGGTCTAGGGGTCCAGCAAGGGTAGGGATCAGTTTTGGGGGTTGAGGCTGGGTTCCTCCAAGACTGAAGTCAAGCTCCTTGGTGGCCCAGAGCTACATGTTACATCACATATGAAAAATAACAATACCATAGCAATTACGCTCCTGGGTGCCTTGTATTAAGGACTTTACGTGCACAAGAGCCCAGGGAGTAGCAATATTTATTATTTCCTTAATTTTCAAGCAGAGCAAACAGGCTTAAATAGGTTAGCACAATTGCCCAAGGCCCACAGCTGGCAAGAGGGGGAGACACATTTAGAGCCCAGGGTTGTAGGAATCCAAAGTTCATGTTAGCCCTGGGCTTCCCAGCCTTTCTACCTGACCATCCATCTTAGATGCTCCAAATGGAGTGAAAGAAACCTGGTGGGGGAGGTACAATATTTAACAACCAGGAGCATAGGGACACCGCACAGAAGAGACAGTAGCCATTTTACAGATGGGAAAACTGAAGCTCAAAGAGGTTTCATGAATCCCTCAAGGCCACATTGCTAGGAGCAGATGTGGAAATGATCTGAAGTGGTTCAGAAGTGTGAGAGTGGCAGGGTGGCAGTGGAGGGTGCAGGAGCTGAGATGTGGGCTCCCTGGGGTCCTCCAGCCCCCGGCACGCACAGAGGGACCTTCTAGATCCTCACCCTCTCGATCTTCTCCAGCCACTCCTTATTCTGAGCCAGTTCGGCCATGAATGCCTGGTGCCGGAGCCATCTCTTATGCAGCTTGTGGCCGTCTTCCCGTGTACCATCGCGTGCCATTAGCATTTTCTCATGGATCCAGCCATCCAGCTGTGCAGGACAGGAGGGAGGAGCTCAGCCAATCCCCCCAACCTGGCACAGCACCCCTATCCCCTCCAGAAGGTTCTGGATTCAAAGCCTAGGCTGCTAGATTTAGGGGGAGGGAGGGAGGAGGGATGGAAGAACCTTTGCAAGTGAGGCCTTTGTTGAAGGGTGGGCACAGCTCAAGCTCATTCTTAAGGGGTGGAGGATTGATGGGCATCCACAGAATGCCCAAAGCCTTAGCTGCCCTGTCGTCAGGGCAGCCCTTCTCCACTCCTCATATGCCCCCAAACGCACGGCTCCTGGACTGATCAGTCCCCTCCCATCCAGGACCAAGCAACCGCACCTAATTTATCTAACTTCCAGTTTAGCCCCATCTTCCCCCTGCCATCTTCCCAATAGCAACACTTTGACTCTTCGATTCAGTCTTGGCCACCTTCAATAAGGACCAATTTGAAGAATCCCAACCCATTCCCAAAGGTATCAAATGAAGCCTGTATCTAGTCCTAACCTCCCAATATGAGCAGATGAACCCCTAAACACCTTCCCAGCTAAAGCCAAGTCTAGTTGTCCTCAAACCAGCCCTCCAATCTGGGATAAACCCATCCCCCACAACCCAGCTCCAGCTTCCCTAATGAGCCCACAGGACTTTCCATATTCAGTCCTGGGACTCCAACACGACAGTTCCCCTAAACCACGACTTGTTCCAGCCCCCAGCCAAAGCCAACCTCCCAAAAGTAAGCAACAGGGCTGCCTTCTGGCCCTGCAAATGAGCCTACCCCAAAATCTAGCCCCAGACTCCTCAACAGGATCAGAAAGAACCTTCCTGAGCCAGCTCCATTCCCAAACTAAAGCCAGTTCTACTCCCCCCACTCACTTAGGCCAGTCATCCAAAATGCAAGCACAGAACAGAACCCCCTCAGCAGGCAGACCAATCACAAGGCTGCTTTCTGAGCAACCCCCCAAATAAAACTTATCCCCCAAACCAGAATCTCCCTACCCACTCATGGCCAAAAAACCTGGCACCTGGCACATGTTGCTCCTCCCCCTTTTCCCTCCCCCCTCCCCCAGTCACAAGATCCT
>NW_027531899.1:624190-625090 GCF_008692635.1 Crocuta crocuta
CCTCCTCTTCCCTCCTGGAAAAAAAAAAAAAAAAAACAGACTAGCTCCGTTTGAGAGGCAAATGCACAAATGCAGTCATAGCCAAGGACAAATCCTGAGCTGACCAAACCCCACCCTGTGTCCACTGAACATGTGCTCCCTAGGGGTCCAGGTCAGCTTCAGACACCATCATACACACACACTAGAGCCAAGTCAAATGCTGAACTCCCCCCGACTCAATTCACAGGTTTCCAACGCACAGGGAAGAGTTTGCCAATGGCAGGCACAGCTCCCAGTGAAGGCAAATCTCTTAACGGAGCTGGTACTTCGTCATCCAGGTAAAGTCCCCCAAAAGTGATTGACTCCCATCACCGAGGGCTAGAGTCCCAAACAACCAAGAAAATGGCCCTCAAAATCAGAGCCCCCAAACCCAGAACAAATCCAAGACCCTCATCGTCCAAAGCCGACCCTCGCAAAAGTGATTTGCTCCCATCATCTAAGGCTAATACAGATCACGCAAGAGCCAAGGAATAAACCCCTCAAAAGGTTGAGAACCCCCCAGCCCCAGGGAAAACATCAAATCCCCCATTTCCCAGGGGAGAGCCCCCTAGAGAAGATGAGACCTCCTCAAGCCCCCGAGCAAATCTAGACTACCTCCAGAGTAGCCTTAGAAGTCCCCCGTCTTCCGCTTCCCTCCCTTGGGACCCGGCCCCTCAGTCCCGTCCGCACCAGCACCGCGGACAGCTCCCAGCATCCCTGCCCCTCCCCAGAGCAGGGGGTCCCTGCGCAGGTCCGACCCGCCCCCGCGCCGCCGGCGCCCCTCCCTCCCGAGGCCCCAGCGAGCGAGCACGCGCCCAAGCCCCCTCCCCCGAACACCTCGGCGGGGACGCGCGTCAGCCCCCTCCCCTGGGCGCCCCGGGG
>NW_027531899.1:625127-627308 GCF_008692635.1 Crocuta crocuta
CGCCCGCCCGCGCGCGCCCCCTGCCTGCCTCCGTGCCCGCCTCCTTGCCGAGCCTCAGTTGGGGGGTGGAGGATTTACCACCTCTCTAAAGCTTGGGGGGTGAGGGGAGGGTTCTGCGCCATCTCAGATTATTGCTACTTGGTCCAGAACAATCTCNACGATCTCGAATGAGAAGGCACTCAGATTCCTGCCTATCTCAGGAATATAGATAGAGGATATGGGAGGAGTCCTGGAACGTCTCTTATAAGATGTTCTGCCAGAAGGACTTAGAAGATAGTCTGCCAGAATAATGTCCATTGGGAAGGAGGGAGACAGGGGTTCCTAGACCCATCTCTAGTGAGCTTGAGTCCCAGACCCATCTCTAATGAGCCTGAGTTATGGGGGGAGGTATGGAGGCCCTTGTTCATTTCATATGTGAGGACAACAATCGCCCATGGGGTTCACCACGGAGGGTGTCACCCTCCACCATCTTTAATAGGAGGAATTGGGTAATAGTTCCTAAACCAGCCTTGTTTTGGGAGTGGGGGTGGGGGGAGGAGTTAGGTACTGGATCATTATGGAGCAGGGGGCGATGATCCTGGGTAGATGGATGAGGCCAAGATCTTCTCTGGGGTTAGGAAAATGTTTACCAGGCCATGTCTAATGTGGTCTAGAACAGCTTCTACGGAATGCAGGGGAAGGAAGGGGAGGCAGCATGACTCCGGAACCGTCTCTAATGGGAAAGGAGACCTGGACGATCTCTGATTTGGGGAGATCCTTACAGATGTGTAGATCATCTCTAAAGGGATAGGGCTTGATTCCTGGACACTTTTAAAAGGGTTAAGGCTTGTTTCTGACTGAAGTTGCGCTCTGGGCCGCTGGTCTAGACACGCCTGCTCCTGACCCTGCGTCTTCCACCGCTCTCCCCCCGCAAGGCGCTTCTCACAAATCTCCTGAGAGAAAGGTGAGATCACCGCGCGTCCCCGCGGGACCCGTAGGCGCGAACGCGCGCCGTTGCCAGGGGCACCCAGGGCCCCTCCCTCCTCCTCCCCGGGAAAGGAGGCGGAAGCTGCGGAGCTTGCGCACTGAGGCTGGAATCCGCGCGCCTCCTGGCGGCTGGGAGTGAACGTCGCTCTGCGACCCACTTAGACGGGGCGTCCCCGCCCCCTCGGCGCCTCAGCTCTGGAGCACCTCCCTCCCTAGGAAAGAAGTCACGGCGCCCAGCACAGCTGGAGTTCCTACCTCGTGGCAGTCTCGGAGGAAGTGCTGCAGCCCAAGTTGGTCGTGTAGCTTCTGCATCCATTGCTGGGCCCGTAGTTGGTTTTCTTGGCTCCTGGGGATGGGGAGATGGGGGCTGGGGCAAGCCCGGCGAGGGGGTGGGGGACCCTGGCATAGGGCTGTGAGGGCATCAGGCTTGGCAGGACTAGGAGCCCGGAGCATATGTCAGAGCGAGGAAGAGGAGAGAATAAGGTGGGGGTGGGGGGAGAGCTAAAGAAACGTCAATGAGGGCAGAGCCAGGGACAAACTGGAGAGAGGCAGAGGGAGAGTGAGAGAGCAAGAGAGAGACACAGAGAGAGAGAGAGAGAGGCAGAGACAGACTGACATCTGGAAAGAAATACAGTCACTTATAAAGAAAGAGTGACAAAGAGACACAAGCCAGAAAGAGATAAGAGACCTGCAGACAGAGTAAGAGATACCGAAAGATAGCGAGTTAGAGATCAAGAGACGCTTGGAGAGAAAGAGAGATCAGGAAAGGAAGACAGATTCAGGAAGAGAGAGAGAGAGAGAGAGGTGCAGAGGCCTAGAGAGAGAGATATAAACACAGACACCAGGCTAGAGACAGGGAGAAACAGATCTCAAGAGGAATTGATTGAAAGGGACCCACAGACAGGCAAAGAGAAAGAAACCCAGGGAAAGAAAAAAAAAAAAAAGGAAAGACAAGTAAAGAAATGCAGCAGGAAGTCCCAGAGAGGCAGAGAGACCAAGAGCAGAAGACAAGGAGAGTGAGAGAAGGACGCAAAGGGGGTGAAAGTGACAGTTGGGGCAGGGACACCCAGGAAAGGCAGAGAAGTGGCGTGATGATAGCAGTAAAAGACACGGGCTGGCCAGACAGGAGGGTGGAACCAAGATGGAGAGAGGGAAGAGAGTGAGTCGTGGGAAAAGACGGGGCTAGAGCCACAGAGAGGGTGGGCGGGCGCACGG
>NW_027531899.1:627333-638731 GCF_008692635.1 Crocuta crocuta
GGGCAGGGGCTGGACCCCAGCCCCACCACCCCGGACCGTGGCCCCAGGCAGCCTGGCCTCCTGCCCACCGTACAAAGTGCCTGAGAGTCCCGGTGGAGGGACAGAGGCCGGGGACATCCCGTTTTTCTTCGCCTTAAACAAGCCGCTCCCAACTCAGGGTCTTGACATTGGCTGTTCCCTCTCCCCGGAACGCTCTTCCCCTCAACATCTACTTAAATACCACCTTCTTAGCAAGGTCCCTCCTGATCACTATCCAACACTTTCTGGCTTTCTTCTTTAATGTTCTCTCTCCAGCTTAGCACTATCTAACTACACTGTATATGTTACATGTATATATGACATCTCTGGCACGTAGGATCTCTTTCCATGAGAGCGGGAATCTTTGTCTGTTTTGGTCACAGATGTATCCCCAATGCCTAGAAAAAGAGCCTGGCACACATTAAGTGCTCAATATATATTTCTTGAATGAATGAATGAATGAATGAATGAACGGAGGCAGAGAGAGAGAGATGACAGAAACAAAGGTAAGTGTCTGAGAAAGACAGAGAGAGAGGCAGAAGAGAATGTAGATCCAGGTAGAGAAAAACAGGGAGAGATAGAGAAGGAAAGAGAGACACAGAGATATACACATAGATGGAGACAAAGAGGCAAAGCTTGTGAGAGAAAATTACAGGGAACCAGGCGCACAGCTGGACGGAGGAACCGGACAAGCCAGAGACAAACAAGCAAAGTGCGGACTCCCTCCTGCCCAGACTCCACTCGAGAGCCAGAAAATAGGAAATGCCTCTGAAATGGAACTGAAATAATCCTTCCAGGCCTTCACCAGCCAACTTGCCCGAGCATCAGTTCTAGGAACAACGAAAATCCCTCTTTTCCGGGAGGACGAGAAAACAGCAGGGTTCGCATCCTTCATATCCTGGCTGGGTCGCTTCCTGGCTGTGACTTCAGGCAAGTCCATTCCCCTAACCGAGAGCCTCTCCAGTGCAAAATGCAGATAATGAGGGGCGCCTGGGTGGCTCAGTTGGTTAAGCGTCCAGCTTTGGCTCAGGTCATAATCTCACGGTTCTTGGGTTCAAGACCCGCGTTGGGCTCTGTGCTGAAAGCTAGCCTGGAGCCTGCTTCACATTCTGTATCTCCCTCTCTCTGACCCTCCCCTGCTCACGCTGCCTCCCTCTCTCTCTCAGAAATAAATAAACATTAAAATTTTTTTAAAAAATGAAGATGATGAGAGAACTTCACACACAGGGCTGGGCCAGACTCTGGCTGAAGTGAGGCACGTGGAAGGACTACATGACTCACTCTGAATCTCAGCAGGTTGAGGGGCAGACGGGGGACTAGCATCTGACCTTGTCTGACATCAGGGCCCCAGCTCACAGCTCTGCACTGGTTCTGCCTCCTCTGTGGGTGTGGAAGGCCCTCCCTCCAGCCCCCAGTGAATGGATGTTTTATAACTTCCGGAGGTCGGGACACCTGTCCCTAGGCAAATATCAGCGACTTAGGGGTGAGGGGGGCAGGGATTGGACCTGTCTCAGTTCCTGCTGTTTCCCAGCCTCACCCAGCACAAGCCTGGGGCCAACACCACCTTGGGGCTCCCACAACCCCCTGCTTTACTACCATCCCGGTCCTGACCATTCTGGGCCATCCTGGTCAGGAAGCGTGGGAGCTCTGTTGTGCTGTTCTGGTCACTGCTGCGTGCCCAGCATTGCCCCACGCGAGGCCTGGAACAGAGCACGGACTCAGTACCTGTGTCGTTAACTGAATAAACAATAGAGTGAACGGCGCAATTAATGACAGAGAAGGAAGGAAGAATGAATCACAGAATGAGCGGTCCACCAGGATCCTCCTATGCGTTCTGTGGAGCCTGGCATCCAGCAGGTGCTCAAGAAATGTAGGGTAAAGAGAGGGTGGGTCCTGGCCTGGTGCTGGGAGCACTAGATCATGAGTTTATACCCTCAGGACCAGCATCCCCATGAAAATTTCCTTTAGAAAGTTCTAGCCTTGGGGCGCCTGGGTGGCTCCGTTGGTTAAGCATCCGACTTCAGCTCAGGTCATCATCTCTGGGTTCATGAGTTCAAGCCCCACGTTGGGCTCTGTGCTGACAGCTCAGAGCCTGGAGCCTGCAGCCTGCTTCTGATTCTGTCTCCCTCTCTCTCTGCCCCTCCCCCTCCTCTCTCTCTTTCTCAAAAATAAATATTAAAAAAATAATAAGAAAAAGAAAATTCCAGCATTGTCTCAGATGAATTTAGGGGAAAAGGGCACCTGAGCCCCAGACAGAGGAAAGGCTGGGGTCTCTGGGCTGTGGATGGTGGGGGAGTGATCAGACATGCTTTCCATCAGAGGACGGAAAGACAGAAGGAGGGGTGCTGGGCCTCTGTGGCACACCACGAGGGGCAGAAGCAGTGATGACGATAAAGTCAGCCTAGAGGAGCCCCTATAAAGGACTCTACTTGAGGGCTGCAATTTCTTTGGGGGGGGGTACTGTTTTGTTCCGGGACTAGAATAGTGCCTGGCACAC
The DNA here is from genome assembly GCF_008692635.1 of Crocuta crocuta. Classification (NCBI taxonomy): domain Eukaryota; kingdom Metazoa; phylum Chordata; class Mammalia; order Carnivora; family Hyaenidae; genus Crocuta; species Crocuta crocuta. The sequence continues at coordinate 629,849 of NW_027531899.1, forward strand.
AATAGATATCAGTAAATGTCTTTGCTTAATTAGTACAAGGACAGACAAGAGACTGGGTGGTGGTGACAGACAGATGGTGATAGAAGAGACTGATAATGTGCAACAGCAGCATGAAACACACACACACACACACACACACACACACACACACACGGTGTGTGCTTCCTAGGGAACTGGGCAGTTGCGGCCCGAGGGAGGTGCTCATTCACAATATCTGAGAACCAGCACAGCAGGGGGCAGTGCCCCATCTGAACCGCTAGAACAGAACCTGGCTCTGGCCTTTAGCTGCTAGATCTGAGGACCGGAAGAGCAGGGCAGATGCTGGGCATTCAGGAAAAGAAGTTAACATTTTAACAACCGGTTCAGCCACCTCCGGCTGAGGGCAGGCTTGGCAGAGAAACGTCATTGTACATCCTTGTGTATCTTTTGAGTTTCTAACCACCAGTTACCTTTCTGCAAAGTATCAATTTAAAGCAACTCTAGGGGCGCCTGGGTGGCTTAGTCGGTTAAGCGTCCGACTTTCGCTTAGGTCATGATCTCGCGGGTCGTGGGTTCGAGCCCCGCGTCGGGCTCTGTGCTGACTGCCAGCTCAGAGCCTGGAGCCTGTTTCAGTCTGTGTCTCCCTCTCTCTTTGACCCTCCCCTGCTCGTGCTGTCTCTCTCTCTCTCTCTCCTAAAAATAAATAAAACATTAAAAAAAATTTTTTTAAGCAACTCTAAAACGGTATGGAATTAAATAGAAATCAGAGAGGGAAAGAGAAGCAGAAATCGTGATGGAAAGGAGGGGAGCCCTGACCTCTTCATCCCTCCCCTGTGCCGAGGCCACGCCCACTGTGCCTAGACCACACCTCCTATGCACAAACCACACCCCCTGCGCCGAGACCACGCCCCTATGCACAAACCACACACCCTCTGCGTCCAGACTACACCCCCTGGGCCCAGGCCACACCCCCTGTGCCTCAGGGGTCTGAGGGACCTACTTCTCCAGTAGCCGGGTCACAGCCTCCTGGGCCTGCTCTCCATAGGCGTTGCCCTGCCTCAGCAGGGCCTCGGCAGCCTGCACCGCCACCTGCATCTTTTGCTGGTTCAGCTCCATCGTGGTGAGAAAATCCCGGTGCCTTTTCAGTGCCTCCTCCACTGACTCCACCGTGCCCGGGAGTTCCGGCCCCGACAGTGCCATCTCCTGGGAATGAGGGGGAGGGGGTGGTGCTCAGGTCAGCCCTGCTCCATTTCCTCCGGGACCTGGGAGAGGCTGCCGGCCTGGCTTGCCACCTCTCTCATCCCCGTTGCTCACTGTGCTCTAGCATCGAACAGGCCACGCATAATCCCACCTCAGGGCCTTTGCCCATGCTAGTCCCTCTGCCTGGCTGGTCCCTCCCGCCAGATATGCCCATGGTGGGCTCCTTAACTTTCTTTAGGTCTCTGACCATCTGCCCAAAACACCACCCTCCACTCCAGCTATATCCCTTTACCCTGCTTTATTAGCTTTCATAGCATTTACCTGATACTATATATACCATATGTATGTGTGTGTGTATGTGTGTGTGTATATATATATATATATTTACTTGCTTATCCTCCTCCCCCCGCCACACACACACTAGAAGACCAGCTGCACGAGGATGGGATTTTGTGTTTTGTTTCCTAATGTGTACTCAGTCCCAGAATAGTGTGCTCGCTTCAGCAGCACATATGCCAGAATAGTGCCTGGCACAGAGGAGGCATCCAGTAAATGCTTGGTTAACTGATGAAGCCTGAACTGGGTGCTGTGTGACTTCAAGGAAGTTCTTTCCCCTCTCTGGGATTATTTTTCTAACTGGTAAGACGGGTGGGTCAGAAAGGTTCTCTTAAGGCCACCTCAGCTCCCATATTCAGTAGCCTCAGAATTCTGGGGGCTCCCTGTCTGTCCCCCCAGATAACCCTCCAACTGGGTCCACTTTCACTAGATAACCAGCACTGGCAGCCGCCCTTTCTAAAATCTCGAAAGCTTGGTACCTACTCTCGGACACTCTGAAAATGGGGTGATCTGTCTTGTCCAAATGCTCAAACTTGGTTCCCAGCCCAGAAGATCTCCAAATGGACCGGCTGCTCTTCCCAGATAACCGTGGCTCTTCGTTTCTCAAACCATAAACAGTTACCCTCTCCGGAAGGTATGCAAATTGCCATTCCCAGTAAGAAGATTATCTGCGAATTTGGGCACCCACAACCACGTAATCCACAATCACTTAATTGCTGGTCCAGATAACCTGTCAGCCTGAATTACCTGTTTCCATAATCTTCATCCTCCACCATCCACCCCAAGATCCTTGAACCCCATTAACTGTCACCAATTAACCTCACCTTCTTCTTTCCTTCCAGACAATCTGCAAACCCAGGAAGCCAGTGCAATGTACATCCAAGGGCATTACTGACTTGGGATAGTTCCCACACTGTTAGCACCTTAGCTAAAACACTAATCCACCCGTCATAATCCTCAAATCCTGTTACACACCTGCCCACTCGTGTTCACGCTGGATGAGCCACAAACCCGAGATCCACACCAGACACCCTCCCCACTCTCGCTGAGCTCGGACAAGCCACAAACGCAGCGGTTCCTGCAAAACCCCCTTGCATACATGTCCCTGTCGCCACAACCCCCCACCGCGCGACCCCCGACGCGGCCACCTGGTTGCGCAGCACGGCCCGAGCTTGGCGTAGGTCGCGCAGAAAGAGCTGGTAGACGTGCGCCTGCACCAGGGCCTCCCTGCGCGCCTCCCACAGGCCGAGTAGCTTGTGCCAGCCGAGCTCCAGGTGCGGCAGCCACTCGTCGAGGGCCAGGCCCGGGCCCAGCTCGGCGCCGTCGGCCGCCAGCAGCGCCTCGCTGGCCGCCACGATGCGGGCATAGTCTTCCTCACGCTGGTCCACCTCCTCCTTGAGTGCNTCCAGGCTGCCGGGCAGGGGCCCCTCGACACCGCCCGCCGCCTCCTGGGCGCGCACCAGCCAGTCCAAGAAAGCATCCAGGTCGTGCAGGAAGCGCTGCAGGCGCCCGGCCGCGGCCACCGCCTCGCCACAGGCCTGAGCCGCGCTGGCCAGCGCGCCCCACTCGGCGCCCAGTTCTTCCGCGCCCTGGTGCAGCCGCGCCGCCTGAGCCGGGAAGCGCACAGCCAGCAGGGCCGCCTCCTCCTGGAGGGCCGCCTGGCGGGGCTCCAGAGCCTGGAGAGCCGCCTCCAGGCCGCTGAGACGCCACTGCAGGGCGCCGCCGGCTCGGGGCGCGCTCTCCACGGCCCTCCGCTTCTCGCGCACCTGGGCGCGCACTTCGGCCACCTCCAACACGTGGTTCTCCACCAGCAGCACTGCGCTCATCTCCTCTTTGCGCTGTTCCACCAGCTCCACGATGCGGTTCCACCTGCCCAGGGGAAGGAGGGCGGCTTGAGAAGGACAGGGACTCCTCCTGGGCCTGGAGGGCCCAACGACCTGGGAAAGAACCCAGCCACTGTGTGACTTTGAAAAGTCACTTCATCTCGCTGAGCCCCAGTTTCTGCTGGTGTAAAATAAAACCCTACAAGGCACACTTGCTTAGAGCAGCGGTTCTCAAAATGTAAGCTGTGAGAGGTCAAAACTATCTTTGTAGGGGCGCCTGGGTGGCTCAGTCGCTTAAGCGTCTGACTTCAGCTTAACGTCATGATCTGGTGTTTTGTGGGTTCGAGCCCTGCATGCGGCTCTATGCTGACAGCTCAGAGCCTGGAGCCTGCTTCAGATTCTGTGTCTCTGTCTCCCTCTACCCTCCCCTGCTCGCACTGTCTCTCTTTCTCTCAGAAATAAATAAAACATTAAAAAAAATTTTTTAAATAAACATTAATTTTTTTTTTTTAAAGTATCTTTGTAATAACGCTAAGACGCTATTTGCCTTCTCACTCCCTATTCTCTCCCCAGTGTCCAGGGTACTTTTCAGAGGCTGCGTGACAAAAGACAAAACGCAGAAGCAGACCTGAGAACTCCTCTTCTTCAGCCAGACATCAAAGAGACATGGGGCGCCTGGGTGGCTCAGTTGGTTAAGCCTCCAACTCTTGGTTTTGGCTCAGGTCGTGATCTCCTGGTTGGTGAGTTCAGGCCCAGTGTTGGGTTCCGTGCTGACAGTGCGGAGCCTGCTTGAGATTCTCTCTCTCCCTCTCTCTCTGCCCCTCCCCAACTTTTGTGCACTCTCTCTGTCTCTCTCTCTCTCAAAATAAATAAACTTTAAAAAATCTTCGTAAAGACTTGCAAAAACACAAATAATGCTACTCCATGTTTTTGTTTTGAAAAGTAGTTGTCATAAAAATATGAATGTTGGTTACATTAACATCCTGAGTTTATTATTGTTATTTTATTTATTTTTTAAGTTTATTTATTTGTTTGAGAGAGAGAGAGAGAGAGAGTGGAGGAGGGGCAGAGAGAAAGGGAGACAGAGAGAATCCGAAGCAGGCTCGGCACTGTAAGCACAGAGCCCAACGCAGGACTTGAACTCACAAATTTCAAGATCATGACCTGACATGAAATCAAGAGTTGGATGCTTAATTGACTGAGCCACCCAGGCACTCCTGTTGTTATTTTAAAACAATTTAATATCTTTAAATTTCTCAGTATTCATTTCCAACATAGTAAATATTGATAGATACCACCCAGGAAAACAGGCTCTTTGGAGTCCTGAACAGGTTGTTTTTTTTTTTTTTAATGTTTTATTTATTTCTGAGAGAGAGAGAGAGACAACATGAGCAGGGGAGGGTCAGAGAGAGAGGGAGACACAAATCTGAAGCAGGCTCCAGGCTCTGAGCTGTGAGCACAGAGCCCGACGCAGTTTGTGGGCTCAAACCCACAAACTGAGATCATGACCTGAGCCGAAGTCAGATGCTTAACCAACTGAGCCACCCAGGTGTCCCCCGAACAGTTTTGATGAGTGCAAACGGATTCTGATCCTGGAGTGTAAGAGGTGTAAGAATACTATGTTGGATGCAGCAAATAGAAAGCAGGCACATTCCAGGTGCTGAGAATCAAATGACATAAAGGCAAACCTGTTGTATATCAAAATAAATTAGTGGGAAAAAATATGTATTTCTGTGGGCCCTCAAGCAAGTGATGGTAATTCTCTGGGCCTCAGTTCCCCTTCATAGGCCGTGTGCGGTCCAAGCCGGACTTCCTGGAGTCAAATCTGACCCGTCTGCCCTTTGGCAAATAACCTTCTCTGTGCCTCAAGTTGCCCCATCAGTAAAATGGGCACAATCATCACACAGCACCTACCTCGTGGGGTGCAGTGAGAGTCCAATGAGTTATGATTTAGAAAGTGGGTCAAACAGTACTTGTTTGCTACTATTACTGCATGGGGATAATTTGGGGGAACATATCAAGCTCTTTTCTGCCTCAGCTGCGCTCCCTGCCTGGAATGTTCTGTACCTTCCCTCCCCTAATATGTGCTCTTTCTGTGGCTAGCTCCTTCTCGTCCCCTTTGAGGGCCCAGCTCAAAAGTTTATGGCTGACCACAAGATCTAAAATCATCTCCAGGGGCACCTGGATGGCTCAGTCGGTTAAGCTTCCGACTTCGACTCAGGTCATGATCTCGCAGTTTGTGAGTTCAAGCCCCACGTCGGCCTCTCTGCTGACAGCTCAGAGCCTGGAGCCGGCTTCGGATTCTGTGTCTCCCTCTCTCTATGTCCCTCCCTCGCTCACGCTCTGTCTCTCAAAAATAAACATTAAAAAAATTAAAATCACCACCAGCCCCCAGTTGTGTTCTACCAGGTCATGAGAACTCTCTAAATATCTTGTTTTGTTTATCAGTTTATTTGTTCGCTGTCTCTCTGTTCCCTCTAGAATGGACATGCCACAGGGCAGAGATGAGGACTCTGAAATCAGACGGACCCAAGTTCAAGTTGTGCTTTGACCAGATTCACCATGTGACCTTGGGCAAATCATTTCCCACTGATCCTCAGTTTCCTCATCTGGAAAATGGGGATAATAATATCCATTTCACTGAGTGTTTAAGGATATCATGTGGCTAAAGCACTTGGCATATAATCTTATTAAGCACTGTAAATCTTTTTTATTATTAGTTGAGGCTTTGATGTTTTGAAAATGTCAAGGCTACAGAGGCTTTAAAATCACTGGTTGTTGGAATCTTAACAGCATAGAGCAGTTAAGAATATAGTCCTTTAGGGGCTCCTGGGGGGCTCAGTAGGTTAAGCGATTGACTCCTGTTTTCAGCTCAGGTCATGATCTCGTGGTTTGTGAGTTCAAGCCCTGCATTGGGCTCTGTGCTATGACACTGTGGAGTCTGTTTGGGATTCTTTCTCTCTCCCGCTCTCTCGGCCCCTCCCATGTGCTCTCTCGTTCTCTCTCAAAAATAAATAAATAAACTAAAAAAATTTGTTTAAAATAATACAGTCTTTGAAGTCAGACAAACCCAACATGAATTCCTGGCTTGACCCCCTAACTTGCTGTGTCACTTGGGGCCAGAGTCTGCACATCTCTGAGCCCCAGTTTCCTCCTCTCTAACATGGAGCAATTTATGCCCCAAGGAGTTGCTAAGAAGACTCAATATAAGTCCTCAAGAGCCCCAGCTCCAGATTCAGACAGCACTGGGTTTGACTCTTACTTGCTGGACTGAGTAATCATGTTAAGGATTGCACCTTCCCGAGTCTGTGTCTTCATCTACACACTGGAAGAACAGCTTGTAGTGTTCAAGGGGGAAAGATATTATTAATCTGTCGCCATTTTTAAACAGTTCCAAATTCTGGAAACTTTCCTATGGAGACTGGGATATTGGAAGATAAGACAAGGCATATGAAGTGCTTAGAAAAATTCCTGACAGATAGCAGACACTCAGTAAATCGTAGCTATACAAGTCAATGAATAATCCGCTAAAATATAGTGTATCCTCACTTTACCATATCCTCACTAGCACTGGGTATTATCATTTCTCTCCAAGATTTTGCTGACTTTGTAGGTGGCCATGATCACCTCAGGGGCTCGAAACTGCACACCCCTGATTTCCAACAGGTGAGCGAATGAGAGAAGAATGATGGAAAGGGCTGGTCTGAGGCCCCAGGCCCCGCCTACCTGCTGTTGAGGTGGTCCTGGCAGGAGCGCACCTCATCTGAACTGGGATGGCCTCCTTCCACCAGCTCCTGGACCGTGTGGTTCACATCCAGGACACGGCCCATCAGACTGTTCATCTCCTGGTCCAGGCTCTCAAATCTGTAGAAAGGAGAGGGCTGTACTCAGGCAGGCCTGGACCCTGGGGACCTGCCTGCATCTTAGCCTTCTCCTGGATGCCCTTTTTTTTTTTTAAGTATTTATTTTTGAGAGAGAGAGAGACCGAGTGCAAGCAGGGGAGGGGCAGAGAGAGAGGAAGACAGAATCCGAAGCAGGCTCCAGGCTCTGAGCTGTCAGCACAGAGCCCGAGGCGGGGCTTCAACCCAGGAACCGTGAGATCATGACCTGAGCCGAAGTCGGATGCTTAACCGACTGAGCCACCCAGGTGCCCTTCCTGGATTCCCTTCTAATTCTCACCCTCTTGGGACCCTGTGCCAGCTCCTCCTCCTCCTACCTGCCCCTTAAATGTTACATTTCTCAGGGCACCTGGATTGCTGAGTCGGTTAGACATGTGACTTTCGGATCCGGCCCAGCTCATGATCTCACAGTTTTGTGAGTTGGAGCACCGCGTCGGGCTCTGTGCTGACAGTGTGGAGCCTGCTTGGGAGTCTCCCTCTCTCTCTACTCCCACCCCGCTCATATTGTCTCTGTCTCTCAAAATAAATAAATAAATTTAAAAAAATATATTATATTCCTCAGGGCTCTGTCCTGGGCCCCCTTGGCTTTCTCTCCCACCCTGCCTGGGCCATTCAATCCATTCCTACAGCCTGTCTTACAGCCCGTTCTTACAGCCCTGGACTCATGACCCCCACATCTCAATCTGCAGCCTCAACCTCGTCCCTTTTGAACCTGTCTGTAACCTCTACGCCTCCGCGGGGCTCCTCACATCCACTGTGACCCAAACTGGCATCGGCACCTTCCCCCAAATGTGTTTTTCCTCTGGGTCCCCATCCCAGGAGCAGCCCACCATGCCCTAGGCGGCAGCTCTGGGCCCTGTTTTGGACCACGCCCCTCCCCACACTGTTCACCCCTCCTGGCCTCGGAGCCTGGTCGGGTCCTCGNGCTGGGCACAGTCCTCCCTTTTTTAAAAACAATGCCCAAAGCTGTGGCTTGGGAAATTGTGGGCACAGTAAGGGCAGGGGCCAGGCCTGAGTTTCAGCTATGCCCAGCATTAAGACCTAGAATGGAGCAAGAGCTCAGTAAGTACCGGCCGAATGAATGAGCAGATGAACAAAACGGGTCATCCACTAATTTCACAACTCGTTACTAAGTCAGCCAACAGACCGATCAGTACGTCACGTGTCACAGGGTGGAAAGTGCTAGGAAGAAATGTACAGCGGGGTGATGGAAGAGAAAGTGCCAGGGTCGGAGCTATCTCATTAGCTAGGGACGTGACATTTGTGCAGGAACCGTGGCAGTCCCAGGGGAGGGGCCAGGTTGGGGTGTCTCTGGCGAAGTTTTCATTTCCTGCCAAGTGAGTATAAGCCTCATAATGATGGCGAAGGCTCCTGAAATGCTCCCTGGACACAGACATTTGCTAAGCGTTCTGCATTTACTCTTTACTCCCGTCGCGAAAATGGGAACTGCTAAACCAACGAAGGCGCGGCTGTGTGCGTGAGAAAGGGGGCCCGGAAGTCCCAGGAGTGCGCGCTCACCGGTGCTGCACCACCTCGACGTCGTCGAGCGAGTCGGGCACACGCATGGCCAGCAGCCATTGCTCCTTCTCGCCGATCCACAGCTCGCACGCGTGCACTTCGCCAAACATGCGGTAGACCGCCAGGGC
>NW_027531899.1:638831-654603 GCF_008692635.1 Crocuta crocuta
CCCTGGCCCAGCTCTCCGCCTCCTCCAGCTCCTGCAGCAGCGCCCACAGGCTCCGCGAGGCCTCCAGCTCCGCGCGCCGCCGCGCCGCCTGCTCCTGCAGCTCCGCCAGGCAGCCGTGCACGTGGTTCACGCGGTTGCAGATGACCTGCGGATCGCAGGGCTGGTAGCCTGGGCCGGGAGAAGGGGAGGATCCCGGGTTGGGCGCGGGCCAGGGGCGCCCCAGGAAGGGAGGTACAGGCCACCTGCCCTGTCTGTCCTTGGCTAGGGAGGCTTCATCACGTGCCAGGTTGCGCGGTCCCTCCTCCAGGCAGCCTTCCCTGACACGCTGTCTGGAGCGGGAGCCTTCCCTGGCTCCCCCAGGCTTCCCCTCTCCCAGCCCCGCGCCGCTGCCTGTGCCCCACCCGCACCATCCTCTGCTCTGACCCCTCTGGCCTGTCACTGCCTGGTCTGTCTCCCCCACTGGGCTGAGAGACCCATGAAGGCAGGGTCTGGGGCGGTCTCCTCACACTGTGTCCTCACCATTGCCCAGCGCCGCGTGGAGCCGGGAGCAGTAGCCGAATGCAAACGGCGACTTATTGATGGAATGATGGATGGAAACTAAGATTCAGAGAATACTAGAATCTGTGAATTGTGTTTCCTTCAGAACTGGAGCAAATGAAACGTCCCTATTTTTTTTAAATTTTATTTTAAGTAATCTCTACACCCAACCTGGGGCTCGAACTTACAACCTTGAGATCAAGAGCCGCATGCTCTACCCACTGAGCCAGCCAGGTGCTCAGACGTGTCTCTATCCTTAAGACATTTTCTGGGTTCCCTCTCTCATCCTCTGTTGCTTTATCTCATAATTCCAGCGATGACCTGAACTCCGCTTTTCTTTCAAAGATTTCACCTTCCTCTAGACTTCTGGTTTGTGACAAGAGAACTGTGAAATTAACTTAATGGCTGGCAGCCAGTGTTTCTTTAATGGAATAGAATAGAATGACTAGAAAATATCAGGACGCAACATGCAGGGTGAGGGGAAGTATTGTTTCAGAAAATCTGTGTGTGTGTGTGTGTGTGTGTGTGTGTGTGTGTGTGTGTGTGAACGCTGGGTCAGGAGGTAAACGTATTTCTTACTGGGTCAAAACGCCGTGAGAGACACCGCCCTAGATGGGATGCACCGTTTCTGGAATTCTGGACATTCACTGAACTTGACCCAAATACCAAGGCATCCGCCTGAATAATCAACAACAATAGCCATCCGTGTATCCAGACCTGACTCTGACACAATGCCACCACGGGGCGGTATCCTTATGGCCCCGTCTTACAGATGAAGAAACTGAGGCTCAGGGAAGGAAGCCATTTGCCCGGGATCAGCTAAGAAGTGGAAGATCGGGAGGCCACACCCTGGACCACTTATCAGGCATCAATGCCCTCCTGTCACCATGACAACGCCCTTCCCCCCACCCCCACCATCTTGCAAACCAGATAGGCCTTGCCTTTTCTGCCGATGCTTTGGGATTCCAAGGGGCCGTGGCTCCAGATGCAGGAGTGAGACAGGCCGGCCCGAAACCCTCTGGGCTCTGCGGCTCTGGGCCTTAGTTTTCCTCATCAGCAAGAAAGCAGCCTTGTCAGCCACTCACAGCTAGATACACACTTTCTCGGGACGCCAATGGCAGACAAGGTCACTCTGCGACCGTGGTGGGATGAGATGGAAGCAAGGCCATTCCACAATCGTGTCCGAGCACACCTCAAAAAAGAGGTCACTGGGCAAGCCACGGAAACCGTCATCCACCCCCTTCACCCAGCTAAGCTGAATGACCGCTACCAAGGCCTCTTCCTCCCACTACCTGGATGAGAACGATTATGATGAGCAATCACCTAATTACTCCCACCTCCCGACGGTATCCGATCCGCAGCAAAGCACACCGCGTACCTCAGCCCCAATCACCTACCACAAGCCCACATCCTATCTCAAGCCCTTCCTCACACCCTCCTACGGAGAGACCCCCCCAGGGTACATGCAAAGAGCCAACGGACTCAGCTTGACTGACAACGAGGGGGATGCCTGGTGGTCCATGGCTGGAGGGTACTGGCATCGGTAAAATGAGAACCTTTATCAGAGCCAGTCTTGGTTTTTCTGATCAGCATCCATGCCCCTGCTGCTGGTAATGGCTTTCCATCCTCCTCTTCCTCCATGCCGGTCTTTGGAAAGAGCCGACCCTACTCTTGGGCGTGGGGTGGGCACGTCACGTAGGTGTGGCCAGTTAGCCCAGTGTAGAGCCTGGGGTCACAATGCTTGGCTGAGCAGAGGGGACGGAACCCACAGTGGGCTACAGAAAGCTTTCCTTGCATCTTTCGTCAGAAATATTGGGAGAGAGGGGCACCTGGGTGGCTCAGTCAGTTAAGCGTCCGACTTTCACTTAGGTCATGATGTCGTGGTTCGTGGGTTCGAGCCCGACGTCGGGCTCTTTGCTGACAGCCAGCTCAGAGCCTGGAGCCTATTTCAGAGTCTGTATCTCCCTCTCTCTCTGACCCTCCCCTGCTCATGCTGTCTCTCTCTCTCTCCTAGAAATAAATAAAAATATTAGAAAAAAAAGAAAGAAAAAAAGAAATATTGGGAGAGTGGGGGCTTGTCTCCTGTTGGGTCTGCTAAGTTGGTAGGATGTAAACATGGGGCTCAATGACCCCAGATTCACACCACAAGGGTAGGGGCTGCCCAACAGTGACACAAACATAGAGACTACAGTCAGAGAGATGGAGTCTTAAAAGCATCATCGGACAATCCCTGGATCCAGCCATGCCTGAAGCCAGACTTGCCTCTTCTTGGACATTTTAGTTCCACTGGCCAAGATACTCCCCTTTTCTTCTTAAGTTAACTGAGTTGAGTTTCTATCATTTGCTGCCAAACAGGCCCTGACTACACATTACCTCACAGTTTTTTATGGTATTCACAGAGATTTGGGTGTGAAGGGCATAAAACAAGTGCTCAATAGGGGCTCCTGAGTGGCTCAGTCGGTTAAGCATCTGACTTCGGCTCAGGTCATGATCTCAGAGTTCATGAGTTTGAGTCTCATGTTGGGGCTATGCTGTCTATGCTGACAGCTTAGAGCCTGAGCCTGCTTCAGCTTCTGTGTCTCCCTCTCTCTCTGTCTCTCTCTCTCTCTCAAAAACAAAATAAATGTTTAAAAACAAAAAAACCAAACAGTGCTCAATAAATGTAAATTATCACTGCAGAATCTCAAAGCAGGAAGAAGTCATGTGGTCTAACCTCCACTCAAGGCAATAATCTCCCCCATGATATTCTCTGATGGAGGGTGATCCTATTTTGTGCTTGGATGCCTCCAAAGACAGGGAGCTCACTCCTTCTTTCTGTCTCTTAGGGGTCATTCTGCTTCTGTTAGCACCAGCCCTGAAAGTCTCCACCCCGATCCCCGACCCTAGACTCACCCTGCAGCTGAGAGAAACGCAGGGCAGCAGCATTGAGCGCCTCCACTCGCTCACTCTGGGCTGCGATGTCCCCCTCCAGGAGTCCATGCTTCTGTAACAGGTCCTCGGCCTCCACCAGGTGCTGGCCGCATTCCCGGGACAGCAGCTGAGCCTGGAAGATGGGGCAGCGCTGAGCACCTTTTAGGCATTGGCCTCAGGAAGGCCTCACCCCACATTGCGCTCCTCCACCCCGTATCTCTATCTCCATCCTCTCTTCTCCGTCAGCATCTCGCTCTCCCTGTCTCTGTCTCCATCTCCACACTCCTGGGCTCTGTCTCTGTCACAGCGTCTCCCTCTCTCTGCCTCCATCTCTCTCTGCCTCTGTCTCCCCTGTTTCCATCTCTCTCTGCTTCCTTCCTTTGTATCTGCATCTCTCCCTGATCTCTATCCTCAGTCTGCCTCTCTCTTTCCCAGAAAGGATTCCTTCTATGTGTCTCCTTGTGGCCATTTAGATTTCCACTGCCACGCTCGTGCCTGCGTCTCTAGCTCCATCTCTCTCTGATTTCCCCTTCTCTCTCTCAAACCGTCACCATCTTCCTCTGGCTTAATCTCTCTGTCTCTGTCTGCTCCCTCTGGCTCTCCGTCTCTGTGGCTTCTTTTTTTTTCTCTGTCTCTTTCTTGATCTTCTTTTTCCTGCGTCTTTCTGTCTTTCTCTTTGCCTCTCGTTCTCTTCCTCTCTTCCTGTCTCTCTCTCTCCTTCCCTCTCCGGCTCCCTGCCAACCCGCTCAGCGCCTATAGCCCTCCGTGCCCACCCCGGGCCCCCGGGTCCGGCCCCACCTGCATCTCCTCCATCCAGTCCACCATGTACACCATCTCCTGGAAGACCTTCTGCAGAGCCAGGTTCTGCTCGAGCCGTGTCCGCCGGGCGCCCACCAGCCCGGTCAGCAGGGCCCACTGGCGCAGGACGCTGTCGCGCTGGGCCGCCACGCGCCGGGCATCGTAGTACCCTTCCGCCGCCAGGGCCTGGGCCAGCTCGGCCACGCCCTGCACCCGCTCCTCGTAGGCCGCGATGTCCGCCTCGATGGCCTCGTGTTTCTTCATGGCTGCCTCCACCGCCGGCAGCTCGTACCCGAAGTTGTCCTGGGGCAGGTGGACACTCACCTGTGTGGCCCCTGCTGTCCACCTGTCACCGTGACCCCGCTCCACCTGTCATGGTGAGCCCGCTCCACCTGTCACCGTGACCCTGCTCCACCTGTCACCTTGGCCCCGATCCACCTGTCACTGTGACCCCACTCCATCTGTCGCCGTGACCCCGCTCTTCCTGTCGCCGTGACCCTGCTCCACCTGTCACCTTGACCCTGCTCCACCTGTCGCCATGACCCCGCTCCACCATCCCCAGTAGCCCCGGAGACCAGCCCCGCTTTCATCTGTTACCCTGGAGACCAGCCCCACACATCTCCATGACATCTCTAGCTTTAAACCTGTCACCCAGGAAACAGTCACTATCGTCCCATTGCCCTAGAGACTGGGGACCAGGCCTACCCTACCCTGTTACTTAGGAGACCAAGTCCATCCTCCTGAGTTACCCTGGGCACCAGCGACAACCTCCTTTGTCACTTAAGAGTCTAATTAAATACTCTCCCGATTTCCAAGGAGACTAATTCCGTCTTCCCTAGTTCCCGGGGGACCAACTTCAGGCTCCTGTTACCTGGGAGATCGGGCCCGCTCCCCTCCCCCACTGCTCANCCAGGCGCTGGTTCTCATTCAGCCAGCTCTCCCTCATAGCCACCTTGTGGTCAAACCTCTGGGCCAGAAGTTCCAGCTTCTCTTGCCGGATGAGCTCAGCCCGCAGGGCGGCCTCCCGTTCGTGCTCGGCCTTCTCCAGCTGGCCCCATGCCTAGGGAGACGGGAGGAGGCAGTCAGACCCCGACTTAGTGGCCCTGGCTTCTCTGTCTGAAGTGACTCCTAGCATTGACAGCACCTTTGTGTAAACTGGAAAAAAAACAAAAACAAAAAACATTGCTCCTTCATGACACTTTCCTGCTGGAAAGCTGTCCGAAGGAGTATCCAGTCCAGGATGTCTACAGCGTGAATGGCTCCCTTGAGCAGTGCACAACCTATACGACCCCACGGAGTAACCCTGCCTCTCCTCCACATCCTCAACCTCACCTTGTCGATATCCCAGATGCCACAGCCCTCCCGAGGCACAAAGAGGCGACGATTACAGGCGCGCAGTTTGCTCTGGATGCTGAAGAGCAGCACCTCCAGGTTCCCCTTCTCCTGAAACCTGAAGGGGCTTGGGCTCAGGACCCCCACCTCCAGACCTCCACTCGCTGCCCTCCCTCCTGAGCTGGGCCTCACTTGACGGGCTTCTCCAGCGTGCAGTAGGCCGTGAAAGCCTGAAGCTGCTGCTGCACCCCACTCAGAGAATTGGCAAACTTCTGATTGCTAATGAGGCCCACGGTACGATGAATCCAAGCCAGGAGCTCGGCCGCCAGCTCCTCGTAGCGCTCGATGATCTTCCCCACCTCCAACACCTGGTCCAGGACCTGACCCGGCACAGGAGGGTGGGGTCAGCTCGTCCCAGAGGTGCCCCGGGGGGGGGTTCCCAAGCTCCCTCCCCCCATCCCTTGGACCGCCAAACCTTCCCGATCCGCTTCCCCTCCACAGCCAGGGCCTTCATCTTGGAGAAGTAGTGGTAGAAAGAGACCACGTAGGTGATGATAGACTTCTCATCCGGAGCCTCCATGTTCACATCTGAGGGCAAAGGAGAGTGGGGGAGGGCACGACGGTGAGGGTTCAGGGAGGGAGAACCCACTCTCACAAGCTGCATGACTTTGGGCAAGACAACTAGCTTCTGTTCCTCAATTTTCGTATCTGCCAAATGGTGACCTACCTCATGAGATTAAATAGCACCTGACACATACGAGCCCCCATAGGGAAATTAGCCATAATTACTGCTTGAACACAGCATTCTACCTTCCACCTCAGGGCCTTGGCACATGCTGTTTTCGCTAGGTAGAACACTGTTCCCTCTTCTGTGTGCCTACCTCCCACTCATCCTTCAGGGCTCAACTCAACGTACACTTCCTCAGATAAGCCTCCCTGTTCACCTTGTGTAGACTGGCCACCCCTGTTACTCTTCCTCATCACCTCTTATCATTGCCTCCTGGACCTGATCATCTGCAATTAAACATTCACTTATGCAATCTTGTCCTTATCTTGAGCTTGAGTTCCGTGACAACAAAGGCTATGCCTATCTTTCTTACCATTGTTCTGGTCATGCCCAGCATACAGTAGGAGCTCACTGAATATTTATGAAGTGTATTTATTTATTTACTATTTATTTTATAAACAAATAAATTTATTTTATGTATGTATTTATTTGTGAGGTCAGAGGTCAAGGACGTGGGCTTTGGAGGAAGCGTGTGCTCAAATCCTTGTTCAACCACTTACTCACTGCATGTCCTCAGGAAACAGACCGAAGTTCTCTGAGCCTCAGTTTCCCCCATCGTAAGGCTAAGGATTATCACAGTGCCTGCCATGTGAGCACTGTGTTAGAAAGAACAGTCTGGCACAGAGGAGAAACTCAATAAATTCAGTTATCGTTTTGATTTGCCCACTGAATGTACAATATTATACTTAGCCCTTACTCTTCACCAACTCATGGAATGGATAGCCACTAAACACCTACTATGTGCTAGGCACAGAATACAGCTATCAGAAGTCCCACGTAAGGGGCATCTGGGGGGCTCAGTTGGTTAAGCGTCAGACCCTTGGTTTCGGCTCAGGTCATGATCTCACAGTTCATGGGTTCAAGCCCTGTGTCGGGCTCTGTGCTGAGAGCTCGGAGCCTGCTTAGGATTCTCTCTCTCTCTCTCTCTCCCTCTCTGCCCATCCCCCCCAAAAGAAGTCTCATGTACTGGTTTTCAGTGTGACACTGGGCAAGTGACTTCACATCTCTGAGACTTCATTTCTGTCACTTTAAAACAGGATGGATAAGGGGGCGCCTGGGTGGCTCAGTCGTTAAGCGTCCAACTTTGGCTCAGGTCGTGATCTTGAGGTTCACGGGCTCGGTGTGGGGCTCTGTGCTGACAGCTCAGAGCCTGGAGCCTGCTTCAGATTCTGTGTCTCCCTCTCTCTCTGCCCCTTCCCCACTTGGATTCTGTCTCTCTCTGTCTCCCAAAAATAAATAAATATTAACGCAAAATTAAAACAGGATGGATAAGTTCTATCCATCCGGGTCAGTGTGAGGATGAAAGTGAGAAGTTTTGCTAAAATTCCCAGCCATGTGCTTGGCACAGAGTAGGGAGAACAGCTGTTATTCCAGAGACTGGCAGGTGGGTGTTGGCATGGCCCGGGGTCAGGAGTGAGGCTGAAGTCAGGGGATGGGCCAGGAATAATGTTGGGGGTGGGATGGGCTCTGGGGCTGCGACCTGAGGTAGGCAGGGCGAGGAGGCTGGGAGAGCCGATGGGGCTTGGGGTTGGTAACGGGATGGGGGGATGGGGCGAGTTGGAGGCAGGAATGGAGATGAGGCTGGGGTTGGAGACAGAGATGCGAAAGGAAGGGACAGGAAGATGGGGAGGAGGGGCGATTAGAGGTGAAGCAGGGGAGGTGCTGGGCGGAGCCGGGACTTGAAAGGACTCGGGTTTGGGTCGGTGTTGCAGCAGGATGGAGTGGAGTTCAGGCTGGCACTGGGGTCGCGGGTCGCCCCAGGAGGAAGTCCGGCTGGGGCTGTGCGGGGCTCACCCTCAGGGTCCAGCAGACGTGTCAGCCCCAGGTGCTGCTCAGCCGTGCGGAAGGCTCTCTGCAGGTTGTAGTTGGCGTTGGACTTGGTGAGTTTGCTGAAGTCCACGAGGTCGGGCCTGGGCAGGGGCACAGAGCGGGCAGGCAGCAGGCAGGCTCCAGAGCCAGGGTACAGCTGGTGGGTTTCTGGCTGTGTGTGTGGGGTGGAATGGGTCTCCCCAAGTGTATGAGTGTGTACAGAACAGGCAGGGCTTGTGGGTGAACGTGTGTCCACAGCAGAAAAGGCTGGGTTCCACTGCGACCACACAAGAGCAAGTCCCTCCCAGGCTCCAGGCCTCAGTTTCCCTAACGTGTCATATGGACAGTCACGATGCGGCTACAATTTGTCTGGATGCCCGCCCCTCAGGCAATTCAGCGCCAGGCCCTGGGGTGTGAAAGGTGGGCGCACAGGGAGCTGGTAGGGGGGCTCCGGGGGCGCGAGGGAACCCGCGAGGACCGACCGTGGGGGGAGGGAGCTCTCCACCCTGGAGGCATCGAAGAGGCAGGCACAGGTCATGTGCGTGCAGGAGTGTGCGTGTGGCTCCACAGCTGTGTGAGGGCACGTGTGTTTCCGTGCGTACACAGGTTGTGTGGCCTGGACAGGGCTCTGTGCGGTGTGTGCCTTGTGCCCGCATGAAGGGATGGGTCCGTGCGTCACCAGTGTGCCGTCTGTATGCAGGTGTGTAGAGGGTGTACCCGAGGGACAGGGCGGGGGCGGGGCCGGGCCGCCCCAGGCCATGTAGTACCTGTGCCGGTGAATGAGCGCATTGAAGGCCAGGCCGTCCCGCCAGCTGGTGGTGAAATTCTGGATGTTTACCTCAGGGTAACTGACAGCGTGGAAGGGAGAGACAGAGGCAGAAATGGAGACAGTCAGGAGGGAGGGAGAGAAGGAGGGAGGGAGAGATAGACACAGATGGATGGGTGAGTGGGTGGATAGATGATGGATGGACGGATGGATAGATAGATCATATGAGGCAAGGAGATGGAAAGAGAGAGGGATGGAGAGAAAGCAAGATACAGACAGAGATGGAGAAAAAAAGGAGGAAGTGGGGGAGAGAGAAGGGGGAGGGGGAGACAGACACAAGGAAAAGCAGACACAGAAGACAGACCCATGGCAAGACAGCATTGACGCCGTCCAGCCCCAGAAAGCTGAGCAGCAGAGAAAGTTCAGTCTCCATCCATACATGCTCCCCGCTTCCTCCCAGGGGCAGCTCTGCAGAGGGGACTTGAGTTTCAGGCCATGCCCCTCCCGCAGGGCAGAGAGTTGGGGGTCCAGGGAACTTCCCAGCAGAGCCTGAGCGGCCCCCTTCTCAGCCCCGCTGAAGGTACCCAAGAGCCTGAACTTCTCACGGGAGCCGCCGGAGCCCCGCTGTGCACCGTCCGAGGCTGCTTCCGGGGTGGGGGTTCCTGGAGCTCGGGACTAGGGGTGTTCACACAGGTGCCCACGAGGCCTCTGCAGGCACAGGATGAGACGAAGGGGACCGAGCAGGCTGGGGACGGTCCGCCACTATCTAGCACTGTTCTCTGAGGAACCCAAGTTCTGAACTTGAACCAGGTCCTCCAGATTCTTACATGGGTTTGTTTGTCAAGGTCACAAGAGCGGACGTATTTTATTTACCAGTTCATTAACCCCAGATGTAACTTTCTGACACTGAGGACCTGGGCGGCCCCTTGCACTCTCATCCCAGGAGGAGCCCTCGAGGTTAGGTTAGGGGCCCCCACTCGCCCAGTGGGGGTGCAGAGGGGGTGCGCTTACCCAGCTGTCTTCATCTGACACCACAGGAGCAGTGCATCCTTGGCCGAGCGCGTCTCCCTGTTGTCCTCAGTCTCGATTTTGATCACTTGAATCTGTGAGGGTATAAAACATGGCTGCTGGGGCCCGCAGGGCTCATGCCAGGGAGGCGCAGGTGCACTCTGCTGCCAGGGACAGAGGAGATGGGAGGGGCGGCTTTGGGCTGGGGGTGGGGGTTCCGGAGCGCGAGGGCGGGATCTGGGGTGGACTGGGACATCCACGGCTGGGGGAGGAGGCTGTGGACTAGGGCCTCGGTTTCCAGGGAAGCCTCCATACTTCCAGGGAAGCCACTTCTCTGATCCAAGCCACCATCATTTCCCGCCTGAGCTAGTGCAGTCACCCCCAGGCTGGCCTCCCTGCTCTTGCCCCCCCACCCCATCTGTTCTCCTTGTGGCATCGAGGGACTCTGTGAGCACCCAGATCAGGTCACATGCTTCCCATCTTCTGGACCCTCCGTGGGTCCGTCTCACTCACTCCCCTCATTATGTCTCTGACCTTCTCTTCCATAGCTCACTCTGCTCCAGAGACCTGCTGTCCTCATCGCTAAATCACCAGCGCCTTCCCACCTCAGGGCCTTTGCACTGCCTGTTCCTTCCTGCAGGGGCCCACGTGGTTTCACCTCAATCTGAGGTCTTGACTCACATATTACCTCTCAGTGAGGTCTTCACCAACCACTTGATTTTAAATCACAGTGTGTACTCAAATTTCACATCCTCCTTTTCTGCCTCATTATCTCCTAAGCATCTATCACTGATACCTCTTATTTATTCATCTGGTTTACTGTCTCCCCGTTATGGACTGAATTGTGTCTCCCCCCAAAATTCCTAAGTCGAACTCTAACCCCCAAATGTTACTGTCTTTGGAGATTGGGCCTTTAAGGAGGTAATTAAGTTTAGGGGCACCTGGGTGGCTCAGTCGGTTGAGCATCCAACTTCGGCTCAGGTCATGATCTCACCACTCGTGGGTTCGAGCCCCATGTCAGACTCTGCTGAAAGCTCAGAGCCTGGAGCCTCCTTCGGATTCTGTGTCTCCCCCTCTCTCTGCCCCTCCCATGCTCATGCTCTGTCTCTTTCTCTGTTTCTCAATAATAAATAAATGTTTAAAAAATGTTTTAAAGGAGGCAATTAAGTTTAAATGAGGTCATAGGTGAGTCCCCAAAATGATTGGTGTCCTTATAAAAAGAGGAAGGGATCCTAGGGATGTGCCACACAGGGAGAAAGCCATACGAGGACGCAGAGAGAAGGTGGTCACTTGCAAGCTAAGAGGCCTCAGGAGGAACTGACTGTGCTGGCAGCTTGATCTTGAACTTCCATCTTATAGAACTTGAGAAAATAAATTTCCGTTGTTTACGCCACTCAGAGTGTGGTATTTTGTTACAGCAGCCTTAACAGACTAATGCACTCACTAACTTATTAAAGCGCTAGGACCACAGAATGCTTGTTTTGTATTCTTGCTCTATCACACTTAGTATAGGTGTTCAATAAAGTCCTCAGTGCCCCAGAATCTAAAGCAGGTTCAAGAGCCCTGGATGGGTGTTAGAGACTTAGGTCTTAGGACTCAAGAGCTGAGTTTGGCATTTGGGTTCCGAGGGAGAAAACTAGGTTCCAACGAAGTGCCAGCCCCTGGTGCAGGGCTCCAGCCGCCGGCAGTGATCCTGAACCCCCATAGTCTCATTCCCCGACTTTATACTGGCAACGCTCATATCTGTCTCCAGCCTCCACCCCTCCCGTGAGCTCTATTCCCATGATCCAGGGAACTCCGAAATGCTCCCCCGATGTCCCAGACATAGAATCCTTATCACCATCATATCCCAAACTGTCCCTTAAATCTGCTCCTCCTCCTTGGACTGTCCCTGGGCGGCCCCACTTTATCCCCCATCCTGAGCCTTGGATGTTGGCTTGGACACCTCCCTCCCCTTCCCCTGCCCATTCCCATGATGGGGCATCTTTCCTATCTGTCTCCCTCTTCACTTCCCTCTGGCCCAACTCTGGTCTAGCTCCAGTCTTTTTCCTGGCCTCTTAGCCCCCAGTTTTGGCGACCAACCACTGTCTAAATCTGATGATGTCGGGGCGCCTGGGTGGCTCAGTCGGTCGAGTGTCCGACTTCGGCTCAGGTTATGACCTCACAGTTTGTGGGTTCGAGCCCTGCGTCGGGCTCTGCGCTGACAGCTCAGAGCCTGGAGCTGCTTTGGATTCTGTGTCTCCCTCTCTCTCTCTCTGCCCCTCCCCTGTTCGTGGTCTGTCTGTCCCCCTTTCTCTCAAAAATAAATATTTATAATACATCAGTAAATCAATCTGATGATGTCTATCCTTTTGATAAAAATCTCTAATTTCTCCCCATCTGAAAGAGAATAAAATCAAAACTGCTAATCACAGATCACCTAGGCCCTGTCAACCCTTCTGACCTCATCTCCTCCCTGGCTCCCCCTTGTCTCATATTCTCTAGCCATACTGGTTTTTCTGGACCTCCAACATTTCAGCTCCTTCCCACTTCCCTCAGGGACTTTGCATCAGCTGTGCCTCCTGCCTGGAATGCTTTCTCCTTTCATCTTCATGTGATGCAGCCAACAGCTTCTCAGAGATTCCTTCTCTGACCACAAGTCTAAAATCTCAACAAGGTCAACCTGATATTTTGTATTCTTTTTGCTGCCTTATCATAACCTATTCTTGGGCGCCTGGGTGGCTCAGTCCCTTGAGCCTCTGACTCTTGATTTCGGCTCAGGTCATGATCTCAGGTTTGTGAGCTCGAGCCTTCATCAGGCTCCACGCTGACGTTGCAGAGCCTGCTTGGGATTCTCTCTCTCCCTCTCTCTCTCTGCCCCTCGCCCACTTGCTCTCTCTCTCTCTCAAAAATAAACTTTAAAAATATATTAAAAATAATCTGTTCTTTTCTGCATAGATTTTACCTAGAGCCTCTCTGTTTCTCATGCATCTCTTGTCTATGTATTTATGGGTTCATTAATAATCTGTCTCCCCCACCACAACTTAAGCTTTATAAAGGTAAAAAAATGTGTCAGTTTTGCTTCTGAACTGGAGCAAAATTGCCTGGATTGAATTCCAGATCCACTACCGAGCTGTGTGACCTTGAGCATATTATTTCCACTCTCTGTGCTTCAGTTTTCTCCCTGGTAAAATGTAATACATAGTATCTAACTTACGGGGTTATTGTGTGTATCAAATGCCAAGGGCTTAGCACAGTGCCTGGAACCGGGTAAAAAAAATATATAAATCATAGTGGTGGTGGAGATAATGATTGTTACTTTCATCGTAATTTTCATCCCCACCCCTTGGAATAGGGTTCCTGGATCATACTGGGAAAATCTTTGGAACGAATGAATGAATAAGTGGATGAGTGGGTGGCGGATGCCCTCCTAAGGCTACACGTCTGGGGATGGGTGGGCTGGGCAGGGGTCACTTGGGGATCACCTGGAAGCGCAGGATGATGGTCCAGACTAGCCCCAGGGTCAGCCGGTGGTTCCCGTCCACGATGTCATGTGAGCCTACGTTTTCCAGGTGCACGCGCTGCTCCTTCAGGAACTGCAGCGCCTTGTCCACGTTTTCCAGCGAGTGGATCCTCATGCGACCGCGCGTGGGTCTTGGCTAGGGTGGCAGGGCGTTGGGAGGTGGAGGGCCTGTGCAAGGGCTCGGTGCCCTTGGCCTCACGCCTACCAGTGAGGTCGGCCCCCGTGGCCACGCCCCCTGAGTGTCCACGCCCAGGCCACGCCCCTTCGCTCTACTCAAAGACCCAAGGATATCTTTGCTCCCTCCAGCCAGACCCTTTCAAGAGCCCCCTTCCTGGATTATTCTAGTTGCTGGCCCCACCTTTTCTTTCTACCGAAGCTCCACATCCAACCTGATGGCCACCTCTTATCCCAAAGCCTCAGCAACCTGCTGGTCACCACATTCCTGGCCCCTGCCTTTGACCTCTGTTCCAGGCCACTTGGGTTTGGCCCACATGCCCCAGGGCCATGCCCCTCACTGCCTTCAGCTCTCCGCCTAGAGCCACGCCCATTCCCCTAGGTCTCCGCTGGTTTTAAAGCACTGTTACTTCGCCATGGTTTTAAAGCACTATTACTTCCAATGGCGTTCGTTTCTGTGCTGTAGTCATGCCCCCCAGGACTTCGGAGCTCCAGGCTCTAGTCCTTTAATGAATCTCTATCGCTAGAATCCCACGCTTTGTGGTGAAGCCTCATCCAAGCCCAGAAATACAAATGCAACAGGGGCCGCCAGGGTGGCTCAGAGGTTAAGCATGGGACTCTTGGTTTCCGCTCAGGTCGTGATCTCGCTCTTTCTGGGTTCAAGCCCCGCATCGGGCTCTGCGCTGACAGTGCGGAGCCTGCTTGGGATTCTCTCTTTTTCCCTCTCTCAGCCTCTCCCCTGCTCGTTCTATCTCAAAAATAAATAAACTTTAAAAATTAAAAAAAAAATACAAAAGCAACTCGTACAAAAACAAGCCAAATCCATTCGAGTTCTGTCTGGTCCCCCAGATTTCCACGACCTAAGCCTCCCCTTCCGATGACAACCTCATCCGCAGACCCCCTGCAACAGGTCCAAGCCTCTGGCTACCGCACTAACCGGGCCTGTAGCTTCTAATAAAGCCCCTCCCTTCTCCAATAGCTCCACCCCTTCCAACGGAGCTCCTCCTCACCCCAAGTGCAGAGTCTGCTGGGATCCGCGGCCTTCACCTTCAAAGGAACCAGCCACGCCCCCACGCTGCTCACACCCACCCGAATACAGAGGCCGCTCACCCAACGGCCCGTAGCCAGGCTCTGTCGTAGCCCAGCCCGGAATCCCAGGGCCGCCCCTGCCCCCAGGCCTGCGGGCCCCCTCACCAGCTGCTCCCCGGACAGCACTTCCAGGAGCCGCGTGAGCACAAAGCCGTCCCGGAGGTCCGCATATAGGTCCCCGATGTGGCAGCCGACGCGGGCGAGATGCGAGTTCACCCACTTGGTGAAGGTCTTCTTCTGCACGGCCTCGCGCTCATCTGAAGGACAGGCTCTGATGAGTCCCCGCGCCCCCAGCCCCTGCCCCCTTGCAGCTTCCCCGCAGCCCCTCGCACAGGGCTGTTTCGGCCCAGCTCTGCAGCAATCAGAGCTTTGCACAAGCCGCTCCTCCTATCTGAGACGCCCGGCCCACCTTTCGCTGCCCACCTGGACACCGGTCCTTAAAGCTTTCCTGAGCCCACTTCCCCGAGAAGCCTTCCCTCCCTGATTCCCACCCCAGCAGGCCCTGTTCATTCATTCAGTACATATCGGGGCACCTGCTATGTGTCCCCGCACTCTTTTTGGCTCTGAGTACAGACAGTCCTTCCCTCCCAGAGTCCAGTTTAGTGGGGCACAGGTAATACACTAGGGAGCTACGGAAGGTTAAGGAGAGGGTGGGAGGGAATGAGAGCTGTGTTTCAGGAACACCTCTTGGCTGCTGAGGAGAGGGTGGGTCAGAGAGGGCAAGAATAACAGCCCAGGGCAGGGAGACCTGGGAAGGGACTCTGGAAAGAGAGGACCAGCCCCACCAGGGCAGAAGCTGGGAATGGGAGAAGGGGACACACTGGAGAGTTAGTTACAGACAAAAAAAAAAAATCAGACTTGGGTGTGACGGGTTGTGGGGGATGAAGAGGAAGGAATATGCTAGAATGAATGCCCCTGAGGAAAAGAATGGAGCCCCAACCTCCCAGCCCTGGGTAGCTGGACGCCAGTTACAACCTGCACATCCCTAGGGCGCAGAGTGGGCATGTGACTGCCCACGGGGAGGGGAGGGGTGGGGCGGGAGGGGGCGGAGGGGACAGAA
>NW_027531899.1:654646-674596 GCF_008692635.1 Crocuta crocuta
GCGCGGGGAGGGGTGGGGTGGGGCGGGAGGGGGCGGAGGTGTCAGAACAATGTAGGCAACTACTGCTGCACTTACTTACTTACAAAGACAGGGCTTGGGAACCTCTCCTACAACGTGTTAATTTAATTTTACTTTTTTAGTAACAGCTTTAGAATGAGCTATAATTCACCTACTATCAAATTCACCCTTCCAAAGTGTAACTTCGGTGACTTTTAATATATTCACAGGGTTGTGCAACCCACACCACCATCTGATATCAGAACATTTTCATCCCTCCAAGAAAAAAAACCCTGGGCCCATTAGGAGTCACTCCCCATTCCCCCTTCTCCCAGCCCTGGGACGTTACAAATCTCTTTTTCTGTCTCTCCGGATCTACCTATTCGGGACATCTCATATAAATGGAATCATGCGATGTACGACCTTTTGGGTGTCTGGCTTCTTTCACTTAGCATCATGTTTTCAAGGTACTTCCATGCCATGTTATTAGTACTTTATTTCTTTTTTTACGGCTAAATAATATTCCATTCTGCGGCTTTCCTGCATTGTCCTGCTCTACCCATCAGCAGACGCACATTGGAGCTGTTTCTACTTTGAGGCTATTGTGAATAATGCGGCTATGAACATTCAGGTACATAAAAGTCCTTAGGTGGACACGCGTTTTCAGTTATCTTGAGTATATATGCAGAAGTGAAAATGGTTGGGTCATATGGTAACTCTACATTTAAACTTTTTTTTTTAAGTTTATTTTTGAGAGAGAGAGAGACAGCAAGCAAGACTGAGCAGGGGAGGGGCAGAGAGAGAGGGAGAGACAGAATCCTAAGCAGGCTCCAAGTTGCCAGAGCAGACCCGACGTGGGGCTCGAACCCACAAACCGTGAGATCGTGCATGTCCTAAGCTGAAATCAAGAGTTGGATGTTCAATCTTTTGAGGAATTACCAGAGTGTTTCCTAAAGTGGGTGTGCCAGTTGACATTCCCACGGGCAACGTATGAGGCTTCCGGTGTCCCACATCCTCACCACCACTTGTTATTTTCCATTTGATCACGGCCATTCTAGTGGTATAAAATAGCTTATCCGTGTGTTTTTGATGTGCATTTCCCTGATGACTAATGATGTTGAGCATCTTTTCATGTGTTCGTTGGCCATGTGTATATCTTTTTTGGAGAAACATTTATGCAAGTCTCTTGCCCATCTTTCAGTTGGGTTAGTCTTTTTATCATCTGTACTTTCTTTGCAACTTCGTGTGAATCTATAATTATTTCATAAATTAAATCGTTATCAAAACAGGCGGTGCCTGGGTGGCTCCGTCTGTTGGGCGACTGACTCTTGATTGGCCCAGGTCATGATCCCAGGGTCATGGGATCGATCCACGCGTTGGGCTCCTCACCGAGCCTGCAGCCTGCTTAAGATTCTCTCTCTGTCTCTCTGTCTCTCTTTCCTTCTGCCCCTCTCCCCATTTCCCTGCTCACCCTCTCTCTAAAAAATAAATTTAAAAATAAAATAAAATAGGGGCGCCTGGGTGTCTTGGTCAGTTGAGCGTCTGACTTCCGCTCAAGTCATGATCTCATAGTCATGAGTTCAAACCCTGCATCCAGCTCTATGCTGACAGCTCAGAGCCTGGAGCCTGCTTCATATTCTGTGTCTCCTTCTCTCTGCTCTTCCCCTTGTCATATTCTCTCTCTCTCTGTCAAAAATAAATAGAAAGATTTGGGGTGCCTGGGTGGCTCAGTCGGTTAAGCGTCCGACTTCGGCTCAGGTCATGATCTCACAGTGGGTTCACAGGCCCCGTGTCGGGCTCTATGCTGACAGCTAGCTCAGAGCCTGGAGCCTGTTTCAGATTCTGTGTCTCCCTCTCTCTCTGACCCTCCCCTGCTCATGCTTTCTCTCTCTCAAAAATAAATAAAACGTTTAAAAATTTTTTAAATAAATAGAAAGATTTTTTAAAATAATAAATAAAATAAAAGTATTAACACAACAGGAAACTACTGCCTGACCTTCCTTTCTCTTCCCCCAACTCCTACAAACTTGAGCACAAGGCCCCCAGGGCACAGGATAGAAGAAGGAACTGGGAACCCACACTGGGCAGAGCCTCTTTGTCCACCAGGCTGCCCATTTCAGGATTATCCAGGAGGGAGAAATCAGCTTCTATCTCCTTCAAGTCCCTGCCCTGTGGGGTCTGTCTGTTGCAGGAGCTCAGCCTGCACAGTATGGTTAGTATTTCATTATTTTTTTTTTAATGTTTTATTTATTTCTAGGAGAGAGAGAGAGACAGCGTGAGCAGGGGAGGGTCAGAGAGAGAGGGAGTCACAGACTGAAACAGGCTCTAGGCTCTGAGCTGGCAGTCAGCACAGAGCCCGACGCGGGGCTCGAACCCACGAACCGCGAGATCATGACCTAAGCGAAAGTCAGACGCTTAACCGACTAAGCCACCCAGGCGCCCCAGCATTTCATTATTAAATGACTTTATCGTCACACTTCTAAGTTCCCTCTTCACGCAGTAATCAAGATTTGTATAGCCAGGCTATTTCCCTTTTTACCCATTTCAAAGCTCTCAAGTTCTCTTGCCATAACATTTACCTTGTATAATATTATTTTTTTTAGTTAAACTCTGCCCCCAATGTGGGACTCAAACTCACGGCCCTGAGATCAAGAGTCACATGCTCCAGCCACTGAGCCAGCCAAGCTCCCCCTTTCGTAATATTATTAAATATCTTATTTGATCCTGGCAGTAGAAAATATGCATTGCGGAGCGCCTGGGTGGCTTAGTTGGTAAAGCTTCCAACTTCGGCTCAGGTCATGATCTCATGGTCCACGGGTTGGAGTCCTACGTCGGGCTCTGTGCTGACAGCTCAGAATCTGAAGCCTGGTTTGAAATCTTCTCTCTCTGCCCCTCCCTGTTCACACTCGGTCTCTCTCTCAAAAAAAATAAATAAAACAATAAAAATTTTTTTTAATGTTTTAGTTATCTCTGGGAGAGAGAGAGACAGCATGAGCAGGGGAGGGTCAGAGAGAGAGGGAGATACAGAATCTGAAACAGGCTCCAGGCTCTGAGCTAGGTGTCAGCACAGAGCCTGACACGGGGCTTGAACCCACGAACCATGAGATCATGACCTGAGCCGAAGTCGGACGCTTAACCGACTGAGCCACCCAGGCATCCCTAAAAAGAATTTTTTAAGAAAATATGCAGTGGTAGAAAATATCCACTGACTGACCTGTATTTTTTTTTTTTTTTATATTAAACTAGATGTTAAAAGTTTACCTCTAGGGGTACCTCTAATCGTCCGACTTTCGCTTAGGTCATGATCTCGTGGTTCGTGGGTTCGAGCCCCGCATCGGGCTCTGTGCTGACTGCCAGCTCAGAGCCTGGAGCCTGTTTCGCTCTGTGACTCCCTCGCTCTCTGACCCTCCCCTGCTCACGCTGTCTCTCTCTCTCCTAGAAATAAATTTAAAAAAAAAAAAGTTTACCTCTAATTTGAAAGTGAGCATGTAGAAACTAATAGTAAATGCACACGAAAGATCTTGTTTGTTTACATGCGGGTTTTGTGCTGTGTGGATAGGCTGGGGACCCGTGCGACCACCTGACCATCAATCATACACGGGGAAGGGATCACGGAGGAGATGCTGAATCGAGTATTTGGTTATTTTGCCTTCTAGTGGCCGGCGCCCGAGCCAAATGGCAGATCTGGGCCAATGCTGAAGCCAGAGTGGACCTTCCGTGCATCCGCAGCGCGTTGCCAGAATGAGGGCAACTGCATTCAGTCCTGCCTCCATTGATAACATGCTATTTGGCTTCGAGTGGCCGTTTCTCCCCTTTGGGTCTCCATCTTCCCATTTACAAAATGAGGGCTTTGGGCTAGATCAGTGGACTCTGAGGGACTCTGAGTGTTTGGAAATTCGTGCTTGGAAGAAGACAGGGATCCATGAGAATATTGTTTTATTTTGTGATCTTGTTTTGCTGAGACCAAAAGAAAATTAATAGAAACACACCCTGGCCCACCTGGATGGTGATCTCATAAAGCACGATGCCGTGAGATTTTGGGTTTTGTGATTACAAATCCTGTTAGCGTGGGGGCACCTGCGGGTTTTGGTATGTTAAGCATCCGACTTCAGCTCAGGTTGTGATCTTGTGGTTCGTGGGTTCGAGCCCCACGTCAGGCTCTGTGCTGACAGCTCGGAGCCTGGAGCCTNAACATTTAAAAAAATTTTTTAATTAAAAAAAAAAATCCTGTTAGGTTTGATCTGGGGTCCAGAACTGAAATGCCCACAGGGGCCTGGCAGACTCTGATAAAGAGAAACCTAGGCCCTCCCAAAAGAGGCAGCGGCCACACAGCACCTGTGCATGGAGCATTCTAGAAATGAAAGCCCACTGTTGCCATGTCATCTGATTCCACAAGGAGCCCCAAATCCACATGTTTAAAGATAAAATCTCCTTTTTTAAAAAAATATTTTTATTTATTTCTAGGAGAGAGAGAGAGAGAGACAGCATGAGCAGGGGAGGGTCAGAGACAGAGTGGGAGATACAGGCTCTGAAATAGGCTCCAGGCTCTGAAATAGGCTCCAGGCTCTGAGCTGGCAGTCAGCACAGAGCCCAACGCGGGGCTCAAACCCACAACCCACGAGATCATGACCCAAGCGAAAGTTGGACGCTTAACCGACTAAGCCACCCAGGCGCCCCAAAGTCTCCTTATTTAAGTTTATTTATTTATTTTGAGAGAGAACAAGTACGAGCAGGGGAGGGGCTGAGAGAGAGGGAGAGGAAGAATCAAAAGCAGGCCCTGTGCTATCAATGCAGCGCCCGATGCGGGGTTGAAACTCATGAACTGCGAGGTCATGACCTGAGCTGAAATCAAGAGTCAGAAGCTTAACCGCCTGAGCCACTCAGGCGGCCCCAAATCCCCCTATTTTTAAACGCTGGCAACTGATTTATGTTTGTATAAAGCACAGTGGAGAGGGGCGTCTGGGTGGCTCAATCAGTTAAGCCTCTCTTTTTTTTTTTTAAATTTTTTTTTTTAAGGTTTTTTTTATTTATTTCTAGAGAGAGAGAGAGNCACTTAACCGACTAAGCCACCCAGGCGCCCCAAGCCTCTGGCTCTTAATTTCGGCTCAGGTCATGATCCCGAAGTTCGCAAGTTCGAGTCCTGTGTCGGGCTCTGTTCTGACAGCTTGGTGCCTGCTTGGGATTTTCTCTCTCTCTCTCTCTCTCTCTCTCTCTCTCTCTCTCTGCCCCTCCCCACCAAGAAATAAATAAATAAACATTAAATAAAAAACCACAATGGGGGCGAAACCAGATATGTCTCCCAGTGCCACTTCAGACCTAGGATGACACTGAACGTTTCCTGTATTTACTGCGTTTGGTCACCACGTAGGGTGTCTTCCGTGCAGCCCTCTGAGGCCACCTCTACTGTCCTGCCCGTGCTCTGAGCTCAGGGAGACGGTCACTGGGAACTGTCCCGAATGGGCTCCCCAGCCCTCAAAGGCCTCACACTGCCAGTTGCGTTTGGCTAAGAGGAAGAAGGAAGGGCTGAGGAGTTTATTCCCTCCCCTCTGCCCAGCCTTCAGCAGCCCCCAGGTTGTGAGGCCTCGGTCCCCTCACTGCTGCCTGCCCTGCTCGATCCCCGATCCCCGGGTGTCCCCTGGCCTTGTTGGTGCCTGTAGCCCTGGCCACACCTCTGTAATTAGTCCCTTCGTTAAGCTTTCCTCAGTTTTACCCCCTTGAGGGAGGCCATCTGCTTCCTGCCCAGACTCTAGCTGGCACCCAGACCTCTGGGCTGTCAGGACTCCAAGCCAAATGACAACTGTCCTGCCGCTGCCATTGTGCTCACATTGAGTTATCATTTACATATTCTTCTCTGTGCTAATCGCTAGCGCAAGCAAAACACATTTCCTCAGAATAAGACTTCAGGGGCGCTTGGGTGGCTCAGTCTTTAAGCAACCGATTTCGCCTCAGGGCCTCTGCGCCCCTCTCTCTGCTCCTCCCCCGCCTCGCACTCCCACACTCTTCCTCTCTCCAAAATAAATAAATATTTAAAATCAATCAATAAATATAAAAAAATAAAATAAAAAAGAGGAGCACCTGGGTGGCTCAGTCAGCTGAGCATCCAACTTGAGTTCAGGTCATGATCTCACGGTTCGTGGGTTCGAGCCCCGCGTCGGGCTCTGTGCCGATAGCTCAGAGCCTGGAGCCTGCTTGGGATTCTGTGTCTCCCTCTCTCTCTGACCCTTTCCTGCTCACACACTCTCTCTCTCTCACACCCACACAGACACAAATAAATAGACATTAAAAAAATAAAATGAAAAAGAATAAAACTTCAACTTATTCATATCTTTAATACATCAAAACCTTCAGAGAGCTGAGCAATTACTATTCTTTTATCCACTATTGGTTCAGGAGAAAGGATATGAAGACACTTAGTATGTCTTTGAGATGTCTGGCTGCTGGTCTGGGGAAAGTCAAGAAGCCGGAGAACACCAGTCATGGTGGAAATGTGGGGATGTTCTCACCTCCGTGTCTCCTGGGGGAGTTATAGACGAGAGCAGCCATCTGGGAAGCAATCTGAGTCGAAATAAATTCGAGCGTACCCCCGTGACACAGCAATTCTCTCCCTGTGCTTACGTCCCATAAACTTTTCTGCACTGGTTTATAGGGACCATGCCTAAGGAGGTTCAATGCAATGCTGTTTGGGGGGCAAATGGGTTGGGGGATTGGAGACAGTTTCATCGTCTGTCCTTGGGAAAACTGAATATGGTGAGTTCACACCATAGACTCCCCGGAGCGGTTAGGAACAACAGAGTAGAAGCACCCAGAGCCACCTGGCCGAGTCGTAAGCCATAGTGCTGAACGAGAAAATAACACAAACACTATAATCTTAGGGGCGCCTGATTGGCTCAGTCGGTAGAGCGTGCAACGCTTGATCTTGAGGTCATGAGTTCGAGCCCCACGTTGGGCTTAGAGCTTACTTAAAACAAAACAAAAACAAAAACACAAAAAACCCAAACCAAACAAAACCTTCAATGTAGAATATGCTAACTGAGCAATACTCACATGCACAAACCCATATATATATGACTCTCAGATTTATGACAAAGTAAAAGTGCAGGTCAGTAGAGAAAAGAAAGTCTTTTCTTTTTTTAAAAAAAATTTTTTAAATGTTTTATTTATTTCTGAGACAGAGAGAGACAGCATGAGCAGGGGAGGGTCAGAGAGAGAGGGAGATACAGAATCTGAAACAGGCTCCAGGCTCTGAGCTGTCAGCACAGAGCCTGATGTGGAGCTCAAACCCACCAACTGTGAGATCATGACCTGAGCGGAAGTCGGACGCTTAACCGACTGAGCTACCCAGGCGCCCGAAAGTCTTTTCTATAAATGAAACTGAGTCAACTCGCTATCCAAGGGGCAAAAAACCCAAAACCAAACCAAACCAAATAAAACAAACAAGCAAACCCTGACGCCCACTATACACAGTAATGAAAATATCATTTGGCTAATGACACTAAATATAATGTGAAAGGAATAAATAAGTCTTTCAGAAGAAAATATCAAAAAATATCTCCTTGACCTTGAAGTAGGCAAGGATTTTCCCTAGAGAGAATTTCCTTGTTTGTTTGTTTGTTTTAGTTTATTTATTTATTTTGACAGAGATAGAAGGCACAGGGGAGGGACAGAGAGAATCACAAGCAGGCTCTGCATGGTCAGTGCAGAGCCCCATGCGAGGCTCAAACTCACAAATCGTGAGATCATGACCTTGAGCCGAAATCAAGAGTTGGACACGTAACTGACTGAGCCACCCAGGTGCCCTGGCAAAGATTTCTTCCTCCCTTCCTTCCTTCCTTCCTTCCTTCCTTCCTTTTTAAGTTTATTCATTTATTTTGAAAGAGAGATTAATAGAGAGAAAAAGCTTTGACACACGCTCGTAAAAGGATGCCCATTAGTGTTATATTATTGCTGTTACAAATCGGCAGTTTCCACTAAAATTAGATATACACCTACCCTATGACCCAACACTTTCGCTCGATGAGGGTGTAAGCCACCAGAAATGAGTGCTTACACCCACCAAAAACATGCACTGGGAAGTATAAAGCAGCAATAGTTTGTAATAGCTTGAAATACGAGTAATTACTGTTCTGCAATCGTCTAGCGTGTGCTAGCCCTAAACCAGAAGCAACCCAAACGCTCGCCAACAGGTGAATGGAAAAAATCTGGCATATTCACACGGTGGAATACAATACAGCGACGAGAAGGAGCACCCTACACGTATGTGTAGACAGGGAGGAGTCTCAGAGGCACAGTGTTGAGTGAAGGAAGCCAGACACAAAGGGATACACACTTCATGATGCTGTTTTCACATTCCATTTCCTTATCTGGGGACTGGTTACCAGACGCTGCCCATTTGTGGAAATGCTGGACACTCACAATTTATCTGCGTTTTTATGTGCATGTAATACTTTAACAAATAGTGAAAGTATATGTATACATGCACACTAATTAGCAATGCACATTTTGCAAAATCATAGACCCACAAAGACAAGAATTACCATTAAAACTACCAAAATTTTAAAAAATTAAAAAAAAAGAGGGGTGCCTAGGTGGTTCAGTCAAACGTCCGACTTCAGCTTAGGTCATGATCTCACAGTTCGTGGGTTCAAGCCCCACATCAGGCTCTGTGCTGACAGCTAGCTCAGAGCCTGGAGCCTATTGCAGATTCTGTGTCTCCCTCTCTCTCTCTCTGACCCTCCCCTGCTCACGCTGTCTCTCTTTCTCTCTCAAAATAAATAAATAAATGTAAACAACAAAAAAATTTATTTTAACTATCAACATGGGGGGCACCTGGGTGGCTCAGTTGGTTAAGCGTCCGACTCTTGATTTTGGCTCAGGTCATGATTTCACTGTTCGTGAATTCAAGTCCCATGTTCCGCTCCATGCTAACAGTGCATAGCCTGCTTGGGATCCTCTCTCTCTGCCTTCTACCACTTGCGTATGTGTATGTGTGTGCTCTCTCTCTCTCTCTCAAAATAAATAAATAAACTTTACAACAAAACAAAGCCAAACAAAAACTACCAGAATAGTTGCCCATGGGGGAGAAGGCATTGGTATGAGATGTGGGAATAAGACAGAACAAGTGAATTGGGGAGCCCGGCTGGCTTCATCTGAGAAGCATCTTGATCTCGGGGTTGTGAATTCGAGCTCCACGTTGGATGTAAAGATAACTTACTTTAAAAATTGTTAAAAACAACATCAGGGAGAATAAGTGAATCTATAACGAGGTGGAGAGGGTGCTCCGATAGACTGATGATGACAGAGACCCATAAACTGGGGAGGGAGCGTGATTAAGGAAACTCACATGAACATGGGGTCCAGACAATGTTTTCAAACGTGTTCATACAAAAAAGCATGTTATGCGTGACTCTGCTCAAGGGTTTGGCCTTGGTTTGAATAGGGAAAAACCGCAAAAGAAGTAAGCAAAGGGATGCAAAGGAAAATGCACCCTAGCAGTCCAGGTCACCCCATTAGTATTTCGAGCAACGACGTAGTTTGAATAGCATAACAGCATCCTGAAGTTACCGTCAGGCTAAATGGTAACTGGTTCTGTGCTTTGGTTCTGGAGTCCAATATAACGAGATTTAGTTTTAAACAACTGTGGGTATAAGAGATAAAAAACAGGGGCACCCGCGTGGCTCCATCAGTTAAGCGTCTGACTCTTGATCTTGGCTCCGGTCATGATCTCACAGTTTGTGGGTTCGAGCCCCACATCGGGCTCCCCTCTGACAGCCCGAAGCCTGCTTAGGATTCTGTCTCTCCCTCTCTCTCTGGCCCTCCCCCACTCATGCTCTCTCTTTTTCTCTCTCCCTCTCAAAATAAACAAATAAACATAAAGAGAGATTAAAAACAGAGTTGTGGGTTTGTTGCGTTTAGGAAAATTATAGATGTGATAACTTACATAGACACAGGGAGTGTACGAGAACTTTTTTTTCTTACCGGGGATCCCTGTATTTCTCTAGACAGATGTCTGTCTGTCGGTGGTATCCAGCACGGATGCTCTGTGAATCGGTGGTTCTAAGATGTGAAGGGGCCTTGATCCTCATGTTACCACATCCCACTCTTGCTTAAACTCTTACCATAGCTCCCCAGTGCCCTTACAGCTACTCAGTGGCCTAGAAGGCCCTTCGGGATCTGACTCCCACTGCTTCCTTCCACACTGCATTAGTCGCCACCTCATTCTACCCACTCCCAACTTTTGAAAGTCTTGTATATGCTATTGCATCCGCCTGAAATAGTCTGCTCTCCGCCTCAGGGTTCACTCTTTTTCATCATTCCAGGCTCACCTTAGGCATCCCCTCCTCTGGGAAGCACTCGGGCTCTCTGGACTGAATCAGGCACCTCATCTGAGCTCTAGTGGTCCCGCGGCCTACCCATCCCGGCACTGACCACTTGGGGTCATCACTATCTGGGCTGGATCTAGCTCTCCCAGGGGACTGGGAGTCCTTTGGGCTGCTCAGTCACCATCATGTCCTGCAGATTATCCAGCACAGGTCAGGCACAGAGGAAGCACTGAATATTTTGTGGATGAAATAACGAATTCTAGAATTCTAAGTTGACGTGATCCTGAATTTTTAAGGTTCTAAGAGTCTAAAAGTATGATTTTAAGTTTCCACGAGTATATTTTATACCATTCTAGTTTTATTTTTTTTAAGTTTATTTATTTCAAGAGAGAGAGAGAAAAAGCATGAGTGGGGGAGGAGCAGAGAGAGGAGAGAGAGAGAACCCCAAGTAGGCTCCGCACTGTCATTGCAGAACCTGACTTGGGGCTTGAACTCATGAAATGTGAGATCATGACCTGAGCCAAAGCTGGATGCTCAACTGACTCAGCCACTCAGGCGCCCCCATTCTACTTTCTAAATCTGAGGAAGGTGGCCATCCATGAGTTAATTCTCATTCATACTTTGTGGCACATATAGATTTGGTGGGGGTGGGGGAGATTGCACTAAAACATCAGAGCTAAGGACGCCTGAGTGGCTCAGTTGGTTGAACATCCAACTTTAGCGTAGGTCATGATCTTGTGGTCCGTGAGTTCGAGCCCCGCGTCAGACTCTGTGCTGACAGCTCAGAGCCTGGAGCCTGCTTTGGATTCAGTGTCAACTCACTCTCTGCCCCTCCCCCATTCATGCTCTGTCTCTGTCTCTGTCTCTCTCAAAAATAAATAGACATCAAAAAATTTAAAAACATAAAACAAAAACATCAACGTAGGATGAGTAGCCATCCTGGTTGGCCCAGACTGAGGGTTTTCAGTGCTAAAAACTGGAAGGTGTGGTCATTCTATCTCAAAATTCTCAGGATCCACATTTCTATTCTGAGATTCTAAAGGTTCAGGATTATAAAGCCCTCAGGATCTATGTGTATTAGAGTTTAGATTTCTAAGGGTTTAAGATCCAAGGGAATCAATGATTAAAATTTCTAAGGTCTATGATTGTAAAGTTCTATATTCTAAGGGTCTCATTTCTAAAGGCCTCAA
This sequence comes from Crocuta crocuta, assembly GCF_008692635.1. Classification (NCBI taxonomy): domain Eukaryota; kingdom Metazoa; phylum Chordata; class Mammalia; order Carnivora; family Hyaenidae; genus Crocuta; species Crocuta crocuta. The sequence goes on from NW_027531899.1 coordinate 666,153, forward strand.
CTTCGAAGAGTCTCAGAGCATGACATTCCCAGGTCCAAAAATCCAATATTTCAGCATCTTGAGATTCTAAGGAAGTATGCTTATAAAATCTCACATTTCTTTTTTTATTAAAATAAATCTTTCTAATGTTTATTTATTTTTGATAGAGAAAGGGAGGGCACAGGCAGGGGAGGGGCAGAGAGAGAGGAAGACACAGAATCCGAAGCAGGCTCCAGGCTCTGTGCTGACAGCTCAGAGCCTGATGCTGGGCTTGAACTCACAAACTGTGAGATCATAACCTGAGCTGAAGTCGGCTGTTCAACCAACTGAACCATCCAGGTGCCCCCTTTTTTATTTTTAAATTTATTCTTTTTTTAATTTAGTATTTTTAAATTTTATTTATTTTGAGAGAGAGAGCACAAGCAGGGGAGGGGCAGAGAGAGAGAGGGAGAGAGAGAATCCCAAGCAGCCGCCACGCTGTCAGCGCAGAGCCCAACGCGGCGCCCAAACTCACCAACCATGAGATCATGACCTGAGCAGAAATCCAGAGCCGGACACTTAACCGACCGAGCCACCCGGGCACCCCCAAAATTCCACATTTCTGAGACTGTACCTTTTCAAGGTTCTAAGGCAGCACTGCCTCATACACTATCCACAAGCTACTTAAATTTAAATTTAATTAAAATGAAATACAATAAAAAATTTGGTCCCTCAAGAAGCACGGGCCACATTTCAAGCACTTACAGCCAAAAGTACCAGTGGTGAGTGGTTAGTATGTTGGACCTCACGGATAGAGAACACTTTGCCCATCACCGTGGAAAGTTCCATTGGACCACGTTGGACTACAGATTCAAGTGCGAAGTGTCTGTAACTCCCCGTCCTCCAGGCCACCAAGGTTCTCGGGCACTGGGGTACACAGATACCACCCCAGCAGCCTCCTCCCTTCCCTCCTCCCACGCCAGCCCTCTTCCGGGTACCTGCCAAGGCCTTGATCCTGGAGCACTCAAAGAGGGAGGCGGCGGCCGTGACAGCTGCAGGCTGCTCCCGCTCCCAGCCCCGGTCAGGACTCTCCCAGCGGGCCGCAGGATTGTTGTTGTTAGGGGCCGGCAGCCCCTCCATGTTGTCCACTTCCCCTGGTACTTGCGCCATCGGGGAAGGGGAGGCCTGGGGAGGAGCAGAGGCAAGGTTAGGCGGGGCTCGGGGCCCGAGCTCAGAGATCCCACTTCGAACAGCCACTGTCTGTGAGTCCTGTCCACTCCTTCGTCCTCAGTTTCCCTGTCTTTAAAGTGGACATAATACGGGGCACCTGGGTGGCTTAGTCGGTTAAGCGTACAGCTTTCGCTTAGGTCATGATCTCGCGGTTCGTGGGTTCGAGCCCCGTGTTGGGCTCTGTGCTGACTGCCAGCTCAGAGCCTGGAGCCTGTTTCAGAGTCTGTGACTCCCTCTCTCTCTGACCCTCCCCTGCTCATGCTGTCTCTCTCTCTCTCTCTCCTAGAAATAAATAAAACATTAAAAAGAATAATAAAGTGGGCATAATACTACTAACAATACTATTTACTCTGACCACTTCACAGGGCTGTGGTAAAGCACCCAGGTTAGCACCTGGCCCAGGGTAGGGGCTGGGCAAACTGTCCCCATATTCTTGTTAGAAGGATGACACTTATCAGTAGAACTCTAAAATGCAGTAAACGGGCGCCTGAGTGGCTCAGTCGGTTAAGTGTGGGACTTCGGCTCAGGTCATGTTCTCACGGTTCGTGGGAGCCCCACATCAGCATGGAGCCTGCTTGGGATTCTCCTTCTCTCCCTCCCTCTCTGTCCCTCTCCTGCTTGCATACTTTCTCTCTCAAAATAAATAAATAAATAAATATTAAAAAAAAAAAAAANTGTCTGACTCTTGACCTTGGCTCAGGTCATGATCTCACAGCTCTATGCAGAGCCTGCTTGGGATTCTCTCTGCCTCTCTCTCTCTCTCAAAAATATATAAAATGTAAATATTTATTTATTTTTTAGAGAGAGACGGAGTGTGAGCAAAGGAGGAGCAGAGAGAGAAGGAGGCACAGAATCTAAAACAGGCTCCAGGCTGTGAGCTGTCAGCACAGACCCTGATGTGGGGCTCGAACTCACCAACTGCGAGATTATGACCTGAGCCAAAGTCGGAGGCTTAACATATTGAGCCACCCAGCCATCCCCAAACTTAAAAAAAAAAAAAAAAGAAAGAAAGAAAGAAAGACATTATATAGGAGGAAACTAAGGCCCAAGGTTGCAAAGCTAGCTGGTAGCCAGAGTTCAAACATAGGTACTATATTTGCATTAAACGGCCCCAATTCTTCATCCTTATAACCACATCCTTTGCCATAGAACTCTGGAGTGTTCTCCTGTAAGGAGGGGGAAAGTGGAAGAGTGTCCCCTCACAACCTTGACTCCTGGCTTGGCCACATGACTAGCTTTGGCCAACAGAATTAAGCGGCACTGCTGGTGAATTCTAAGCCTAAAACTCAAAGGACTTTGCATGTTTTTGCTTGTGCTTGAGACCATGAGAAAAACACTCTCACGGTAGGCGGGGCCTAAGGCCCCAGTCGTGAAAGCCAAGGCCGGTTAATGCAGCCAACAGTCAGCACCGCTCCCTGCCCCACACCCCAACATGTGACTCAGCCCCCACTGAGACCAGAAAAACTGTCCAGCTGAGCCCAGCCTAAGCCACTGACCTGATGCGTGATGGCTAAATAAATGCTCCGTGTTTTAAGACACTGAGTTTGGGGGTGGTTTCTTACGCAGCATTATTGTGGCAACAGCTAGCTGACAACATTGTCTGATCCAGAGCTATGCTCTACAACACTCACCAGATTGTAAATATGAAATTAAAGGGGGTGGGAGACATTCGGATACCTCTCCTCCCTCTGGGATCCCAGGCTTGTTTCTGGGGCTATGAAAGGAAGGAACCATGAGGAGATCAATGTCCTTCTCAAAGACCCAAACAGCTGACAAACCACCAAATTGTAGGAAAGCAGCGTCTAGGGGTTGGTCAGTGTAGCAGAGATTGTCCCTTCTGGCGAACATTCCAAACTCCAATGTTCTTCTTCTTTCTTTCTATGGAAAGCTATAAATGGGTGCATGGCTACTTACCACCTGTGTGACCTTGGCCAGTCACTACTTCCGCTCTCTGGGCCTCAGTTTGTTCATCTGTAAAATGGTAATAATAGTACCCATTTTCTAGGGATGTTTGTAGATGAAATGAGTTGATGATGAGGGAACATGGTATCTAGTACATGCAAGCCCCTGATACATGGTCCTTGTTATTATTATTCATCCTTACACGATGAATATCCTAGCCGGTCAAAGTGCCTGTGCTGGAGTCAACAGAAATGAGTTCAAGTCCTGCCTTATTCTTCCTGCATCTTTAACCCATCTTTAACGCGGCCTCACGGCCTCAGTTTCCCTCCCTGTGAAATGGTGATCACAACTGTTTCCTGGGGTGGAGGATACTTGGAGATGGGGAGGCGCTTAGCACTTGGTGAGCTCTCTGCCAGGCCTGGGAAGAGCGCTGGCCATTATGTGATTGAATGGAGAAGGAAGGGAGTTGAAGGAGATGGGGGAGGTAGAAAGAGGTGTCCCACGGCCCCAGCAAAGGCTCCGGGCTGGGGGTGGGAAATCAATGCTTTAACCCTTCCGAGGCCGCGCCTCTCTCGCCCTGCAGTCTAGTCACTGTTCGAAAGGAGGGGACCTGGGAAGGACAAGGCCCGGGAGGAAGACTCACGCATGGCGCGGAGGCTGCGCTGGGCTGAGGCGTGGGGGCTCATTCTGCCCTGGACCCCTCCCTTCCTCCAGCCGGGGAGACCCCAGGGGCTCAGGCCATGCCCACGGCGCGCGGGGGAGGGATTCTCGGGCAGGTGGGGAGATGCTGCAGGGAGGGGCTATCACCCAAAGCNCGCCGCCTCGGCCGCCTGCGGCGCTGGCCCACGCGCGGTCACCCACCGAGCCACGCCACTCTCGGGGCCAGAGGTAGCGTCACACACAGCCACGCACTCTCACGAGTCACACACTCCCACACTGTCACACACGCGCACACACACACTCGGGGTCACAGCGTCGCAAACGTTACCCACAGCCACACTCTCACACGGCATCACTCCCCACAGGGTCACGCAGAGTCAAACATTCAAATGCACACGCAGTCACACGCTCACATAGGGTCCCACTCTGGCACAGTGCCCGACAGCATCACACTAGTGACATGCTCAAATAGTGCCACCACCACCCACGCCGTGTCACACACAAGCACGCGTATGTCATACACGTCGCACACTCCCATGGGGTCACAAAGAGTGTCATCTACTCACAGGTCACGCACAGCTTCAGTATCACACAGTGTCACACACTTTTACACACTCAAACTTGTTACACTAGTCACACACTCACCTGTCACACATCTTGCACTGTCACACACTCCTACATCATACAGTCACAAGAGGTCACAAACAGCATCAAAACAGTTACCACTCAAATAGTGTCACAGTGACACATCCTTACATGTCACATGTGGTGTCATATGCTGTCCCTAAGAGTCACACACTCCCATAAAACACATCTCACACGTGTCCCACACCACATCCCCCAGCTTCATGGATGCATACAGCATCACAGACTGACACAGGGTCACCCACAGTGGAACCACAAGGTCACAAAAGAACAGCATCAATGTTTGCCACACGTCTCTCAGTCTCATACTGTAACACAGTGCTACACAGAGGATGGCACATGGTGTCATCCACAATCTTGCTCTCCCTTGGGGCTAGTAACAGTCACGCATAGTCACATGGGCACATACACACACAGTTAGTGTCACACCCTCCCTCATTTTCTCCTATGCAGCTTCCAAAAGGTTTTGGGGCACGTGGTGAGTCCCAGGTCAGCCTCAGGCCCTAGGAGAGGGGGCGAGAGCTAGGAGGGGTCGGTGGGCGTGGCCCGAGCTCACCCCGCCCCCGGCTAGAGCGCAGAGGCGGGGCACTGAGGTCCACCCACGCTCCTCCCAGTTGGCCAGATACGGCCACGCCTCCCACTCTAAGTGGCAGGCGGAGGGGGCGGTGCTGGACGGCAGGCAGAGACCCGCAGACTGCTGTCCCGCCCACCGCGTTCTTCCCGGCTAGAGGCGTGGCCTGTTAGGCCCCGCCCCCCGGCCTCTGCCCGGAGCCCCGAGGCAGGCTGAGGCGTGGCCTTCTGTGCCAGCCCCGCCCTGTCCCTCCCCCCGGAGAAGGACCGAGAGGCCGGCCCAGCAGCCGGCCAGTTCCCGCGCGTCGTGCAACTCCGTGGCCTCGTACTCCCACGAGCCCTCAGGATGACCGTCAAGAAGATTGCCATCTTCGGTGCCACGGGCAGAACCGGGCTCACCACCCTGGCGCAGGCGGTGGAAGCAGGCATGAGCTGGGGTGGCCGGGGGGGGGGGGCGGTGCACATGCCCCTCATTAGGAAGGGGCATCCTGGGATCCGGGAGAGGCTGGTTGGGCCATCAGTGCTTTGGTTTGTGACCTAGGGGCAAAGCAGGTGGCGACGGGGACAGAAATGGGGGACGCTGTGAGATCCAATTTTATGAGTCCGAGGACTAGGAATTGGCCCTGGGAGGCAGAGGGATTCCAGTGACAGGTTTAAATACAATGCTCTTAGGCAATGTTGTCGTTGTAGTTGTGGTTGGTAGCGCACCCAGCGAGGGCTTCCTAAGCCAGAAGGCGCCGGCCTCCCAGCCGCTACCGCTCTTCCCTGGTATTGAATCCTCCCAGCGCTCACCTGCCGTGGGTGCCGGTATCACTTCAACTTAACAGATGAGAAAACTAAGGCCCAGAGAGGGACTTGCCCAATATGGGACCGCTGGAAAGTGGTGGTGCTGGGACTTGAACCCTGCCCGTGCTCTTAGCCGCCAAAAGTTCACTGGCTTGTGCCCTGGGCACCAAGGCTGGAACTTTAGAAGGCTGGGCGGCCAGTTGCTATGAGCACCTTCTGGAAAGAGGATAATGGAGACGTAAGTGAAGATTTGGGTGCTGGTTCTGGGAAAGTGGGTGAGAGCTGCAAATTCACAGTTGCCCCCAAGAATGGGGATAAACGTCCTGCGGCCTCCCCTGCCTCCACCATCCAGACTTCACCACCCCCTGGCCGTGCCTGGGACTTCCAGATATAGGGCCCCACCCTTGCTGGTCTCAGTGAGTCTGAAGATATTGACTATCTGGGTGCCCCCAGAGGGTGGAGGCTCCCAGGATCCCACTCTCTATTGTCTCCTAGCCCAGGCCTCCCTTGGAGGGGCTCCGCCTGACAGTTCCTCATCAGGCCCACTGCCTTCTCCTTCTCCAGGAAGGCTCGTGAGGGTCCTGATTTGTGGGGACGGAGAAAGAAATTTGCTGATAATCATTTCTCGGGGAGGAAGTAAGAGGGAGAAGTTGAGAGGTGCTGAGTCACCCTGAGGAGCTGGATTCCCATGTTCCTACCTTACCCTTTATCCTGAATTCTGCTGAATTCCACTTGTCCACCCTGCTGGTCACCGTTGGGACTGCACCCCAGGGAACTGAGAGCCAAGGCCTAGGGGAGGCCCTGCCTTCTCACGGTGGCTCCCACAAGTCTCTTCAGAGCCACAGTGAGCCTCTGAGGCTTGCTGTCTCCATCAGGAAAAGGAGAGCTTTATTTACCTCAGTGATTCTATAAACTGGCGCCAGCCTGCCTGCGTTCAAATCCCAGCTCTGCCACTTACCACCCCCATCGATGAAAGCCTCGTTGTCGTCTGTGTACCCAGATAACTGGAAAGTGGGGATACAACTAGTAGCACTTGGGTGCCTGGCCGACTCAGCAGTAGAGCGTGCGACTCCTCAGCTCAGGGTCGTGAGTTCGAACCCCACACTGGGCATAGAGGTTACTTTAAAAAATATTTTTTAATTTTTTAAATGTTTGTTTTTGGGAGAGAGAGACAGAGAGAGCGGGGGAGGGGCAGGGAGAGAGGGAGACAAAGAATCCAAAGCAGGCTCCAGGCCCTGAGCTGTCAGCACAGAACCCTACGCAGAGCTCGATCTCACCAACTGTGAGATCGTGACCCCAACCAGAGTCTGCCACTTAATGGACTGAGACACCCATACCCCCCCAAAAAAATTATTTTAAAGAATACTAGTGCTTGTTTTGGGGTGCTTGCAATGATTAAATGAGATAATATGTGGAAAATGCTGAGAGCCATAACCTCTTTTGGCTGAGTGAACTCATAGCTGTGTGAACTTGGCTCAGTTAACTTAAAATTGCCTCAATTCCCCTATCTTCAAAATGGGCATGTAATAATACCTTTAAGGGTTGCTGCAATCTGGTGCTTTTCAAACTGTGGGTCATAGTGAGTTCTGAAATATATTTAATTGGTCATAAAGGTTTCAGAGTATATCACATGTTAAATATAGACTTTATGAAATTTCTTTCAATTATATATGCATGGATTTGTATATAGTAGGTTAGACATGGAACTCTGTTTTGGACTGAGGGTTGAGATCAAAAAAGCTTAAAATGGGCATGATCTCTACAACTTAGTCTCAAATAGGAAAAAACTTTGTGTGTGTTTGTGTGTGTGTGAGTTTATACACATATAATTACGTATGTTATATATTATACACACAGAGAGAAAGATAAAGCAAAAGCAAAGATGAGAATTGAGGGCTTCCAACTTTCCTATACAATTGAATTTCTTTCTTTTTTTAAAAATTTATTTCAAAATAAAAAATTTAACAAAAATATAAAGTGATTTGTAAAAAAAAAAGGAAAAAAAGTTTGAAGTACCTTACCAATGCTCTTGTTTTTTTCTAAAGGGTAAAGTATGTGAATTCTTTTTTTTTTTTAATGTTTATTTTTGAGAGAGAGCAAGCATGAGCAGGGGAAGGGCAGAGAGAGGGGGAACAGAGGATCCAAAGCAGGCTCTGCACTGACAGCAAAGAACCCCATGCAGGGCTGGAACCCACGAACAGTGAAATCATGACCAGAGCCAAAGTCAGACGCCCAACCGACTGAGCCACCCAGGTGCCCTCAAAATCTGTAAATTCTAAAGCTATGCTGTTTGGTATGGTAGCCACTAGTGACCTGTGGCTATTGAAGTTTACATTTAAATGTGGGTTGTTTAAAAAATTTCTTTTGGTTGGGGCGCCTGGGTGGCTTAGTCGGTTAAGCGTCCGACAATAAAATGTGATATTTAAAAAAATAAATAATAAAATAAAATAAATAAAAAATTTCTTTTGGTAACAGGAGCACTGGGGTTGCTCAGTCAGTTAAGCAACTGACTCTTCATTTTAGTTCAGGTCATGATCTCACGGTTTGTGAGATTGAGCCCAGGTCGGTCTCTGTGCTGACAGAGCACAGCCTGCTTGAGATTCTCAGTCTCCCTCTCTCTCTCTGCCCCTCTCCCACTCATGTTTCTCTCTCTCTCTCTCTCAAATAAATAAACATTAAAAAAATTTTTTTTG
>NW_027531899.1:674625-701555 GCF_008692635.1 Crocuta crocuta
TATAAGAGGTTCTCAATAAATGTCATTAATCAGCAATAATATAACACTAACGGGCACCTTTTTTACGGAGCGTGTGTCAAAGCTCTCACTCTCCATGAGAACATTTTTCTCCCCACCCCCCCAACCCCGAGCGCTCACAATTTACTAAGGTCCGTTTTAACCGTTGGTAGTTAACCCAGGCCCACACTGGCACCCTGAAAACCCCCCTGCTCCCTGATGTGTGTGAGGATAGCCATTCCCTTCTGAAAGGGGGGTCGCACAGGGTGGGGACACTGGGAATTCTCATTTTCCCTTTAGGGAGAAAGCTGGGGTCCAACCAGGGAAGGGGTTTCCTTTGGTTCCTCAGCCACTTCCCGGTATAGCTGGAGTTTGAACCCAGCTCCACAGGACAGTAAAGCCTGTGCTTTTGTGTTAATATTATATAGATTGTTTGTTTGTTTGTTTGTTTTTAAGTAGACTCCATGCCCAGCATAGGGCTCAAACTCACAACCCTAAGATCGAGAGTTGGATGCTGTAATGACTGAGCCAGCCAGGCACCCCTGTGCTTTTGTGTTTATAAACCGTCAGGGAGATGGTGACGAATATGCCAACGTCTCCTGACCTGCAGGGCCATTATTTACTCCAGGGCAGCATAAGTAAGACAGTAACAGAGGAAACACCAGCAGATGGGGGCCTGGAGAAAGGATCGAGGGTGCTCCCGGCAGAGGGAACAGCATGTGCAAAGGCCCGGAGGCAGGAAGCCGTGATGCATTTGGAGAACTTACAAAGTGCGGTGGGTGAAGAGGGTAGTGGCTCCAGAACAGGCCGGAGAGGAGGAGAGGCCAGACCCCGGGGGGCTGGAAGGCTGTCATGAGGACCAGAGACTTTATCCCCGGGCACTGAGGGGGTCCTGGGAGGGATATGAGCAGTTGGGGACTCCTGTACAACTGTGGAAAGCTCTATCTGGCCGCCGTGTGGCATATGGATGGGAGGGGATGAGACCGGGGCCAGGAGCCCAGGGAGGACTCACCCAGGACAGGAAATAACCTTGTGAGATGATTAAAAACTACAGGAACAGCCAGCCCCACATCCCACCCCTTCCTGTGCCAGGCACTCCCCTCAACTTTTTATTTGTATGTTTCAGTTCTATGCTTTTTTTTTAATGTTTTTATTTATTATTGAGAAACAGAGAGAGAGAGAGAGAGAGAGAGAGCATGAGCAGGGGAGGGGCAGAGAGAGGGAGACACAGAATCCGAAACAGGCTCCAGGCTCTGAGCTGTGAGCACAGAGCCCGACGCGGGGCTCAAACTCATGAACCGTGAGATCATAACCTGAGCCGAAGTCGGACGCTTAACCGACTGAGCCGCCCAGGCGCCCATGGGACATTTTCATCACCCCAAAAAGAAATCCCTAGGAGTCACCCCCTCCATTTTCCTTCTTAACTCCTCCCCCAGACGTAGGCAACCGCTCATCTACTTTCTCTTTGTACCCATTTACCTGTTCTGGACATTTCATATGAATGGAATGGTACATTACATGGCTCTTTATGACTGGCTTCCACTGGCTTCTTTCACTTAGGAAAAAAACATTGTTTCAAAGGGTGCACGTATCAGTATGTCATTTCTTTTTACTGCCGAATACTATTATGTACATTGTACTGGGTAGATCACATTTTATTTATCCATGCAGTCGATGGACCTTTGGGTTGTTTCCATTTGGGGCTAGTATGAATAATGCCTCTATGAAATCACGTACAAGTTTTTGTACGAACATATGTCTTCATTTCCCTTGGACACATACCTAGGAGTGAAAAGGCTGAGTCATAGGCTAACTTCATGTTTATCCTTTTGAGGAACTTACCAGACTGTTTTCCAAACCAACTAGCTGCATCATTCATACACCCATCAGTAGCGTGTGAGGTTTTAGCTTCAACGCATGTGCACCAGCAGCTAATGTCTTTTTTATCACAGCCATTCTAGTGGGTGTGAAGTTGCATCTCGTGGTTTTGATTTGCATTTCCCCGATGACTAAGGGTGTTCAGGATCTTTTCATGTATTTATTGGCCACTCGTGTATCTTCTTTGGAAAAGTCTCTATTCGTGTGTTTTGCCCAATTTTTAGTTGGGTTTTTATCTTTTTATTATTGAGTCCTAGGAGTCCTTTATGTATTCTAAATACAAGCCCTTTATCAGATGTATGATTTGCGAAAGTTTCCTCTCATTCTATTGATTCTCTTTCACTCTCTCTTTTTATGTTTATTTCTGAGAGAGGCAGAGTGCGAGTGAGAGAGGGGCAGAGAGAGAGGGAGACACAGAATCTGACACAGGCTCCAGGCTCCGAACCTTCAGCACAGCCCCAACGCGGGGCTCGAACCCACAAACCGTGAGATCATTACCGGAGCCGAGGTCGGACGCTTAGCCGACTGAGCCACCCAGGCGCCCCTCCCCCATTTGTCATTATTTTCATCATCATGGCTCCAGAGTATTCAAATCTCCCATCACTTGTTTTTAAAATACATGACAGCTGTCAAGAGAAATAGAACAATTTTGTTGTTTTTCCTTTCCTTTTACCATTTTCTGAATAATGAACTAATCCTCTGGCAACTGTTGGTGATGACTAATGAGGTGTCTTTGTTAGTATCATTATAAACTCACAGATTTTTAAATATTTGATGTGTTTAAATTCTTTGTCAGTATTCTTTTTTTTTAATTTACCATCTTAACCATTTTTTTTAAATTTTTAATGTTTTGTTTATTTCTGAGAGACAGAGAGAGAGAGAGAGAGAGAACGTGAGCAAGGGAGGGTCAGAGAGAGGGAGACACAGAATCCGAAACAGGCTCCAGGCTCTGAGCTGTCAGCACAGAGCCCAACGCAGGGCTCGAACCCACGAACCGTGAGATCATGACCTAAGCGAAAGTCGGACCCCTAACCGACTAAGCCACCCAGGCGCCCCTCGTCATAGTATTCTTTTGAAGGAATCATATTGTCCCTGATTTTTCCAATGAGAACTCCTTCAAGTGGCCTCTGGGTCCTTTCAATATGGCGCCATCATTCTTGAAGCGCTGCCTTACCAGCCGACGGTACAAGACACTTCAGCCTCATCTCGTCCTTTCTCTAAGGAGCTCTGGTTCATTTATCACAAGAATGATATTTAGAGGCTGTCTTAGTCAGCTTGGGCTGCTATGACAAAATACCATGGGCTGGTGGTGTACAATAGATACTTATTTCTCGTAGTTCTGGAGGCTGGGAAGTCCAAGATAAAGTAGTAATAGACTTGACTTCTGATGAGTGCCCTCTTCCCCGGCGCAGACAGCTGACTTCTTGCCTGATCCTCACATACTGGAGAAAGAGCTCTGGTCTGTCTTCTCTTCTAAGGACACTAATCCCGTCATGGGGTCCCCACCCTCATGACCTCATCAAAACCTAATCAAAGGCCCCATGTCCAAATGCCATCCCGTTGGAGGCTAGAGCTTTGGCATATGAATTTAGGGGGGTAAGGCACACACATTTAGTCCATAACAGAGACCACAATTAATAGTATTTTAATATCATTATTTCCATAGAACCAAATATTAACATCCTTTGCCGTTGTTTAGAACAAAGGAAGAAATATGTTGGGTGTGAACTTTATTTTATTCTAGTTATTAAAAAAATTTTTTTTAATGTTCACTGATTTTTGAGATACGGAGTGTGAGCGGGAGAGGGGCAGAGAGAGAGGGAGAGACAGAACCCAAAGCAGGCTCCAGGCTCTGAGCTGTCAGCACAGAGCCTGACGCGGGGCTCGAACTCATGAACCATGAGATCATGACCTGGGTTAGGGTTAAGCTTAGGGTTCGGGTTAGGGTTAGGGTTAAGCCTGGGGGACCATTCCCGGCACTGGACAACCTTTGGGCAAATCATGTTTTCCTCTGTACCTCATTTTCCTCCACGGCCGTGGATGGGGGACATAGACCAGTGTGATGCCAGGCTTTAACCCTTTAGGTGCTGGCGAGTGGAGAAGTCCGGGGAGTTCTGGGGGCGGGCCTTAGAGGCATCAGCACAAGTTATTTATAAACCGGCATGAAGGTATTGTCCTATTTTAACAACCAGCTAAATGTCAACTGTGAGTATGCCAGCAGAAATGTTTGAAGAGCGGGGTGCCTGGGTGGCTCAGTCTGTTGAGTGTCTGACTTCGGCTCAGATCATGATCTCTGGGTCCCGAACATGAGTTCGAGCCCCGCAACGGGCTCTGTGCGGTCAGTGCTAAGCCTGCTTTGGATCCTCTGTCCCCTTCTCTCTCTGCCCCTACTGCATTCGCTCTCTCTCTCTCTCTCAAAAATAAATAAACCTTTGGGGAACCTGGGTGGCTCAGTCAGTTAAGTCCCAATTTTGGCTCAGGTCATGGTCTCACGGTTTGTGGGTTCGAGCCCCACATCGGGCTCTGTGCTGACAGCTCAGAGCCTGGAGCTTCCCTTGGATTCTGTGTCTCCCTCTCTCTCTGTCCCTCCCTCACTCACACTCTGTCTCTCTCTCTCAAAAAATGAATAAACATTAAAAATTTTATTTTAGGGGTGCCTGGTGGCTCAGTCAGTTAAGCATCCAGCTTAGGCTCAGGTCATGATCTCACAGTTCGTGGGTTCGAGCCCCATGTCAGGCTCTGTGCTGACAGCCAGCTCAGAGCCGGGAGCCTGTTTNGCCATGAAGGCCCATGGTGTGAACAAGGTCGTGGCCTGCACCTCGGGTGGGTGGTGGGATCGTAGGGATGGGGCTGAAGGGTGGGCGTGGGGGTGAATAGGTACTGGACAGGCAGCCAAGGAGCTTTGGAGCCATCCAAATGCAAGGAGCCAACACAAGTTGGCATTGGAGCCGTCCCAAGTTACTGTGCATTTACTGAGCACCGACTGTGTGCGGGAACCTTGCTGGGTGATGCTGGGGACACAGTGGTGACCAATAAAGCCCTGGGCCCTGTATTCATGGGTCTCACAGACGGGAGGGAAGTGGTAAACAGGCCCCTCACCACACACAGTGTGATAGGCCAGAGTAGTCAGGGCCGAGATAAAGCGGCACAGGCAGAAGGGTCAGGGCCAGAACAGGGGTGGCCTAGAGGACTATGGAAGCCCAGAGGAGGCACCTGACCCAGCCAGCCCGAGAGAGGGGCAGGGAGAGCCTCCGATCAGAAATGACAGAGCCATGGGTACATGGACCCGCTCCCTACCCTCACAGAGCTCCCAGTTTATGAGGAGATGGACATTAAACAACCCGTGTCTCAAATAATCCAAAAGACAGTACAGGCAACAGGCATAACAAGAGCAGTGAAGGCTAACAGCATTCAGTGAGCACTTACTGTGTGCTAGGCACCATCTGAGTACCTTAGGGAGGAGTGCCACTTAATCGTCACAAAATTCTGAGTATTTATACTCCTAGTGGCACATAGTAGGTGCTCAGTTAACAGTAGCTGTTCTTTTTTTAAACATTTTTTGTTAATGTTTTTTTATTTATTTCTGGGGGGCGGGGGGAGAATCTAAAGCAGGCTCCAGGCTCTGAGCTGGCTGTCAGCACAGAGCCCGACGCAGGGCTCAAACCCACGAACCATGAGATCATGACCTGAGCTGAAGTCGGACGCTTAACCGACTAAGCCACCCAGGCGCCTCAATAGGAGCTGTTCTTATGCCTCCCTTGTATGGAAGGGAGTAGGTGCACGGGGAGACCCACTGGCTGACCTGCGTTCACACAGGCCGTGGAACCACGGCCTCCACACGTTGCCTTCATCCTCCCCAGGGAGGAACCCACTAAGGAAGGGCAGAGGGATCAGCAATTGCGAAGGCTCAGAGGTGCGAGCGTGGCTGGGGCAGAGTGAGTGAAAGAGAGTGTCGGGCACTCAGGTCAGGGGGCTAATGGTGCCAGATCTGGTGGGGGCCTCGTGGGCCCAGCTGGGGACTCCGCTTTTACCCCGAGTGAGGCGGGGCCGCAGATGAGCTCCAACCCTCTGGGTGTGCACAGGCCCCGTTGGCTGTGAGCAGCGAGCAGGTAGGGGGGTGGGGGAGGGGGAAGACCAGGGAGGAGGCTGCTGACCCAGCCAGGAGGCAGGTGGGGAGACAGGGTCAGCCCTTACACATGGCCGTGAGAACGGAAGCCGGGACAACTGGGAGGCAGTGGGGAGCCCCCGCAGGGTTTCGTCCTGGCATAAGACTGGCAGGCTGTGGACCTGGCCAGGCTGTCATTAAGCCCTGGCTTACCCTGCCTTGTGTCCCCCAAGCCTTCCTGCTGTGGGACCCGGCCAAGGTGCCCCCGCGACTGCAGGACGTGACGGATGACCACATCCGGATGCACAAGGTGCTGCAGGAGTCCGGCCTGAAGTATGTGGCCGTGATGCCGCCACACATAGGTGAGTGGGGCTGGCACCCGGGGGCGGGGTTGCCACCAGCCTGTCCCCTCCCGTCAGATGGTGAGATCTGCCAGGCCTTCCCTGGCCTGTGTAAAATCGCAAACCTTCCCCCTGCACTTTCTATCCTCTTTCTTGCTTGAGTGTATCTCCTTTCTAACACCCTTTTCCTTGACCTCTGTTTAACCAACCACCCCAAATTTAGAAATGTAAAACAACCCTTATTTAGTATTCTTTTTTAATTTTTTAAATGTTTATTCATTTTTTTGAGAGAGAGAGAGCGTGAGTGGCAGAGGGGAAGAGAGAGAGAGAGAGACAGAACCTGAAGCAGGCTCCAGGCTCTGAGCTGTCAGCACAGAGCCCAACACGGAGCTTGAACTCATGAACCACGAAATCACAACCTGAGCCGAAGTCAGACGCTTAACTGACTGAGCCACCCAGGCATCCCCTTATTTAGTATTTTATTTATTTTTGAGAGAGACAGAGCGCAAGCAGGGGAGGGGCAGAGAGAGAGGGAAACACAGAATCCAAGGCAGGCTTCAGGCCCTGAGCTGTCAGCACAGAGCCTGACACAGGGCTCAAACTCAGGAGCTGTGAGATCATGACCTGAGCCAAAGTCAGAAGTTTAACTGACTGAGCCACCCAGGCGCCCCTGTCTTATTTTGATCACAGCTGTGTTCCTAGTGCCCAGAGCAGGGCTTGGCATAAGGTAGATGTTCAGTAAATATGTCAGGTAAATGACATTTCAGGGTGCTGATGTGGAGAGAATCAATAAACCATTCCTATACCATCTTTTCTTCTTCCAGGGCTGGAATCCACCTTGAGAGAGACACAGGGAGAGTCAGACACAGGGAGAGACTCATTCATTCATTCATTCCACAAATTCCTTCTATATGCAAATGTCTCTCGCATATGAAGTGTGTCCCCTTCCAGGTGAAAATCCCAGCCCCAGCACTGTGTGGACTTCAGGCCTGAGGTTTCTGTCCCTCAGTTTTCTCATCTCTGAACAGGGCTCATAATATTGCTTCCTGACCTCCAGGGTTTGAAGTGAAACCCAGAGACATCATGCCTAAAATTTATTCAACACAATACCTTTTTTTAGTTAGTTGTTTTTGGTTTGTTTGTTGTTTTTCTTTTGTAGTGTGTGTGTAAAAACTTTGAAACCTCCAGAAAAGTTGAAGCCATTAAAGGTTTATGAAAATCCGTAAGCCCTTCATCTGGATTCAATTACCATTCTGCTGTTTCCTTTATCTTTTGTGCACTCATGTAATACATGAATGCATGTGTGCAATATATTTGTGCATGTATCTACTGTGTATATGTGATATACATGTGCAGTGTATATATTTTTTATAATATGTGTGCATATATACATATTTAAATATTTTTTGGCTGAAATGAACCATTTGAGAATAAGTTGCAGACATCATCACATTTCACTCCTAGAACTTTGATAGGCATCCCCCAAGATGATACATCTTTGGGAATGACCCACAGCACCATTACTGCATCAAGGGAATGGACATTAACTCTACCACGCCATTTAGTGTCCATTCCATATTTAAATTTTTCTGATTGGTAAAAAATATTGGGGAGCCTGGCTGGCTCAGTCAGAAGAGCTGTGACCCTTGATTTTGGGGTTGTGGGTTCGAGCCCCATGTCGGGTGTAGAGATTACTTAAAAATAAAAATTTTAGGGGTGCCTGGGTGGCTCAGTCGGTTAAGCATCCAACTTCGGCTCAGGTCATGATCTCACAGTTCGGGGGTTCGAGCCCCATGTCCAGCTCTGTGCTCACAGCCAGCTCAGAGACTGGAGCCTGTTTCAGATTCTGTGTCTCCCTCTCTCTCTGACCCTCCCCTGCTCATGCTGTCTCTCTCTCGCAGGGGAAAAAAAAAAAAAAAAACATTAAAAAAATTTTTTTATTAAAATTTTTAGGGCCACGTGAGTGGCTCAGTCGGTTAAGCATCCAACTCTTGGTTTCGGCTCAGGTCATGATCTCACGAGTCATGGAATTGAGCCCCATGTCACCAGGGAGCCCAATTGGGATTCTTCTCTCCCTCTCCCTCCCTTTCTCTCTCTAGAGATAGAGATAGAAATAGAGGAGATAGATATTTCAACCTCCCCTCCCTACAAGGTCAGGATCTCACCAAGGATCATGTCTTGAATCTGGAACAATCCTCCATCTCTCTTTTTAAAAATATGTCTCCTAGGGGTGCCTGGGTGGCCCAGATGGTTAAGCGTCCAACTTCGGCTCAGGTCATGATCTCACAGTTCATGAGTTCGAGCCCCGCGGCAGGCTCTGTGCTGTCAGCGCAGAGCCCGCTTTGGATCCTGTCTCCCTCTCTCTCTGCTCCTCCCCCACTTGGCACTCTCTCTCTCTCAAAACTAAATAAACATTGAAAAAAATTAAAAATATGTCCCATAAAATTAACTAAGCCAGGACTCTTTCTAAAATCCCATGTTCTGGATTTCTCTGCTTGTTTTCTCCCAGGCTCAGATTAAACATGGTTGGAAGGAATGCCACTTGGGTGAGGGTGTGTCCCCGCACTGGTAGGCTGTATTCGATCCCTAAATGAAGTTGGTCACTGTCATAATACAGCCAAGAGATGCCCTCCTAACAGCCAAGTTATGCCTCTAGACGGAAGGACCCAGAGCAAATCTAGCTTTTGCCCCTGGGAAGTCCGCCTTTGCAACCCGGGGAAGTAACTGCAAAGTAAAGATTCAGTTCGCCCATCTGTAAAATAGTCCTGAGCCCGTTCTCTGCTCTGTTTCTCTCCATGTAACACATTGTCTGTTTTACTCCCTTGTCTGTTGCCTTTTCCTAGGAAATGCCTACATGCAAAGAGCAAGAGTTCTTGTCCATTTTGCGCCTTGCTGGGTGCCCAGCACCTGACTCATAATAGGCCATCGATGAGGATTTATCAAATGAATGAAGTTAGGGGTAGAGATTGGCGTCCTGTTCATGGGGAGGGTTTCCTACAGGGTTAGCTCCTATACCCTCTGGGCTGGGCACGCAGTAAGCACCCTGGAGTGATCACGTGTTGTCGGAAGGGGGAAGGGACATCTGCTTCACCCATTCCCTGTGTCTTTACCTTTCAGGAGACCAACCGCTGACTGGGGCCTACTCAGTGACCCTGGATGGACGAGGGCCCTCAAGGGTCATCTCCAAGCACGACCTGGGCCACTTCATGCTGAGCTGTCTCACCACTGATAAATACGACGGGCACAGCACCTACCCCTCCCACCAGTACGACTAGGGACCTCACCTCATCCAGGAGGACGGCATTCTGAGAAATGGGGAGAACAGAGGAAAGGAGCAATAAATCTTGAGCCCAGAGCTTCACATTGTTCTAGAAGACTCAACTCTGTGACTCTTCCTCGGTCTGGCTTTGTCTGGCTGATTCGGTGTCTCTAGCTGCCTCTGTGTAAGATTTGCATTAATTTCCTCATCTGGCCCTGTGTGGAGTCCAGGTGAGGACTATGAGGACCCCCGGGGGTGACCCTCCCTTCACAGATCTCACAGTCCAGTGAGGAAGACACCCCTGCCCGTGACAGTGACAACCCAGAGTGGCCAGGGCTCTGAAGGAGGAAAACCCAGAGGGCTGACGGAACTACCTGAGTGGGCTTGAGGAGCAAACAAGTTAAATAGACTTGGCTCGGAGGGGAGGAGTGATAAGCCCCAAGAGGTGTTACATGGAAGCTAAATTGTGCAGAATCATTGCAAAAAGCTTGAGCTGTATTCTGAGCTTCTATGCTAGGACGGAAGCAGGAGAGGGGTGGGGAGGGTCGCAGTCAGGTTTATATGTTCTACAGCTGCCCTTGACTCCTATGTGAATGTGGATCAGAAGTGTGCAAGAGTGGAGGCCAGAGCCCCAGGGCACCAAGACAGAGTAGGGCAAGAGAGTGGGGGTGAGCAGAGCGGACAGTCCATGATGGAGGGGAGAGAGGATGCATGAGACCGGAACTCTGAGATGCGGGCCCTGGGAGAGGGGCAGGATTGGGAGGGGGGGGAGGGAAGAATGACCCTTTCCTAATCATGTCCCGCTTTGGAATCTACTGTCCCCCCCCCTTTTTTTTTTAATATTTTATTTATTTCTAGGAGACAGAGAGAGAGACAGCGTGAGCAGGGGAGGGTCAGAGAGAGAGGGAGTCACAGAGTGAAACAGGCTCCAGGCTCTGAGCTGGCAGTCAGCACAGACCCCGCCGCGGGGCTCGAACCCACGAAACGTGAGATCATGACCTAAGCGAAAGTCGGACGCTTAACCAACTAAGCCACCCAGGAATCTACTGTCCCCTGCCCATGTTCCCCAGAGACACCGTTCCCAGGTGTGAGTGGTCCACTCCTCTCTCCCTACTTCCCAGTGTCCCCCACCTACCCACCTAACCCCTTCTCCCTTCCCCTCCAAAAAAAAAAAAAAAAAATTCCCATTCCAATCATATATTGCTTCTGCAAGCAGCAGAATGACTGGATGACAAAATTCCAACCGGTGAGAACTGGTCTGAGGAGGCTTAAACCTCCCTTCCCTGGAGCAGCCTGGAGAAAACTCCCTCCCCCACCTCTTGGTGAAACTTTTTTGAGAGTAGGGCAATCCTGGTTCGGGGCACTAGCTCAGGGGTTTTGTTTTTTTTGGTTTTTTTTCCTGCCCTGTTTCTCCTCCTGTTACACTGGGCATTTAAAGAACTTGCACTTGATGCCTCCTTTGTGTCCACGCGCTGGGTGATGCCATGGACCAAGCGCCGGCCGGCCGAGACCTTGGTACCAGCCCTCAGGGCCAAGAATGGGAGACATGGGCAGAGGGGTCAGGGCCAGGATGGGGGAAGCCCAGGACACCATGGGAGCCCAGAATGGTCATAAACCCACTCAGAGCATCAAGGGAAGGCTTCTGAGAGGAGGAAACTTTTGAGATGAGACCTGGTGAGAGGCGGCCTGGGAAGTGAAGGTGGTGTTTTCAGGACGGGGAAATTAAGTTTAAAGATCCAGAGGCCCTTTATTGTCCGTTTTGAGTACTTGCTATGTACCTAAAGCACTGGGGATAAGGCAGGGAAGAAAACAGACCAAATCTGTGTTTACGGTGGGGGCGGGCACTCGCAGTCATTTTAGAAAAACTTAAAGTCAAATCTGTGGTCGGATCACAGGGAGCAAGGAGTGCGTGTCAGGCCAGACCCTGAAGGGCTTTGTGGCAAAAGGAAGGAGTTTGGACTTTGTCCCAGGGGAGTGGCGAGCAAGGAACGAGTTCCCAGCGGTGCCAGCCTGAGAGGGGAAGGATTGGGCGTCGGGGGTTGCAGGACAGACCGGCACAGGACGTGCTGAGAAGTCCCGGAGATTAAGAAAGGGGCCTCGGGCTAAAGTACTGGGAGGGCGGGAGCACACGAACTGGGCTGCGATCGCCCAGGCAACGTAGGCCGCGCCAAACTATTGGCTAGTCTTCAGCTACGTTATCCTTCTCCGCCCAGCCGCGTCCGCCCTCGGAACCCCGGGGGCGCGGCCTCCGCGAGTGGCTCAGCCCCGCCCGCCTGGAAAGCAGGGTGAGGAGGGGCGTGCCGACCAGCCTCGCTCCCCAATGGGGTCCTCACCTGGTATAAGGGAATCGCAGAGAGCAATGTTGACGACTTTGGAGGGAGGACAGTGGCTGAGTTGAAGGAGACAGTTCTGACGTCCCCGCCACCCTCCACCCTAGAGACGTAGCCCCGCCCCCGGGCTAGTCGGAATCCTTTAAAAGGTCTAGGGTGTAAGGAAAGGGAGGGTCGGTCGAGCGTCTCCTGGCGACGGACCGGTGGCTCCACCCAGCCAATCCGCGCCCCGCGGCGGGCAGGGCTCCAGCCAATCGCGACTCGCGGTTCGGCTCCTGGGCGGAGCTGGGTGGGCCGGAGGCCAAACCGAGAGGCCCTGGGGAGGTGAGCGAGGCTCGTACCCAGCACTGTTGGGTCGTAGAGCTGCGGACGTCCCACGACTTGGTCATTGCGAATCTGGCAGCTGAGGTGAGAGACAGAGAGAGAGGCCACCTGGCTTGAGATTTGCCTTGGGTTAGGGGAGGTGGAGGCGCGCCCCCGAGAGTTGTGGAGGCGGGGTCTGGGCGTGAGTCGGGGGGCCCAGATAAGGGTGACTGATAGGGCTGGTGGGGCTTGGGGACTGGCTGAATTCGAGATCCCGCACTGAAGGCGAAGTTGTTGGGGGCAAGATCTTCAAGTGGAGGGAGTTTGAAGCTGGGACACGGGATGTTTGGAGAAGCGAGAGAACCGAGGAAGGAACTTTTCGGGCAGGAAATCTGGAGATTAGGACAATTCGTGTCTCCCGGGCGGGTTGAATTCGGAGCTCTAGTGTTCTGGAAAAGCTGTGAGGGGTTGGGGCTGGGATCCGGGCTTTTGGAAAAACGGAGACAACCTACGGGCAAGGAATCTTGGTGAAGGAGACGCAGTGGCGGAGAGAAGGTGCTGGGGAGAGTCCCGTGTTCAGGTCTTGGGGTCCGAGGGAGAGTTTGGAGGTGAAGTCGAAAGGCATTTGAAAGACAGGAGAATAGGGGAAAGTTGACGGCTGAAGGTATCAGAATTAGTCTCCCAAACGGAGTTAATCAGAGAGCATTTGTAGTTTTTGAGCGATGTGTTGGGGGTTGAGTCTCGACCCGAGAGCAGTTTCCAGAAAGAATGTAGGACCTTCTTGGGGTGCGAAACCCGAGAGAAAGCAGTTTTAGGGCCGGAGTCTGGGGTGGGGGAGGGGCGTTCCGGGCGTGGAGCTCAGACCCGCAGCCCTTGAGGCAGCAGAGGGCGGGGCTCGGCAGGCGCCGGGCAGCTGGACGTCCGGGTTCCCTTCCCCCACCCGCCCCGGGCCCTTGTGCGCATGCCCTGAGGGAGGGCGGGGGATGTTCGTCCCAAAGGCGTGCGGAGCCCTCTGGGGATTGTAGTGCACGCTCAGCGCTAATGCACGTGCCAGGCGGCTCTTGGCCCACATTTCCCAGAAGCCCCTGGGCCAAATTGTTGCCTGCCTTGTCGTTGAATGGAGATCCAGGGAGGAGGCGGGGTCTGGCGTTGAGTCGAGTTTTAGCAGCTTTCCCTGTGGGGCCGCGCTTCGGGGGAAGCCGAAGGCGCCGCCTCAGAGAATGAGGGAGGCTCCTTCCCTGCCCTTCGGAGCGCTCCCAGTCGCTTAGGAAGAGGGCATGATCAGAAATACACTCCCTGTAAAAGCAGAGTCGCGACAAATAAGTGTCCTAAAAGGGCTCCGGTGGCTCCAGTACAACAGGCAGCATTAGGTAAATATTGAATGAGCAAATAGCATTAAATTCTTGTTCGTTAAGCGTTAACTGTGGGTACCGTGTATATTACACGTGGGATCTCCTTGAGAATATGGTGAGAATTTTTACATTCCTCATTTTACAGATGGGGAAACTGAGACCCCGAGAGGTACTGTCACATAACTTAACAAAGATCAAACAGCTGAGCAGTGTCAAAGGCAGAATTCAAACCCAGGTTTGCCTGCCTCCAGTCCAGGTCTCCGTACCCCACAGCTGTCATACGTGACACTTGTGAAGAAATGAGTGTTGTAGAAAGAACAGCTTTAAGACTCAGGGACTTGAATCGGGATCCTCATCTTGCAGCTGAGGTAACTGAGTCTCAAGGAGGCAAATTTCACTATTCAAGGCCACACAGGCAAGTAAGTGGGGGGGGGTGTGCAAACACACCTATGTTTCGATCCAGATCTTGTTTTCTTCATCATGTACATTTAGTCTCCTCCTCAACCCTGTGGGATTCATATCATGTCCATTTGAGAGATGAGGAAACAGGTTCATATCCCAAAAATGAGCAACAACCAGGGGTGCCTGGGTGGGTGGCTCTGTCGGTTAAGTGTCTTGACTCTCTATATCTCCACCCAGGTTTGGATCTCAGGGTCCTGAATTCAAGTCCCACAGTGGGCTCCACGCTGGGCGTGGAGTCTGCTTAACCACAAAACAACCATACAGGAAGTGGGGGATTTGGACTAGCCCTAGACCCACCGTGTCTGCCTTGCCCCTCTTCTCTCCCCAGGGCATCATGGTGGGAGGCTTGAAGAGGAAACACTCCGATTTGGAGGAGGAAGAGGAGGATGAGAAGTGGGACTGGGGCCCAGCAAGCCTGCGGAGCCACCAGCAAGCGCTGCTTCGAATCTCCTTAGACAAAGTCCAGCGAAGTCTGGGCCCCCGCGCACCCAGCCTGCGCAGGCACGTCCTTATCCACAATACCCTCCAGCAGCTCCAGGCCGCCCTTTGCCTCGCTCCAGCGCCCGCGCTGCCCCCTGAGCCCCTCTTCCTGGGCGAGGAGGACTTCTCCCTGTCGGCCACCATCGGCTCTATTCTCAGGGAACTGGAGACCTCCATGGACGAGTCAGAGTCCCCTCAGAATCCAGTGGCTCCCCCGGGCCCCCAGAACCAAGTGCTGCCCCAGCCTGATCCAGTCTTCTTGGAAGCCCTGAGCTCCCGGTACCTGGGAGACTCCGGTCTGGATGACTTCTTTCTGGACATTGACACGTCTGCGGTGGAGAAGGAACCTACGCTGGCCCCGGCGGAGCCTCCTCACAACCTCTTCTGTGCCCCAGGGTCCTGGGAGTGGAATGAACTTGATCACATTATGGAAATCATTCTGGGGTCCTAACACTTCGGGGGTGGGGGGCTCTTTCTTCATCTCATCCTCAGTGGGCTGGATCCCTGGATACAGCTCCGTGTGTGTGTGTGTGTGTGTGTTTTGGCAGGGACTCTAAGCAGTGCCCGTGTGTGTGTGTGTGTGTGTGTGTGTGTTTTGGCGGGGGCTCTAAGCAGTGCCCGTGGCCTCCTTTCCTCCCAGTTCAGGGTTCCACAAACCGTCTTGCGTGTGTGTGTGTGTCTGTGTCTGGTTACCACAGCCTTCTGTGAAGGTGGGTCTTCCTGAATTAATTTATCTGTTCCAGATGCCTTAACGGACTCTGTTTCCGGGAGTCTGGTTCCCCACTTCCCACATTTCTTCTGCCTTTCCCTCCAGTTCCTCCTCCCCTGGTGACCACTGGGGCCTCAGGGAAGATAAAGCTGGGCCTGTCCGATGATGGCCGGGATGTGCTGACTGGTTGCTATGGGAACTCAGACTTTGCCACTTGCGGCTCGAGGGAGCAGGAGGGGCGGACCTCCTCCCCCCAGGGTTGAACCCCACCTCATTTTGGCAAGACCCCAGTTGCAGCAGCCTCCTGATCCATAACCAGGCCGGACCACGTGCAATAGGGTGGAAACCAAACCTCTCCATGCCACATTATTTAAAAGAAAGGCGGGTTTTGTGGTGGGTTTTTTGATTTTTTGATTGTTTGTAATGGCTTTTTTTTTTTTCAATAAAAGTATTTTGGAAGGGGTGATGTTGCCTAAAGTTTCTAAACGCCAGCAGGTCAATGAGAGGGACCTGGTAAGTTCCCTGGGCACATGCACCCCCTACCAAAGTTGGGGCAGGCATATTACTCAACATGTACTGAGTACTTGTTAAGAGTACTGTCCTATCCACTTTGTTTGAATTAGGTCACTTAATCTTCATGACAATACAGAATTCTGTTAACCGGTTTTACATAGGAGGAACCTCAAGTTCAGAGAGACCAGATCACTTGCTCCAGGTCACAGAGCAAGGAAAGCTAGGACTCAAAGTCACTCTGCCTCCAGGAACTGCTTCTCAATTATTGTTTTGCATACACTTAAGCTCCCCAGCCACATGGGTGCACACAGGGAGAATAAACTGAGTCCCGTGAATTCCCAGACAAAGGATAGGTAACTCTAGCATCTAAAAGTCCTTTCCTTCATTGTATGCCGTGTATTGATGGGGCCCAGAGGGGAAAGAAGATGCCCAAAGATAGTCTGCATTAAGAATAGATCTAGGGTCTCTTGGGTGGCTCAGTGGGTTAAGTGTCTGACTCGATCTCAGCTCAGGTCATGATGTCACACAGTTTGTGAGTTTGAGCTACGGGTCAGTTGGTCCCTGCCCGGACAGAGGGGAGCCTGCTTGGAGTTCTCTCTCCCTCTCTGCCCCTCCCCAAGTTGTGTTTTCTTTCTCAAGCTTAAAAAATTTTGGAAAAAAAAAGGTTCTTTCTAGAAAACTGTTGGCTAGGAAGCAGAAACTGAAGTTAAAGTGCTAAGGATTTGGGGCTCTCAGGTAGCTCAGTAAGTTAGGTGTCCGGGTTAGGGACCGGCTTCAGCTCAGGTCATGATCTCGCGGTTCGCGGGATCGAGCCCTGCATCGGGCTCTGTGCTGACAGCTCAGCCGGAGCCTGCTTCGGATTCTGTGTCACCTCTCTGCCTCTCTCTCGCTCTCTCTCGTTCTCTCTCAAATACACATTTAAAGTGCTAAAGATTTATTTGGGAAGTACAAGCCCAGGTTTGTGAGAGGAGAAAAGAGGGAGGCCAGGAAGATGCAATGCTGCTGTACTGGCCAAGCCTCTGCAAAGACCTTTGAAGACGTGCAGCAGGTGAGTTTACACAGCATTAGGGACTTTTCTAGAAGGTCTGCAAAGAGGAACTACACGGGGGTGGAGTCCACAGGCAGGGAAAGGAGGGGGATTTTGCTTGTGCTTTCTGACCCAAAGCCAAGGTTCTCAACTTGAGAGGGGCTTCGCATCTAAGTCTGAAAGCATTGGGATAGCTGACAAGTGCCTACTGAGAGAGAAGAGATGGTCAGGAGATCCTAAGGGGACATATGTTTCACATCTCAATGTGGATGCCCATTGGATCATGTCTTTCTCCTACTTAAAACTCTTGGTGACTTCTCACACTCAATAAAACCCCAACCATGGGGCGCCTGGGTGGCTTAGTCGGTTAAGCGTCCGACTTTCGCTTAGGTCATGATCTCGCGGTCCGTGGGTTCAAGCCCCGCGTCGGGCTCTGTGCTGACTGCCAGCTCAGAGCCTGGAGCCTGTTTCAGATTCTGTGTTTCCCTCTCTGATCCTCCCCTGCTCACACTGTCTCTCTCCTAGAAATAAATAAAAATATTAAAAAATAAATAAATAAATAAAAATAAAACCCCAACCTCACCAAGGCCTGCGAGACAGCAATCTTGGGGCACCTGGGTGCTTCATTCGGTTAAGCAGTCGACTCTTGATTTGGGCTCAGGTCATGATCTCTGGGTTTATGAGATCGAGCCCCCACGTTGGGCTCTGTGCCGACAGCAATGAATCCCGACTTAGGGTTCATTCTCCTCCCCTCCCTCTCTCTCAAAATTAATAAACATAAAAAATGGGGGTGGTACCTGGGTGACTCAGGTGCCCAACTTCAGATGAGGTCATAATCTCACAGTTCACGAGTTTGAGCCCCGTGTCAGGCTCTGTGCTGTCAGCCTGGAGCCTGCTTCAGATTTGATGTTTTCCTCTCTCTGATAAACATACGTTAAAAAAAAATTTTTTTTTTAAATAAATAAAAGACTGCTCCTAACTTCCCCAGTTGAATCTCCCATTCTTCCTCACCTCCAGTCACCCTGGTCTCTTTTAACCCTAAGCTCATAACCACCCCAGGGCCTTTGCACTTGTTAATGGCCCAGAGAGTATTTCCCCTCTAGCTTCACCGATATAAATGTCCCTTTCTCAGAGAGGTCTTCTCTACCCTTCCTAGCTCAACATATCTGGGTGTATTATCGACCCACCACATTGTTTGATTTTCTTAGTAGCACCTATCCTACCTCAAGTTATTTATTACGTGTATGTTTAGCCTCCTGGTCTATAAAAACTCTGAGAGGGAGGGGTTTTGCCAGCCTTGGCCCAGCTGTATGCCTGGTGTATAGAACTATGCTTGGTACAGGTGTGCACTCAAAAACAATTTTTTGGGCTATTGTTTAAAAAAGGATTTTTTGGGGGGCGGGCACCTGGGTGGCTCAGTCGGGTAGGCATCTGACTTCGGCTCAGGCCATGATCTCACAGTTCGTGGGTTCGAGCCCCGTGTCGGGCTCTGTGCTGACAGCCAGCTCAGTGTCTGGAGCCTGCTTCAGATTCTGTGTCTCCCTCTCTCTCTGACCCTCCCTTGCTCATGCTCTCTCTCTCTCTCTCTCTCTCAGAAATAAATAAAACATTTAAATTTTTTTTTAAAATTTAAAAATAAAGTATTTTTTAATCTTTATTTATTTTTGAGAGAGAAAGAGCGAGCATGAACGGGGGAGGGGCAGAGAGAGAAAGACACAGAATCCTTAGCAGGCTGGGAGCTGTCAGCACACAGCCCAATGCGGGACTCGAACACACAAAGTCTAGATCATAACCTAGGCCAGAGTCAGACGTGTAACCAGCTGAGCCACCCAGGCGCCTCTTTTTTTTTTTTTAATGTTTTTATTTATTTCTAGGAGAGAGAGAGAGAGAGACAGTGTGAGCAGGGGAGGGTCAGAGAGAGAGGGAGTCACAGACTGAAACAGGCTCCAGGCTCTGAGCTGGCAGTCAGCACAGAGCCCGACGCGGGGCTCGAACCCACGAACCGCGAGATCATGACCTAAGCGAAAGTCGAAAGTCGGACGCTTAACCGACTAAGCCACCCAGGCGCCCCTAGGCGCCTCTTTCTTGTCTATTGTTGAAAAAAATGAACTGACCTCACACCAGTCAACCCTCCCTCTTACCTCTCTGAATTCATCTTCCTCACCCCCTCCTCACTACTATGCTCGGGGCATACCATTCTCTACAGTTCTTCAAACAAACCAGCATGTCCCAATCTGAAGTCATACCTGCCTCACTGAGCAATTGTGCAAACTGAAAAGGAGCGCCTGATGCACACCAAGGATTCCAGTAAGTGCTCAAACTTGCAGAGCGCCTACTGCGGGCCTGGTGCTCTTCCAGGCATATGAATAAAACAGACGCTCCTGCTCTCATACAGCATCGCAGTTGGGGAAGGCGGCCAAACACACGAAAATAACTAAAACGGAGCGTCTGCCGGGTGGTGACAAATGCTGTAGAGAAAAAGCAGGAGAGTGACGGGGGCGAGGGGGGAGTTGCGATGTCAACGGGAAGGCTAGGGAAGGCCTCACTTGTCACTGACACAGTGACATTTGAGTAAAGACCTGTGGGAGGGGAGAAGTGAGTCATGCCAATCTGTGGGGGAACGGATGTCGATGTTGGCAGAGGTAACAGCCGGTGCAAAGGCCCTGAGGTGGGAGCCTGAGTGGGGTGTTTTAGGGCTGTAAAGACGTCGGTGTGGCTGGAACAGTGTGCAAGAAGAGAGCACCCTAGGAGATGAGGTGAAAAAGATGTACGGTCTTGAGGGGCTGAGCTTTACCGAGTGAGACGGAAGCCATGAGAGGCTGTTGAGCAGAAGAGGTACGAGACCTGACTCCCCCGCTCTTTTTTTTTTTTAATGTTTTTTATTTATTTCTGAGGGAGAGAGACAGCATGAGCAGGGAAGAGGCAGAGAGAGGGAGACACAGAATCTAAAACAGGCTCCCAGCTCTGAGCTGTCAGCACAGAGCCCGACGCGGGGCGCGGGGCTCGAACCCACGAACCGTGAGATCATGACCTAGGCCGAAATCGGACGCTCATCCGACTGAGCCATTCAGGCGCCCCTGACGCCTTTTAATAAGTCCTCTTTCCCCTAAAGATAATCAAATGAAAAGGAATCAAGCAGCTTGCTTGTACCACAGTGAAGCCACTATAAGGAGCACACCCACTTTCCAGATGAACACACTGAGACTCAAACAGACCCGGTTCCTGCCGCGTTTAAGAGTCTGATGAGAGAAGTGGAAAGGCCGTCCGGTAGAGGCGCCGGGTATCCGAGGGCAGAGGCCACTTTCCCCAAACTGCGCTCTTCCGGCAGCGGTGGGGGGAGGGGGCGCGGCCGCCTCGGGGCGTGGCCGCTGGGCCAGGCCCCGCCCACCCCCCCAGCTGGGGGGGCGGCGGNTTGCTGGTTTCGTTTTCCGAGGCCTGACCTCCCTCCTTCTCCCTTCCCCCAGCCTTTTGAATTCCTGGCTCCTTCTGCACTCTCTGGTCTCAGCCCATGTCACCTCCTCAGGGAGGCACTCCTGGAGCACCCCGCCACAGGCCTCCCTATTTTGTGTTCTTCAAGGCACTGAGCAGAGGCCGAAATGGTCTTCCTCATGTATTTATTTATCTCCTTGGGTCTCATCCCGCTCAGAGGAAAACAGTGTTCCATAGAGGGCTCTAAACAGCCCAAAAGCTTCTCTGACGTCCCTGGCAACAGACAGTCCAGCCACCTTGGCCGTGCTTCCCGCCCGGCAAACTCCCACCTCCGGGCCTTTGCACTGGCCCTTCCCTCTGGGCCGAACACTCTTCAGAGCCTGACCACCCCTCCCGTTTCATGGGGTCTACTCAGTGTCACCGCTTCAAGGAACTTCCTCCCAGCACCAACCAGCATCCCGTCTACACCGCGCACCCTTTCACTACTCTCCCCCTGCTCTGTTTTATTATTTTCCTTTGCACTTCACCTTCTAAGATACTAAGTAATTTCTCTCTTATAGTAAGTGTATCGTCCACTTCGTCATATCAGGGTTTTTTGTCTCTCTAATTTTACTGCCATATCAATGTCCTATCATCAGTAGTGTCTGGAACACGGAAGGTGTTTAATCCATGAACGTTTGCAAATCAATGAATGTTTTTGTTTTCATATTTCTTTTCTCTGGAGACTCTGCGACCTCCTTTTCCCCCAAGCCATAAAGATCGGTTTTGGGAGAAATAATGTGAATTTGCCTAGCAGGGCACTGGTTCTGATTAGCATTCTACTCTCCTTTTATTATGAAAAATGCTAAACCTATAGAAAAACTGGGGGAAAATGTATCCTCAGTGGCCGTGTAGCCTCCCATCTAGATTTGTTAATAGTTTGTTTCCTTTATCTACATATGTATGTATGCATATGTATATTTTTTCTTTTGCTGAACCATTGGAAAGGAAATTGTAGACATCTTAACATTCTGCCTCTAATGGCTCAGGAGGCATTTATTTTTTCTTTTGTTTTTTTTTTTAACTGGACAAGGAGGGGTTTTTTTAAGTTTATTTTGAGAGCGAGAGAGCAACACATGCAAGCTGGGAAGGGGCAGAGAAAGGGAGAGACAGAATTCCAAGCAGGCTCCAGCGGGCTGCCAGCACAGAGCCCCAGTGAGGGCCTGAACTCACAAACCATGAGATCATGACCTGAGCTGAGATCAAGATTCTGATGCTTAATCGACTGAGCCACCCGGGCAATATTTCATGTCTAACAGAATTAAGAATTCCAGGGGCGCCTGGGTGGCTGAGTCGGTAGAGTGTTGGATTCTTGATTTTCGCTCAGGTCATGATCTCACGGTTTGTGAGTTCTAGCCCCACATCAGGCTCCGTGCCTGATGCACGCCCAAAGCAGTTTGGAGCCTGCTTTATATTCTCTCTCTCCCACTCTCTCTGCCTAAGAAACAAAAAAAATTTCCAGGGGTGCCTGGGTGGCTCAGTCAGTTAAGGGTCTGACTCTTGATTTCGGCTCAGATCAAGATCTCATGGTGTGGGAGAATGAACCCCATGACCACAGACTCTGCTGACAGCCAGGAGCCTGATTGGGACTCTCTCTCTGCCCCTCCCCTGTGCTCTCTCTCAAAATAAATAAACGTTAGAAAAAAAAAAGAATTAAGAATTCCATAAATCGTCTATATTCAGATTTCCCCCATGAATATCTTTTGTAGCTGTTTCTCCAACACCCCCCCAGCCCATCCCCCCGATCAGGATTCAATGAAGGTTCACATGTGTATTTGGTTGCGATAAAGAACTGATACAGCAATTTTCATTCTGGAAAATCCTCCACCACCAACCCCACCAAACCCTTTTTCTGTTTTCTCGAAATTGAATTTTTGGTAGAACAGCCCAGTCGTGCTGTAGATGTGCCACATTGTGTATTTGTCTGATTGTATTCCTGTTTAATTTGTTCCTCTCCATGCTGAAGGTTAGGTCTAGATGCTTTGTGAGATTCAGTTTATGAAGTTTAACAGGGAAAAAAAAAATAATGGAGAGACTCCACAGGGATTGTTATGTACTTCCTAACGTGTCAATATGGGGTGGCGTCCAGTGTCGGGGTATCCCTCTCTGTGGGTGCAGAGTTTCATTACATGGTTAAGGTGGCGAGTACCACATTTCCACATCATAAAAGGCTACTTCCCCCTTGCAGTTAGCAAGTAACCTGTGGGCTGATGTGTTGGAGACTGCCAAGATCCTGTTAACCTTTCACCCCAAAGTTTAAACACCCATTGATAATTGATGCCCAAATCACCCAGTCGAGTTAGCATTTTCTAGAGCTTACTTTGGCCAGGAGCTTTATTTACAACCAACAATTCTTGCCAGAACTCCAGAAGAGTTAGCAAATAAGCTACTCAGAGAAGCTAAGTCCCATTGTCAGTTTATCAGACAAGTGTTAAAGTCCTATCTACCTATGCCCCACCCTATGCGTCCCCCTCTTGAATTAAGTGCCTGTGCTATCCCAACAGCTAATGCTACCAAAGAAAGGACATGTTGTGCACCATTCTGAGCATTTTGTGTGATTACTCTTTTTAAAAGTATTATTAATTAATGTCTTTGTTTTTAAGTAGGCTCCAAACCCTATTAGGGGCTTGAACTCACGACCCTGACATGGAGAGTGGCGTGTTCTACAGACTGAGCCAGCTAGGTGCCTCCTCGCACCCCTTTTTAAAGATTTTATTTTTAGGGGCGCCTGGGTGGCTTAGTCGGTTAAGCGTCTGACTTTCGCTTAGGTCACGATCTCGCGGTTCGTGGGTTCGAGGTTCGTGGGTTCGAGCCCCGCGTCGGGCTCTGTGCTGACTGCCGGCTCAGAGCCTGGAGCCTGTTTCAATCTGTGACTCCCTCTCTCTCTGACCCTCCCCTGCTCATGCTGTCTCTCTCTCTCCTAGAAATAAATAAAACATTAAAAAAAATTTTAAAGATTTTATTTTTAAATAATCTCTACACTCAAGGTGGGGTTTGAACGCACAATCTCAAGATCAAGAGTTGCATGCTCTTCCAACTGAGCCAGCCGGGTACCCCTATACGATTATTCTTTTTAATCCTCAAAATAATCTCATTTTAAAGGTGAGGAAACTGTGGGGCACCTGGGTGGCTCAGTTGGTTAAGCTTCTGACTTCAGGTCAGGTCATGATCTCGCAGTTCGTGGTTTCGGGCCCTGGGTTGGGCTCCGTGCCGCCGACAGCTCAGAGCCTGGCGCCTGCTTTGGATTCTGTCTCGTCTCTCTGCCCCTCCCCCACTTGAGCTCTGTCTGTCTCTCTCCTTTTTCTCTCTCAAAAACAAAATGAACATTAAAGGAAAAAATTTTTAAGGTGAGGAAACTGAGACCCGAGGGGATTCAAATATTCGCCCAAAGTCACAAAGCTACTTAGGGCATGAAGCTCAGGATACGTGACATCAGTGGTATCCACTCCTGGCCCCCATCCACTCCAACTGCCCAGCATACGCTGAGTGTGCTATAGTGCTCTTACAGATACAGCCTTGTTTTAACTTTCCTAGGTCCCAAGAGGTGGGCAAGAAGATGCCCATTTAAGAGACTTCGTATGGCTTAGAGAGGTTAAGCATTTTTCCAAGGTCACACATCTAGTGAGTGGTTGGAATTTGAACCCATGCCTATCTGGCTCAGAGTACAGACCCCTGTTAAGAGTTGGGTGTGTAAGAAGCTCAATCGCTGGGTTTGGCAAGTGCATGGGCAGGTGTGAGGGGCCCACACCTTGAGAAGTTAAAAACCTCTCCCCGCCACTGTCCCGCGGGGAAACTGGCCACGCAACCTGGCCAAGTCCCGGCACACAGCAGCCAGGCATGCGCCCTGAAACCAACCTCCCCTCCCTTCGACTCTTCCCTCTTTAGGCTCCGCCCATGACTGTCCAGGCCCAATCGCTGGGTGAGGGGCGGGGCCTCTACGGGAGTGGGCGGTAGTTAAGGAGAGTCAGGAGCCTGGAGTCGTGCGCCGGAGTCAGAACTGCGTCTCACGACCTAGGCGCCGGTTGCTGAAGGAGAGCGAGCGAGCGATGCTGCCGTCGCCGCTTCCTGATTGGCTGCGCGTTGATCCCTCTTCCTTCTGATTGGCAGCGGGTGAGCTAGGTATGTAAATGAGGTGAAGGGGCCTGAGGAGAGAAGGGAAACCCTTGGCGGGGTCGTATGGCAGGTTCGATCCCCGGGTCCTGCCGGTGCGCGCCGGGGCTGCCCGGGATCGAGATGCGCGGGCCTCTGAGTGTCGCCAGGCCGGGTTGGGTGAATCACATCGCAGCCCGGGAAGGGGGCGGAGGCGCCGGCTCTCTGGCTCCGGTTGCGTGACTCCCCCGCCCCCGCCGCCGCCGTCGCCGCTTCGGGAGGAGCCGCCTCCACTGCCTGCCGGAAGCGAGAGCAGGCAGAGGAGGCAGAACAGTCCCCCGGGGATCCCAGCGCGCACGGTCCTGGGCGGCAGGCTGGAACAACAGCCGGGACGTGGGGCAGTGTCAAGGATCCCGGGGTCTGAGGGGCCGGAATCCCGGGAGAAAGCCGGCCTGGCGCCGCTAGGGGGCGCCGGGACCAGGGGGGCGGAGTCGGGTGGGGGCAGAATTCCTGCGGTTCTGGACTCCCGGGTCTGCGGGGAAGGAGGCGAGGACCGTTTTTGAGTAAGGTGGGGGGGGGGGTCACTCTTTAGGTCCTGCTGGGCAACTCCCCGGGGACTGGACCTTGCAAGCTTCCAGGCTGAAAAAGGCAAGTTGGGCCTGGGGTCCAGAACTCCAGGGGTCCCTACTCCGGGGAAAGTGTGGGTCCTCGAAAGTTCTCTCAGTGACCCCCGGGGCCCGTCAAGATTTCCCGGCAAGCTCTATCTACTCTGCCTCCCAAATAAATCCGGAATCGATCAACTTCCTTCCATGTCCACTACCAGCCACCTTCTACTCCAGGCTATCATCATCACCCCAGAGGGCGGCAGCCTCCAAATGGAGCTCGGGACCCCGCTCTTCCCTGTCTCCACTCCTCCCCCCTCATCTTCCTCTAAGCAGCCGGCGGGAGGGGGGGGGGGCTGTTCTGGAAACCTAATCAGTCCACAGCACCACTCTCTTCCCTGCTCAAAACCCTTCAATAACACTCAGAGTAAACTCCAAACTTCTTGCCTCTGCTTGCTCTCCAAACCCCGTTCCCTCCTGTGTCCCTCTGTGCTGACCACACTGGTGTGTTTTTTTCAGTTCAAGCTCATCCAACCTCCAGATCTTTCTTGGCTTTTGTTGTGGTTCTCTCTTCCCTGAATGCACTCCCTCTGGTTCTTCCATAGCTGACTCCTCCTGCTTGAGGGCTCCGCTCAGATGTCACTTACTCAGAGACGCCTGCCCCGACCACTCCCCAGAATTTCCTCTCTTTATGTATTTGTCTGATTTATAGAGAATAAATGTTGGGTTAAACTATGTGAAACAGCTGCTTTCCTGGGTTAAAGGAAAAAAAAGGTCGAATATTGGGCATTTCACATGGTTCACTGAAGAAGTACATGATAATACCTATTAAGAGTACTTGTTAGTAAGAATAGTTACAATGTAGGGGCGCCTGGGGGGCTCAGTCAGTTAAGTAGCAGACTCTTGACTTTGGCTCAGGTCATGATCTGGTGGTAAGATTGAGCCCCGAGTCAGGCTCTGCACTGATATCCTGATAGAGCAAAGCCTGCTTGGGATTCCCTCCCCCTTCCCCCTCTCTCAAAATAAGTAAACTTAAAATAGTTACAATGTACTACCCCCTGTTATGAATGCTTTTTGTATATTATCTCATTTACTCCAGAAAACCACTCTATGAAGTAGATAACTGTTATCCATATCTTAAAAGTTTCCCTAAGGAAGCATAGGCTCAAGAAGTTAAATGACCTGGCCAAGATCACGCCAGTTATCAGAGCCAGGGTTTGAACTTCTCATGGACTTTCTAGAAGTGAATGACTCCTCCCATCCCCCTCCTCCCCCCACCCCTGCAGATGATGCTGAGCAAAGGCCTGAAGCGCAAGCGGGAGGACGAGCCGGAGAAGGAAACCTTGGCAGTGGACACCTGGTGGCTGGATCCCAGGCTCCCCGCAGTGGCACAAGCACCCCCACCCGTGGCCTCCAGTTCCCTCTTTGACCTTTCGGTGCTCAAGCTCCACCACAGCCTGCGGCAGAGTGAGCCGGACCTGCGGCACCTGGTGCTGGTCGTGAACACCCTGCGGCGCATCCAGGCGTCCATGGCGCCCGAAGCCCCCCTGCCCCCCGTGCCCAGCCCGCCTGCGGCCCCCGGCGTGGAGGCGGACAGCCTGCTGG
Source organism: Crocuta crocuta (assembly GCF_008692635.1). NCBI lineage: Eukaryota > Metazoa > Chordata > Mammalia > Carnivora > Hyaenidae > Crocuta > Crocuta crocuta. Next base: position 701,146 of record NW_027531899.1, read on the forward strand.
CCAGCTCCGACGCCGCCCTCTCGGCCTCCATGGCCAGCCTCCTGGAGGACCTCAGCCACATCGAGGGCCTGAGCCAGGCCCCCCAGCCCTTGGCGGACGAGGGGCCGCCGGGCCGCCCCACCGGCGCGGCCCCACCCAGCCTGGGTGCCTTGGACCTGCTGGGCCCAGCCACTGGCTGTCTGCTGGACGATGAGCTCGAGGGCCTGTTTGAGGACATCGACACCTCTATGTATGACAGTGAACTTTGGGCACCGGCCTCTGAGGGCCTCAAGCCTGGCCCTGAGGCTGGGCCGGGGAAGGAGGAAACTCTGGAGCTGGATGAGGCCGAGCTGGACTACCTCCTGGACGTGTTGGTGGGCACACAATCACTGGAGCGGCCCCCGGGGCCCGGGCGCTGACCGCGCCGCCCC
>NW_027531899.1:701839-703108 GCF_008692635.1 Crocuta crocuta
GATGGCGATCGGGTGTCCAAACCGAGCCCGGTGGCTGGACCAACTCTCCTTGGAAGGACACAGCTGGCTTCCCCGGAACAGAGAGCGGGGGAGGGGGCTTTGGAGAGAGACTCCAGTCCTGAGCAGCGTCCCCTCTGTCCTCTTGACTAGGGCTAATGAGGGGAGTCTGGGATTGGCCCCTGGGGTGGGATGACAGGGCCTGGTGGCTGGAATGTGATTTGGACCAGGTCCTGTGCTGGACTGACTCCCCAGGGGTCGCACCCGGGGATACTTTGTTTCCGTGATGTGGGAAGAGCCCGCACCGCACCGTTTTCTGGAAATTAAAACCAGTCCTGGGAAATGTCAAGTCTGTGTGCTTTGTCTCTGGGCTAAGGCGAGGGTCAGGAAATAACCCCCACATTTTACTCAGCGGGCCCCTCACAGTGCTAAGCCCTTGACCTGTGTTAACTCTCTTCACCTTCAAAATAAGATGGCCGTTATTAAGGTGCCCGTTTTACATTTTGGGGAAAACTGAGGCTCCAGGAGGACATCACTTGAGGGGGTGGGTTGCAAACCATGAACTTGAGTGCTTTATTCGTCTGATAAGCAAGGTGAGTTAGCTCTGGTAACTGGCCTTCTAGAAAACTCCCCGGAAGGTACTCAGCCAGGTTTCCCCGATGGTGCATAATGATGGTGGCGGCAGTAGGGGAGGAGGCCCAGGCCACTGGAAATCCTGTCCCTGCGTGGGGTCTACCTGTGTGTTTCGGGGGAGGGGGAGGGCAACAGGGAGGTGTCAGAATGAGCCAGAAATAAAAGCCCAAAGCTGGAGGCTTGGTGGAGCCTCTCCAAAGAGCTCTGAGAGCCAGCTCTCCAAGATAATGGGGAAAGACACAGAGACTCCCGCAAGTTAAGGAAAAAACAAAAATCCCCTCGGGGTCTTAAATCTGCCTTCGGGCAGAGGAGAGAGCGCTTCGGAGGGGGCCTCTGAGATAACAGCCGCCGGGTTTAGCGGCTTGACCGCAGCGCAGGGGCGGTCCTGCTTTCCTTCTAGAAGAAACCCAGGCCCTGGCGAGAGCTGGGGCCACCTGCCCGACGGCTCGGGTGAGGGCCCGCCCGAGCGCCGGGTGTCTGCGCCGCCCCCGCGGTCCAGCCGCATTCCTGGCCCGGCTGGGAGGGGCCGCACACTCAGAGGCCTGGCACGGGACCCAGGCGGCGTCCTTCCTGGCGGCCGTGGGGGCAGGGCAGCGCCCCGGGTGGGGGCGGGGGGAGGGGCCCGGGGAAGCCCGCGGG
>NW_027531899.1:703123-706005 GCF_008692635.1 Crocuta crocuta
GGAGCTTCCTGGAGGAGGAGAGGAAGTCGTGCCCATTTCTGGAAGTGGATGGGGGGGCCCCGGGAGGGGGAGTGGAAATGGCCCGAAGGGAGCTCGTGCCCTGGCTGAGGGTCTTCCGGGTGCCTGACTCCTACACCTGGTGACTCCAAACGGGACTCAGACCTTGGGAGTGTGGGTTGAGCTCAGCAATGCCCCCTGGTGCTCAGTCTGGGGGTCTGAGATGCCACTGCCTTAGTTCCCTGGGGATCTGCCCAGTGGTCAAGGAATCTCCCCGTGTAGGGTCAGCAGTGCCCTCTGTTTACAACACAAGGGGGCCTGTTTCTGTTGTCTCTGGGTGCCAAATTGGGGAACCGTCTGGGACACATACCGATGCAGACAGCCTAACCATCTGTCAGCGATGCTCCCATCTGCCCCTGTGGCTGCTTGGCCAGCGATGCCCCCTCACCCCAGAGCCGCCGTATACAGTTGCACAGGTTGTGCACTGCGCGTAGACTCCATGTTTAAGGGGCTACCATGCATGTTTCAGGCACCATTCATTTACATATTGACTGCAACAGTTTCCCAGCAGATGGAGGTCAAAGGCCTTGGGGAAGGGGCATGCCTTTTGCACAAAAGCACCATATGGGCTAGATCAGCTCTAGTCCCATCCCGCTGGTGCCCTCGGGTTTATGAGCAGCTCGTGCCTGAGGACTTCCCCTCCCTCCCCTTACTCTCCCCGTGTCTCACCCCCAGATGATTGCACCGGCTCCCAGGCTCTAGTGTGCCCCTCCGCCCTCAGGCTCAACCCCAAGAGGCCACCCTACCCCAGCCAGCAGATTCCAGGGCCCACACCATTCCGAGCTGGCGCTGCTACTGCTTTTCACAGAGCTCCTGTGTGCTCCCGCCGGCCAGGCTTGCTCCCCCCAGGGGCATTCTCGGGATCCCCCATCACACACACTTTCTCTTCCCTCCTTCATTCTGCCTCTTATTCAGCAAAGACGCGTGACGACCTACTGTGTGCCTGGCCAGATCGGACTGTGTCTCTCCTCTGCTCCTCTGAGATCTGAACTCTACCCTTACCAAGGCTCCTCCCCGCACCTCCCCGTCCCATTCACACATTTAATGAACATTTACTGAGCACCTACGGTCCCAGTGCAGAAATCTAATTATGCTTAAGTCAATGACTGTGGATGCAATAAGCCATCGAGCAGAGGTTGTGCTGGAAAGTGAAGTCACCTGCATTTGAACCTCTCTGCCATTCTGTGGCTCTGTGACCCTAGGCAAGGTACTTCACTTCTCTGGGCCTCAAGGTGCTCATCTGTAAACTGGAACAGTAACAGCTGACCTCCAAGGGCTGTCGTTCCAGAGGCGGGGGTGGGGGGGATACCGGCTGCCTTGCTGGGCACCCGGCCGCCGCCTGGCTCGGAGCGGGTCGGAGAGGGTGGTCCCTGAGGACAAGCTTCCACCTCTTTCCCCAGCCCCACAGGATATCCTGTGTTTACTGAGGTGGCCTTGGCCGGAACCGGGACACCGGTGCCCCTGCTAAACTCAACTTCCCGTGGCCACACCCCCTCGGGTGAGGGAAATCGAGAGACACAGAGAGAGACAGAGACGAGAGGGGAACAGAGAGGTACAGAGACACCCAGAGAGGCACACCGTTCATGACAAAACACAGCGAACTGGTAAAGGAAGCTTCCTCAGCTTCTCCTCCCTCTTTTCCATTCCCTGATTTCTCCAAGGGGCCCCTTGCACAGGCTGTCCCTCTGCTTGGAACCTTCTCTCATTCAACCACCACCTACCCAGCAGCCTTCCATGAACTCCTTTTTCTTTTTTTAATTTTTAAAATGTTTATTTATTTTTGAGAGAGAGACAGAGCATGAGCAGGAGAGAAACAGAGAAAGGGGGCGACACAGAATCCGAAGCAGGCTCCAAGCTCTGAGCTAGCTGTCAGCACAGAGCTCGATGCGGGGCTCGAACACACGAACTGCGAGATCATGACCTGAGCCAAAGTTGGACACACAAACAACGGAGCCACCTCCACGAACTCCTAGGTACCCTTCAGGTGCCAGCTCAATGATCACTTCCTCCAGGAAGCCCTTCCTGCCCTGTCTGGTAGTACCAGAGTGCCAGGCCCCTCTTATAGACCTAGATCAGTCCCTCCTAGTGCTTAGCTCAGTGTGTGAGTATACACTCATTTCACTGATCACTTCTTTAATGTCTGCCCTCATACTGTCCCTCCCCCCGGCCCCCCAAACTGGGAGTTTTGTGAAGGCCCAATCAGGGTCACTGCTGTGTCCCAAGTACTACCCAGCCCAGGGATACAGAAGAGGTATCTGCGAATGGCTGCTGAATAAACGTATACGCGAGGAGGAGATATAAGGAAGGGGCATGCATGGCCCGGAGGACACAGCCATGAACAAGGACATGGTTCTCAGCTCCTAGAAATTTCACATATGCTGACCTCTCTCTGGATTCAGAACCTCCTCATAGGCTGTTCTCTCTGCCCATAAAACTTCCTGTCCCTCTTCTCTTGCCTAGCTCCTGCGGGTCATTCAAGTCTCAGTTCACATGTCTCCTCCTCCAGGAAGCCTTCCGTGACCTCCCTTGCCAGGCTGGAGCAAGGGACCTTTCCCGGGCTCCCCCGTCAAGGCCCTGACCTTTCTGCCTGTGACTCTCTCATCACAGTCCTGGGCCATGCCGGGTCTGTGTCCCTGTTGGACTGTGAACTTTGTGAAAGCAGGCACGGGCTATCTCAGTCACACTGTGTCCCCGGCACCATCCAGTGTAGGGCTGGACTCACCAACTGCTGACACTGGATAAAGACTGTTCCCTTTCTCCTTCTGGTACACTTTGCCTGCATTGGTCCCCTCTCCCTGGAAGCCCCTTCCCATACTTGCACCGCC
>NW_027531899.1:707094-730317 GCF_008692635.1 Crocuta crocuta
CCGGCCCCCCCCCCAGCCCCCCCATCCAGTTTGACTTCAGAGGTGACGCCTCCAGGAATCCTTTCCTGAGCCTGCCCCCCCACCCCCCATAGTAAATGTAGGCCTGTCAGTATCTCCAATGCCCAGCAAAGAGGCAGCCAGTTAGGGCTTGTGAATGTTTGTTGAATGAATAAATGAACAGGTGAAGGGTTGGATGAATCAATGAGAGGGAGAGAGAGAGAGGGAGAGAGAGACAGTGCACTGGGGTGAGGGGCTCCTCAGGCCCGCCCGCAGCGCAGATCATACCATTCCTTCCTCCCTTCCCAGGAGAAGGGTTCTGGCCACACCCCAACCCTTGGTGGCTGCCAGGCGTGGATGGCATTTCCCAGAGCTCAGCACATTCCTGCCTTCCCTGGCGGCTGAGAGTGGGCAGGGGGCATTTTGGAGAGAAGGGGGGAGGCCCCTAGAATTCTAGCATCCTGCCAACTTGTGCCTGGTCCCCGTGCCCTTGGGGGAGCAGGCCCCAAGCTCTCGGTGTGTGTGGGGGAGGGGTACAGGTCCACAGAGGGGCCAGGGGGCTGGTGTGAGGCGCGAGGCTGACAAACTGAGGGGAAGGCCTGGTGGCCGTGCCTGGCCAGACAATGGGACAGAAGCTGCTGACGTGCGTTTTGGGGGTAATCCCCGGTTTCATCCCAGCCCTGGCCCCAGGCCTGGGCTCAGAGAGCCCAGAGCGTCGGAGCCAGCGGCCGGGTGGGTGCGAGGGGCATGTGGGGGTACTTGTGCTCTCTGTGCCGCCCCCCGGGGTCTGGTGAGTCAGGGCAGGCTGGGGCCGGGGGCCGAGGGATCAGGGTGAGGCCAGGGGGCCTTGGTTTGGGAGTTGGGCAGGTCGGGGTTCAAATCCTGGGGCTACCAGTTACTTGGCGTGGGTGACTTTGGGTTTCACTTAGCGGCTCTGAGCCTCCTTGTCTGTTTCATGAGAGTTGCAGGGTCTCTGGGGTCCAGCAGAAGTGGGGTCAGAGCCCAGCTCCACCACTTCCTGGGTATGAAGTTAACTCCTGGGCATAATGTCCTCACCGTGTACCCTTGACTCTGGGAGCAGAGCTCTGGGTGCCCAGCATACTATTTAGCACATGATGGGTGTACCCCCCCCAACACGGAAACTCCATTAGGCAGAGAAGTGGGGCTCCCCTGTGCCCAGGCCCAAAGCCCCTCCCCCAACAGGTCTAGCCGCACCCCCCCAATTGTGGGACTAATAACGCAAATTTCTTATAAGTAGCAATCTGCACCAGGCACCTTTTCAAGTTTTTAGCCTCTTTTAATGCATCAAATCTTCCCGACAACCCCATGAAGTGGGCCCATTTTATTACCCCTGTTTTAGAGACTAGGGAAAGGGGGCCCTGAAGGATGCCCAGAAGAAGGTGACTAGGCTGGGATTTGAAGTCAAACTGACCAGGAGAAATAGTAGAAGGGGTTTATTTGAGGGGCCCCAGGAGCCAGTGGGGGGCCATGCCTTGGGCTGGAAGCCAGGAAATAATGCGAGTTGGGTGCTCAGCCTCCGAGTGGCAGTGGCAGTAGCGACGTGCGAGTCCCTGGATCGAGGCTCCCGGTGAAGGTCTCAGCCCAGGCCAGGGCGCAGCCTGTCTGGGCCTTCAAATAGCTCCCCGCCCCCTTTGCCGGTGGATGTAGCTGGGAGGGGGGGATGTTTGTTTCCCCATCACCCACTCCCTGGTGATGTCATGCCTCAGTAGCCAATGGCTGGGGTCTCTCCCTCCTCCCCCCTCCCCATTCCTTTTCCCCCCCAGCCTGGGGCTGAGGCTGAGCAGACGGACTGGGAGCTCTCGAGGTGTCTGGAGGCCTTAGTGGTAAGAGATCAGCCTGTCTAACCTGATCCTTGGCCAGGCTGAGAAGCGAAGGGAATGAGACCCAGGGCCCTGGGAGGTGCTGGCAGGTGCCGGGAGGGTACCTGGAGCTCCGGAGTCAGTGTGGTACAGGAGTTAAAGGCACGGACTTTGAAGCCAGACGCTGGGTTCAAATATCAATGTTCCGCTTTTTCTGGCTATGCAGTCTTGGGCAAGATACTGCACCCTTTGTACCTCTGCTTTTCCATCTGTGAAATGGGCTGACGGAGAGTAAGTGAATTGCTGCTTACAAGGAGCTGGGGCAGGATGTCTGGGGTGGAGCACGCTTGTTGGTGCTTGGAATGGGGTGCTGGGGAGGCAGCATTGATCCTGTTCATAGGAGGCTGGTGCCTGAGCTGGATTTTGTCCCTCACTCAGGGTTCCCCTTAGGTAACAGAGAAAGTGGGGCCACTGGTGAGCAAAAGCTGGATACGAGACACACAGCTTGAGACACACAGCCTACCCTCCAACGGCTGTCAGAGACTAGTGTACATTACCCGAGCACTGACTATATACCAGGAATATTCAAGGCACCTGCTGTTATTTCGTGAACCCACAAAGCCACGCTTAGTGGCTCCATTTCACAGATGAAGAAACTGAGGCCCTGAGAGGTGAAATACTTTGCCCAAGTATTCAAACCTGAGAAATGCCAGAGCGGGGACTAACTGAGGGAGCTGGGAGGCCGCTGCCAGCATGCCCCCCCCCCACCCCCCTGCCTCACAGATGGTCTAGGGGCCTAGATGAGTCTGGTCAACTTCTCACCCCCACTGCTGAGGGCGCCAGATCACTGGCAGTTAGGGAAGCCGAGGCTCTGGGTGGAGAGAGCTCGTAAATGGGGTTGGCATCAGCCATGGGGGAGAAGAGGGTACAGAGGGTCAAATCTAGGGTTTTCCTCAGCAGGCCCAGCTCCGTTGAAGGGCCCTGGGCCCAAATGACAGGCACTCGCCCCAGCCACTCTGAAAGGCATTAGCGGCATCCTAAATGGGAATCTACAGGCATCCTAAATGGGAATCTACGTGGCACCTTCCCTAGGGAGGTATTGTGAGGATTTAATGAGCCAAGATAAGGAAGGAACTTTGCACATAGTAAGTGCTCCAGAAATGGGGACTCCAGAAATTCTGGAAGCTCAGGAATGTACCAGGGGAGTGCCATGGCCATGCACCCCTCAAGAATGGCTGTTGGCATCTGGGGGGCCCCTGCCTGGGTTTGATTCACTGGGGGAACCCCATTAAATCTTCCCCTAACATGGCCAGAGACCCCCAGGACTCCCCCCCCACCACTACCCTCCCCTGCCTAGTGGGATGGGCAGGGCTGGGAACAGAGAGTGCCCAGGGTGGAGGGGGTTTCCTTCCGAAGCCACCTCCACCCCACACCAGGACCTGGGTATGTGGCTCAGGAAGGGCACAGTTGGGCTAAATATAACCTGGGTTGGGCGGCTGTCCTGGGCAGGGATGAGGAAGGAGGGCACTCTCTCCTGCTCCCGCCCCAGCTAAGCTTCTGGTGCTAGCCTCTGGGTGTGACCGTCGCTGCCCTGGCCTGAAACAGGGAGCTTGTGGTCCAGGAGAGCCTCCTCTCCATCTCCACCACCTCCTACACGTACCAGGCTCTCCCCACCTCCAGCTCAGGATGCGATGTCGTGTTGGGGACTCTGGTTTTCCAGACCACAGTTCAAGCCCCGACTCTTACCGCGATAGCCTGTCACTGTGATATCTTAACCCTAATTTTCTCGTAAGTAAAATGGGGGTACTGAGGCCACATCTGTAAAGTGCCTGCCCAGCCCGGAGTTGGCACCAATGAGGTCCTTCTAAAAATGCCTGCTTCGGGGGCACCCTCAATCCCCACCCCGCCCTCCCCAGTGGTTTTGCTGCTTGGGTGCCTCCAGGGCCCAGAGCCACCAATGCAAGTTCAGTTACAGAGTTGGGGGTCAAGGGCAGGGTCTTGGCTGTGTGACTCCAGACAGGTGACTTCTCCACTTTGAGCCTGTTTCCAACTCTAAAACAGCCACCACATTCAGGGTGATTTTGAGACTTACGGGTGCCAGTTCAGGGGAAATGCCGCAGATGTGGGAGCTGAGGGCTCAGAGGGGAGGCCGGGGAAGCCCATGGAAACCAGGATTCCTAGGAGGGCCAGAGAGAAGCCCTCTGATACTGTGGGGTGTCTGCCAGGGGAGTGGGTACAGCTGGAGCATTGAGGGGTCCCTGTGCCCTCTATCTTGGCCAGTGGTGGGCTATGAAGAGCCATTGTGCGGCTGGGGCGGTGGGTGGGCAGGGGCGGAATGTGACTGGGCACAGCAGATGGGCCATTGTTTGAGGGAATGTGCCGCGTGAGGCCTGACCTTTCCCTGTAGAGTGGGGGTTGGCGGGTTGGCATGCCAGGTGGGGGCTGGGAGGTCAAGGCCAGCGTTGGCTTGGGGAGGGGGGTGCAGAACAGTATCCATTCCCTTTTCCCCAGAAAGGTCTGTTGGGAGTCTGCATGGGAACCCCAGGTCTGCCCCCTTCTCACTGTGCTGCGTGACCTTATGTGACGTTCTTGGCCTCTTTGAGGGGCTAGGGTTTTCTGCAGGGAGGAGCACAGGGCTGATGAAGAGTGACCATGACACCTTTTAGTTATTATCATCCGTATAAGAGCCTGAGACTCTCTGATCAGTTCAAGTCCTGGCTTGGCCATTTGTGACCATCCGTGGCTTCCCTTCTCGCAGCCTCAGGTGTCTTTTCTGTTAATGGGCTCAACAATTGTATTAACCTCACAAGTGCGTTTTGAGGTTTATGTGCAACGACCCTTATGGGACCTTTGACACAAGATCGGCACCACAGAAGTTCTTGGTAATAATAATAGCAAGTGCTTCTGATAGTTATCACTTCTAATAGTGATTCCATGAACCTGGAATTTAATATTTACCAACTTATTTGACAAAGTAGGTGCTCTCCTTCTCCCCCATTTTATTTGTTTGTTTGTTTGTTGTTAAAATTTCTTTAAATTTATTTCTGAGAGAGACAGCATGAGCAGAGGAGAGTCAGAGAGAGAGGGAGACACAGAATCTGAAACAGGCTCCAGGCTCTGAGCTAGCTGTCAGCACAGAGCCCGACACAGGGCTCGAACCCATGAACTGTGAGATCATGACCTGAGCTGAAGTCGGATGCTTAACCGACTGAGCCACCCAGGTGCCCCTATTTTATTTACTTTTTAAAAAAATGTTTGTTATTTTTGAGAGAGCGCGCGCGAGCAGGGGAGGGGCAGAGAGAGAGACACACACACGCACAGAATCCGAAGCAGGCTCCAGGATCCGAGCTGTCAGCACAGAGCATGACGCGGGGCCCAAACTCATGAACCTCGAGATCATGACCTGAGCTGAAGTCGGAGGCTTAACTGACTGAGCCACCCAGGTGCCCCTCCCCCATTTTAGAGGAAGCTGAGGCACCGAGAGGTGAGTGATCTGCCCACAGGGAATATGTAGGAGTGGTTACGATGGGTTCAATGGGTTCGTGGTGAATTTGGCTCAGCCCAGGTGTTGGGTAGACGGGTTCTGCTGTCAGACTGTCCTAGGAGCCAGCTCTGGCTTTACTGTGTGCTGTCCAGTAAAAAGGTCTCCTCGGCCTCAATCTCCCCGCCTGCACAATGGGGATAGAATATTGACAGAGTGCAGAAAGGGGCAGACACTTAGGAAGCAGTTGGTGGGGATCAGCTGATGGTAATGCTCACATTCTTCTTCTTAGAGCCCCGGACCCAGGAGGCCCAAGGAGCTGGAGGTGACCCTGAGGTGAGCATTGGCCGGTGCCACATGCGCCTCCCTGTCCCTCCCTGGCCTGCTTGGAGCCTCATGCCCTGGTCTCTTCCTGGCAGGCAGCAAGACCCCGGAGGAAAGGCGCGAGCCCCGCAGACGACTGTGCAGTACCCCAGGCTGGGCTCCTGTTAGGAGGGGGTGCCTGTGCTCAGGCAGCGGTGAGAGGGCAGGGGTGGGGGCCCTGCTCCCCTTCTGATACCCATCTTGACCTCTCCCTCCATGCCCCGCCTCCCCCTCTCATCCCCTCCGGGCCTCAAGCCTCCGTCCCTGCCCCCGACAGGCTCAGAGACAGCTGCTCCATGCAGAACTGAAGCTGGTCCTGCAGCAGAAGGGAGAGAGGAAGCAGGAGCCCGGGGCCCAGGTGACTCCCAGCAGCGCCATGGAGGCCAGGAGCCGGAGTGCTGAGGTGAGCGCCCCCCGTGTCTTCCAAGGGGACTTCCGGGACCTGGTTGGGGGGGTGCCGCACAGACTAAGGCAGCAAGAAGGCAGACACTTCCTGGTTCTCTGTGCCTCAGTCTCCCCATCTGTGAAATAGAAATAGCAACAGAGCCTATTTTATGNTAGCACAGTGCCTGGGACAGACTTAAGAGTCCAAGCAGTTCACTTATCCGGGCATCACAGTTACACTAATAAATGAGCTAAAGAAAAGTAGGCAGAAACCTTTCATTGGAAGAGAGAGGACGGTAGAGGGCGTGTTAAACGCACGAGCTTTGAGTGCACAGGCTTAAATCCCAACCTTGCGACTTTAGCTCTACACAGGTGACCCTGAGGGGCGCCTGGGTGGCTCAGTCGGTTGAGCGTCCGACTTTCGCTTAGGTCATGATCTCACGGTTCGTGGGTTCGAGCCCCGCATCAGGCTCTGTGCTGACAGCCAGCTCAGGGCCTGGAGACTGTATCCAATTCTGTGTCTCCCTCTCTCTCTGACCGTCCCCTGCTCACGCTGTCTCTCTCTCTCTCTCCTAGAAATAAGAAAAAAAAAACAAACCCAAAAAACAGGTGACCCTGCTTCCCCATTGGCAGACTTGTACGATGGTCCCCACCTCTGAGGGTGCTGAGGACTCACTCTTAAGCCATTTGCACAGGGCCTGGCATCCAGGAAGCCCACCTGAATGTTAGCCGTTGTCACCGTTACGAGAGAGAGTACTGGCTCTGACTCCTTCCAGGGGATGCGAGGCACAGAGTGGGTCCACCTTTCCAGGAACGAGGCTGAGGCTGAGGGGTGGCCGGCAGAGATTTAAGTGCAAGGTCACAGCCTCCCGGGCCAGCCTATGGGCTCTGAGGTCACAGGCCTGGGGTTCAGGCCCAGCCGCTTAACTTGTGTGGCATTAGGCGAATCACTTTGCTTCTCTTTGTGTCCTCCTTTGAGTCCATCCAAGCTGTGGGAGGCTGAAATGAGATGCTGTGCATAAAAATGATCTGCTCAGGGCCTCAGGGTGGTGGTAATGGGCCTGCTGTCCTGGCTGCCATTACATGTTCCTCCCAGCCCTCTAGTCCCGGGGTCACTGCTGGGCCCAGACCTGCTTTCCCCGTTCCAAGCCCTAGGCTCAACCCCAGTCTACACCAGCCTTGATGCCCTGCCCATTACAGCACCCTCTCAGACCCCTGTTGCTTGACGGCTCAGCTCAAAGAGACGCCTTCCGGTACACCCATGTTACCCAACTCTACAGTAGGGAAATGGGTCCAGAGAGGGCAAAGTTCTCCCCCAGGGACACACAGCGGATTGAGTTCTTAGAGGGTTGGGGAACTGAGGTGAGAGCCGCTGCCTTTTCTAAGACCGGAAGTGAAGCCCGAGGGCGCCGCTGGGCCGGAGCCAGGTTAACACCATTTACAGTGAATACCAGGAATGCCACGTCTGCTGGTCCACCGCTCATTCTCCACGCACCCCCACCCAACACTGGAGTCTCTCTCCCAAAGGCGTTATGCAGGTCTTGGGGTCACAGAGTCCACAATTGGGAACAGTCACACACATTCAAGCCTCCAAGAGCCCAGTTCCACCCTCACCGCTCCGTCCTGCACCACTTAGGGGTCCAGCCCTTTCCCCAGAATCCCATCCTCACCCCACCCCTTGTTCTGCTGTTATTAAAGCCCCTTCCCATACCTCAATCCCACCCTTAGACTATGGGTCGCGGCCTTACTTCCAAGTATTACTCTCTAGCCACACCCTTCTCAGATTTTTGGCCCCTCCTCTGTGACCTGAGCTCCGTCCGCGCGCGCGTGAGGTCCGACCAAGCGCCAACCCCCTAGCCCCGCCCCCGAGCTGCCCCCGCCCCACGAGGGCACAGCCCCTCCCTATCAGGCTCGCCTCTCACCCACTTCTCAGGTTTCCTCTGGCCTCCCCACACCGCCCTTCCTCTGCAACCCCGCCCCTCGCCCCGCCCCCTTGGACAGCGGCCCCAGGGCTCCTCCCGGCTAGAGTGGACGGAACCGTGGAGCCTTGCAGCGGGTCCGAGAGATCAGGAGGCCCTCGCGCTTCCTTAAAGGGAAGATGCCGGAGTGGGTGGGCTCGCACGGCCGGCGTGAGCCGTGCCCCGGGGCTTGTAACTCGAGGACCCGTTTAAGGGCCGCTTTTAAGCGCGATGGCAGGTTCCGGGCGAGGTCCGGACCTAGCGCCCCATGCGGTGCCTCGTCGCCCACCTCAGGAGCTGAGGCGGGCGGAGTTGGTGGAGATCATCGTGGAGACGGAGGCGCAGACCGGGGTCAGCGGCATCAACGTAGCAGGTGGCGGCAAGGAGGGAATNCTCTGGAGCTTCATTAGGTCGGTTTGACTCCCAGATCTGCAGTTTAGTAGCTTGTGAATTTCTGTGTTTTGGTTTTTTCACCTCGAAAATGGGAATGATTCTAGTACTCACCTCATAGGGTTATTACACGGATCAAATGAGTATTTGAAAACGGTGCATAGCTAAGTGGCACATAGTAAGCACGATGTAAGCACTAGTTATTTTTGTTGTTGGGACTGGAGAAAAGAGGTGGAGTTAACAACTTGGAGGGGGTGTGGAGGGGTTCTTAGGGATGTTTTAGGTGACATAGATGAGGCCGCTGTGGTTTATTCATGCAACAACTATTTACTAAGTGCCTGCTATTTACAGATATTATTCTAGGTGCTCGGGCTACTGCAGTGAACAAAATAGACGACAGTCTCTGCACTTATGGAGCTTACCTTCTAGTAGGGAGAGACCTATCTGAGCAAAATCTGTAAAATACATAGTAAGTTAGAAGGCAATATGTGCTATGGGAGCCAGGAGGACAGTTATATTTTTTCCTTTTCTCTTTTTTTAGAGAGAGAGCGAGTGAGCCAGCTGGGGAGAGGGGCAGAGGGAGAGAGGGGGAGAAAGAGAGAGAGACAGAGAGACAGAGAGAATCTTAAGCAGGCTCTGCACTCAGCACAGACCCTGATGCGGGGCTCGATCCCAAGACCCTGGGATCATGATCTGAGCCAAAATCAAGCAATGCAATGGATGCTCAACTGACTGAGCCACCCAGGCACTGCAGAACAGTTGTAATTTTAAGGAGGATGAACCAGGAAGGGAGGAAAGGCCTGGTGGAGGACAGGGAGTGAGCTCTGTGGCCATTTGGAGGAACATAACATGCGGAGAGAACGGCCAGTGCAAACACCCCAAGGTTGGGGTATGCCTAACTTGATGGAGGAAAAGCAAGGAAGCCAGTGTGGGTGGAATAGAGTTAGAGAAGAGGAGAGTAAGAGAGAAGGCCAGAGAGGTAAGGAAAGTGCAGTTTTTAGAGGGCTTTATAGACCATGGATTTGGGCTTTTACGTGGAGGAGGAACATGAATTGGCTGTTTTGAATAGCATCCTGTATTAGCAGTAGGCTGAAGGAAGCACAGTGGGGAGCGGGGAGACCAACAAAGAGGCTACTCTGGGGCACCTGCTGGCTCAGTTGGTAGAACATGTGACTCTTGACCTCAAGGTCGTGAGTTTGAGCCCCACGTTGGGTGCAGAGATTCACTAAAATGAAATGAAATAAAGAGGCTACTCTGATTATCCAGGTAAGAAGAGATGGTGATTCTCAAAACAGTGTTAATGGAGTTGAAGAGAAAGGTTTGGATTCTGGATGTATTTTAAAGGAGAGGAGCCTTCAGGACTGGATATGGGGTATGATGAAAAGAGAGGGTTCAAGGATGTGTCCAGGGATTCTTGACCTGAGGATGGAGTTGGTAGTTCCACAGATGGGGCATTCTAGGGCTGGAACTTGTTTGAGGTAAGACCACATTGACAGTTTGGATCTGTCACGTGAGGGGTATCTATTAGACTCCAAAATGAAGATATGGAGGGGTAAATGGATATATGAGTCCAGGAGGGAGGGGAGAGTGCTGGCCTGGAGAGATACACTTGGGAATTGTCAGCCCATTTCTGTTCTTCAAACTCCTGACTCTGGACAAGCTTCCTAAAGAGGTGGATGTAGCATGTAAAGAGGTCCAAGGCCTGAGCTCTGGGACAGTGTGTCTTTAAGAGATCCAGGAGATGGGAAGGTAGTTTCCCAGGAGGCTGAGAAGGAATCTCCAGGAAGGTTCTAGAGGGTGTGTGGCACCCCAGAGGCCAAGCCAAACAAGTGGATGAAGGGGAGAGAGTCGTTAGGTCAAAGGTTGTGAAGTCCACTCAGATGAAGTCTGGGACTTGCCCATTGGACTTAGCTACACAAAGGTATGGGACCTTGAGAGAAGCAGCTCAAGGTTACGGGAGGGGGTGTCAGAAGTGTGATTGGAGACGTGGAAACATGCAGTTGTCCACATGCAGCTGGACAACTCAATGCATTTGCCATTAAGGTGAACAGATATGTGGAACAGGAGATCCGGGAGTGAGGTCAAGACAACTTTTCATATGGGATAAGTAATGCCATGTTATATGCTGATGGGAATAACATAGAAGAGGAGGACAAACTGATGATGTGGGGAGAGAGGGAAGAATTGCTCGAGGATGTCCCTGAGAAGGTGGCAGAAAGATTGACCTGAGGGAGGGGTGAGGACAGTTCATCCTTAGGAACTGGTGGAGTAAATTACCACAGGAGCAGGTGCGGGAGGGAAGTGGGGAGAGGGGGTGGGAATGAGGGAGGGGGTGGGAGTTTCTAGAAGTTCTTTTCTGATTCTTTTCTCTCAGTAAAGGAAACGAAGTCAAGTGTCTAAAACATGAGAATGGGAGAGGGAAGTTTTCCGGCAATGGGCGTGGCTCGAATGGGCGTGGATTTGCTGGGGAGGTGGAACTAAGGCCATGGGGCGGGGCTTCACGCTTGAGTATCTGGACCTCAAACTGCGAGGAACTTTGCTTCTCTGCGCTGGGAGGGGGCAGGATAGGCAGGGCCAGAGTCTTGGGCTGGGCCTCTGAGCTAGCTCCAGGGAAGTGGGTGGGGCCGGGCCTGGATGGAGCCTGGAGAATGCCCACGCCCCGCCCATCTCCGCCTCACCTGCAGGGGACCAGCTGCTGAGCGCCCGTGTGTTCTTCGAGAACTTCAAGTACGAGGACGCGCTCCGCCTGCTGCAATGTGCCGAGCCTTACAAGGTCTCCTTCTGCCTGAAGCGCACCGTGCCCACCGGGGACCTGGCGCTGCGGCCTGGGACCGTGGCTGGCTACGAGATCAAGGGCCCACGGGCCAAGGTGGCCAAGCTGGTACGCGTGCTTAGCCCGGTCCCAGCTCTGGACTGCCCCAGCGATCCAGTCTCTGCGCCGTGAGCCCCACTCCCCCACACCATGGGCCGGCCTTGCCCTCTGTCTTGTCACTAACCCAACTCTAATCCCACCCTCTGCCTCCTGTTCTCCACCCCTAAGCTCCTCCCTGGGGAGGAGGACCTACCCATCTCAGACCAAGGCCTTCACCCACTTTGGAGAGGCAGCAGCTCTAGGTCCTGAGCCGGGGCGGGGCGGGGGAGGGACTCCAAATCAGGGAGGGCAGGTTCAAGCCTGAGGGCTGCTCACTTACTGCTGAGTGACCCTGGACAAGTTTCTTTCCCTTTCTGGGCCTCAGTTTCCCCATCTCTAGAATGAGGGAATTGGGGAGAATCCTGGAGGAGCACCTAGAAGTCTTGGGTCCCAGGTCCTACACTCCTGTTGACTCACTGTCAGATGCTCAATGAAAGTCTTTGCCTTAGGGAGGCAGTCAAGGTGAAATGACAGGAAGGAAGTGGGGATGGCGATCTGGGGACAAGGTGCTTTGTCCAACACATTCCCAGCCTGGTGCAATACCAGCTGGGGATCCCCCTGCCTACCCCGAGCCTCCCACTGTCCCACCGCCTCCCGCATCTCTCCTCTCTCCCCAGAACATCCAGAGTCTGTCCCCTGTGAAGAAGAAGAAGATGGTGGTACCCGGGGCCCTGGGGGCCCCTGCAGACCTGGCCCCTGTTGACGTCGAATTCTCCTTTCCCAAGTTCTCCCGTCTACGTCGGGGCCTCAAAGCCGAGGCTGTCGAGGGTCCCGTCCCAGCTGCCCCCGCCCGCCGGCGCCTCCAGCTGCCTAGGCTGCGCGTCCGGGAAGTGGCGGAAGAAGCCCAGGTAGCCCGGCTGGCCGCCGCCGCTCCTCCCCCGAGGAAGCCCAAAGTGGAGGCTGAGACGGCGGCAGGAGCCCGCTTCACAGCGCCCCAGGTGGAGCTGGTTGGGCCCCGGCTGCCAGGCGCCGAGGTGGGTGTCCCCCAGGTCTCAGCCCCCAAGGGGCTGGGAGAGGTGGTCCGCCACCTGCCGAGCCTTGGACTAGGAGCCCCAGCCGCACCTGCTGTGGAGCCCGCAGCGCGGGGGATCCAGGTCCCTCAGGTGGAGCTGCCCGCCTTGCCCTCGCTCCCCGCTTTGCCCGCCCTGCCCTGTCTGGAGACCCGGGAAGGGGCTGCAGCGGTGATGGTGCCCACCCTGGACGTGGCAGCGCCCACCGTAGGGGTGGACCTGGCCTTGCCGGGTGCGGAGGTGGAGGTCCGAGGAGAGGCACCTGAGGTGGCCCTGAAGATGCCCCGCCTCAGTTTCCCCCGCTTCGGGGCTCGTGCAAAGGAAGTTGCTGAGGCCAAGGTGGCCAAGGTCAGCCCCGAGGCCAGGGCGAAGGGGCCCAGACTTCGAATGCCCACCTTTGGGCTCTCTCTCCTAGAGCCCCGACCCGCTGCCGCCGAGGCTGCTGTCGAGAGCAAGCTCAAGCTGCCCGCCATCAAGATGCCTTCGTTTGGCATTGGGGTCTCGGCCCCTGAGGTCAAGATGCCCAAGGGGCCGGAGGTGAAGCTCCCCAAGGCTCCTGAGGTCAAGCTCCCGAAGGTGCCCGAGGCAGCCCTTCCAGCCGTGCAGCTCCCCGAGGTGGAGCTCCCAAAAGTGTCAGAGATGAAGCTCCCGAAGGTGCCCGAGATGGCCGTGCCCGAGGTGCGCCTCCCGGAAGTGCAGCTGCCGACGGTCCCCGAGATGAAGCTCCCTGAGATGAAGCTCCCGAAGGTGCCCGAGATGGCCGTGCCCGAGGTGCGCCTCCCGGAAGTGCAGCTGCCGACGGTCCCCGAGATGAAGCTCCCGAAGGTGCCCGAGATGGCCGTGCCCGAGGTGCGACTCCCGGAAGTGCAGCTGCCGAAGGTCCCCGAGATGAAGCTCCCGAAGGTGCCCGAGATGGCCGTGCCCGAGGTGCGCCTCCCGGAGGTGCAGCTGCCCAAGGTCTCAGAGATGAAAGTCCCGGACATGAAACTGCCTGAGATGAAACTCCCTGAGATAAAACTCCCCAAGGTGCCTGAGATGGCTGTGCCTGATGTCCACCTGCCAGAGGTGCAGCTGCCGAAGGTGTCGGAGATGAGGCTGCCGGAAGTGCAGGTTCCGAAGGTCCCAGATGTGCAGCTTCCAAAGGCACCCGAGATGAAGCTGCCCAAGGCTCCGGAGCTGCGGTTAAAAGTCGAGCAGGCAGAGGGGGTGGAATTTGGCCTCAAAATGCCCAAGATGACCATGCCCAAGCTGGGGAGGGCAGAGTCCCCACCACGAGGCAAGCCGGGCGAACCAGGGGCTGAGGTCCCCGGGAAGCTGGTGACGCTCCCCTGTCTGCAGCGGGAGGCGGGCACCGAGGCTCGGGTGGGTGTCCCCTCTCTCTCCCTGCCCTCAGTGGAGCTAGACCTGCCACGGGCCCTCAGCCTGGAGGGGCAGGTCCCAGCAGCTGAAGTGGGCAAGGTGGAGCGGGCAGAGGGCCCTCGCGTAGCGGCAGGGGTCGGGGAAGTGGCCTTCCGGCTGCCATCCGTGGAAATCGTCACCCCACAGCTGCCCACGGTGGAAGTGGAGGAAGGGCAGCTGGAGGCGATGGAGATGAAAGGCAAGCCCTCCTCTAAGTTCTCCTTGCCCAAGTTTGGACTCTCAGGGCCCAAAGTGGCCAAGGCGGAGGCTGAGGGGGCTGGGCGAGCCGCCAAGCTGAAGGTGTCCAAGTTCGCCATCTCGCTCCCCAAGGCCCGAGCGGGGACTGAGGCCGAGGCTAAAGGGGCAGGGGAGGCAGGGCTACTGCCCGCCCTCGATCTGTCCATCCCGCAGCTCAGCCTGGATGCCCATCTGCCCACGGCCAAGGTGGATGTGGCCGGGGCTGACGTCAAGCTCAAGGGGCCCAGGTTTGCCCTGCCCAAGTTTGGGGCCAAAGGCCGGGACACGGAGGCGGGAGAACCGGCGTCGGGGGTGGCCGAGTTGGAGGGCAAGGGCTGGGGTTGGGACGGGAAGGTGAAGGTGCCCAAGCTCAAGATGCCGTCCTTCGGGCTGGCTCGAGGAAAGGAGGCCGAGATCCAGGGCGGGCGTGGCAGCCCAGGGGAAAAGCCAGAGTCCGTGGCTGGCCAGCTTAAGATCCCCGACGTGGAGCTGGTCACCCTGGGGGCCCAGGAGGATGGGGGCGCCGAGGGGGCGGCAGCCGTCAGTGGAGTTCGGCTCTCGGGCCTGCAAGGGTCCACGGCCAGGCAGGCAGCCACCGAGGGACAGGAGGCAGCGCTGAGGATGCCCCTGGGCATCTCCTTGCCCCAGGTAGAGCTGCCCAGCTTCGGGGAGGCTGGCCTGGGCGCCACCCCCGGGCAGCAGGTCAAGGGTGCAGCCCCTTTGGCAGAGGGCACAGCAGGCTACAGGGTCCAGGTGCCTCAGGTGACCTTGTCTCTGCCTGGCGCTGGAGCCCAGGTGGCGGGTGGTGAGCTGCTGGTCGGTGAGGGCGTCTTCAAGATGCCCGCTGTGACGGTGCCCCAGCTCGAGCTGGACGTGGGGCTGAGCCGAGAGGCGCAGGTGGCTGAGGCAGCCACGGGCGAGGGTGGCTTGAGGCTGAAGATGCCCACCCTGGGGGCCAGGGCCGAAGCCGGGGAAGAGGGGCCCCCAGGGGCCGAGCGCACCTTCCGCCTCTCGCTGCCCGATGTGGAGCTGTCGCCACCTGCTGTGAGCAGCCACGCCGAGTACCAGGTGGCAGAGGGCGAAGGGGATGCTGGACACAAGCTGAAGGTGCGGTTGCCCCGCTTCGGCCTGGTTCGGGCCAAGGAGGGCGTGGAAGAGGGCGAAAAGACCAAGAGCCCCAAACTCAGGCTGCCCCGAGTGGGCTTCAGCCAGAGCGAGGCTGTGCCTGGGGAAGGCTCCCCCAGCCCGGAGGACGAGGAGGAGGAGGGTGGCGGGGAGGGGACCCCCGGGCGCCGAGGCAGAGTCCGAGTCCGCCTGCCTCGCGTGGGCCTGGCCGCCCCTTCCAAGGCCTCTCGGGGACAGGAGGGCGACGCAGCCCCCAAGTCCCCCGGCGGGGAGAAGTCACCCAAGTTCCGCTTCCCCCGGGTGTCCCTAAGCCCCAAGGCCCGGAGCGGGAGCGGGGACCAGGAAGAGGGTGGATTCCGGGTGCGGCTGCCCAGTGTGGGGTTTTCGGAGACGGGGGCTCCAGGCCCTGCCCGGTTGGAGGGGGCTCAGGCTGCTGTCATCTGAGGCCCCCCCCCCTCCCCGGGGCTGAGGGAGAGTCCCCTCCCATCTTCCCAACCCCGTCTAGTCCTCGTTTTCTGTGTGACATAACTAGCACTAACCCCCAGAGGGCCGGGAGGTGGGGACTGACCTGACCGGGAAGAAGGCCGGGGAGGCAGGACTGCCTGTATCTTGCCAAGCCATGTGAATAAAATAATCCAGAGGTAGCCTTGTGTTCTGTTTCCTCTGTGTGTGGGGGTGGGGAGGGTGGGAGGGGGCAGGGAGCAGGAGAGGGTGGAGGGGGTGCAGGGAAAGAGGTCCCCGAGGAGGAAGGAAGGGGGCTTGAGCCTGACCTGAGGAGAGCTTGCGTTTGGGGGACACACAGGCCACCCCTGGTCTGGAGAGGGTCAGGGAAGTCGCGTAGGGGGCGGGGTGGGAAGGGGCCTGCCCTAGCCATTCAGAATTCCCAGGGGCCTCTGAGCAAGCCCCCTCTGCTGGGGACTCTGCCGGTTCTGGGGGAACCCTGCCCACCAGGACGTCCCTGGGGGCGCCCTAAGAGAGCAGGATCGCTACCCATCTGCCCTCTGCTGGCCACCTTCACACCCACAGGAGTAGCTCCACGTCCTGGCAATCCTTTCCTGTCTGGCTGGTTTGACTGTCCCGGACACCCTTGGCCCCCTCCAGGAAGGCCCCTCCTGGTCCCCTCTCCCGGCTCCTGGGCTCAGAGACTCCACCCCTGATACCTGGCTGCCTCTTAGGACTAGGTCCCAGGGTCCTCAGCTGCTATCAGGGCTGGGCTTTGGCTCCTGGGGACCGGTCCCCACTCAGGATCTAAGCCCCCACCAGGGCCTCCAGGTTCCTCCACATTTCTCTCTGCGATGCCCGATACCAGACCAAGAAGACACTCCATCTAGTCGGAGATGTCCCCCTGAAGCCCCCATATCAGCCCCTCCACTCTCATCACATCTGGCTATGCCCTCGAGTTGTCACAGACCCCTGATTTACCCCAGCCCCCTTCTCCTTTAAAACTGGGCTCCCTTGGGGCGCCTGGGTGGCTCAGTCAGTTGGGTGGGTGGCCGACTTCGGCTCAGGTCATGATCTCACGGTTCGTGGGTTTGAGCCCCGCATCGGGCTCTGTGCTGACTGCCAGCTCGGAGCCTGGAGCCTGTTTCAGATTCTGTGTCTCCCTCTCTCTCTGACCCTCCCCTGCTCACGTCGTGTCTCTCTCTCTCTCTCTCTCAGAAATAAATAAAACATTAAAAATATTTTTTAAAAAAGTCTCGCTCAGGTCCCTCCCTGGTTGTGTACTTTCTCTTCATTCCTACCAAACATGGCAGGAATTTACATTCACGGTGTGCACCCTTTGCTTAGCCCCCCGGCATTTTGGGGGTTTCCCCTCCCACCACGGCTGTGCTGTGAGGGTCCATAGTGACCTCTCTGTGACCATGCAGAGGGCTTCCTCTGCTTCCATCGTCCTGACTCCTCAGGGTCCCTTCCTCCTTCCTGAACACTCTCTCTTCTCTCTTCCCCACTCCCTCTCCCTCCTCATGCCCCTGGGGCCCTCAGGACTCCTCCCAGGCCCTCATCCAGCCCTTCTTTAACACTGGGCTCCCCAGTTTTGTTTTTTTTTTCTAGGAGAGAGAGACAGCGTGAGCAGGGGAAGGTCAGAGAGAGAGGGAGTCACAGACTGAAACAGGCTCCAGGCTCCGAGCTGGCAGTCAGCACAGAGCCCGACGCAGGGCTCGAACCCACGAACCGCGAGATCATGACCCAAGCGAAAGTCGGACGCTTAACCGACTAAGCCACCCAGGCGCCCCTGGGCTCCCCAGTTTTAAACACCTTTAAAACACCCTCCCCAGGCCATGTCACCCTCCCTGTGGTCCACACGGGAATCCAGTGGCCTCTGTACACCACCCCTGGACGACATCTCCCGGGCACTGGGAGCATGTGTCGGGTAGTGGTTCAGAGTTTGCCTCTAGAACCAGACTGCTCGAGGCTAAGCCTGTCTCTGGGACCCAGCTGGGTGACTGTAGGCATTTTGTCAATTTCCTTGTGTCTTGATTTTCTCTTTCATAAAATAGAACTATTACAATGTATGTCATGGGTGGCTCAGCCCATTAAGCGTCTGACTTTGGCTCAGATCATGATCTTGCAGTTAATGGGTTTGAGCCCCACCTCGGGCTCTGTGCAGACAGCGCAGAGCCTGGAGCCTGCTTCAGATTCTGTCTCCCTCTCTCTATGCCCTTCCCCTGCTTGCGCTCTGTCTCTCCCCCTCTCTCTCAAAGATAAATAAGATTAAAAAAATAATAAATAAAACATGTCATAAGGATCAGATAAGGCTTCTAAAGCACTCAAGACATGTCTATATATCTCAGTGCCCAAGCTTCTTTTTTATTTAATTTTTAAAAATGTTTATATATTTTTGAGACAGAGAGACAGAGTGTGAGCAGGGGAGAGGCAGAGAGAGAGGGAGACACAGAATCTGAAGCAGGCTCCAGGCTCTGAGCTGTCAGCACGGAGCCCGACATAGGGCTCGAACCCATGAACTGCAAGATCATGACCTGAGTTGAAGTCGGATGCCCAGTTGACTGAGCCACCCAGGCGCCCCTCAGTGTCCAAGCTTCTAATCTGACACCAGCATCTTCTCCCCTAAAGTGCTCCTTATCCGTATCCCAATCTCAGGGACCATCCTTGAGCCCTGGACCTTGTTCTGGATGGTTCCTTCTTTCCCCCACAAGCTGTCAGTCCCACAGCTTGGCCTTCTGTGTCATATACCAGCCTCCTCCCCTGCACCCCAGCCCTCTCTCACCTGGGCTCCATTCCAGGCTCGGGCCTCCACTTTCATCCCCTCCACTCTCCTTCACACAGCAGCTTTCTGATGCTTCAATCTGATGCTGTCCTCCCCTGCTCACAGTCCTTCTGTGGCTCCCCAGTACCCTCAGATAAATGTGTCCAAATTCCTTAGCCTGTCATTGGAGACCTTTTACCACCTGGCCCTGCTTCAGTGACACCTCCCCTGTGGCAGCCACAGGCAGGCGTGGGTGTCTGCTGAACACAGGCAGGCACACACACACACACACACACACACATCTCCCCAGCCCTTCACCTCTGTTGAGGAATGTCCCAGTCCTCTGGCCTAGAAGTCCAGGATCAGACTTCCTTCTCAGTCAACCCTTCACCTGTCCAGCCCCTCCAGGGTTCCACCCCTGGGTGGGGGAGGGGGCTTGACCTGCCACCCCCCCCCCATTCCAGCCTGAGGCTCAGGTCTCCGACAACAGAACCAGAGCCACTCAGCAACGCTAGAACCCATTCGGGGGGGGGGGGGCGGCCTGGGGCCCCTCGTCCCAAACCAGGAGGGATTTGGGGGAGGGGTGTGGCCCTTGGCAGACTGGCAGTGTGGCCCTGGGGGCTGGGGGTTGCCAGGGAGGTGGGGGCGACCCTCAAAGCGGGAGGCACGAGTGCAGTCCTCCTTCCCCCACTGGGGGGGCCTCTGAGCCGTCATCGGGGCAGAAGGCTTCAAAGACAAAGCCTGTGGGGCAGGGGCGGCAGCAGCGGGGTGTCTGGTGACAGGAGCACCATGGCCACCATCCAGTCGGAGACTGACTGCTATGACATCATCGAGGTGCTGGGCAAGGGCACCTTCGGGGAGGTGGCCAAGGGCTGGCGGCGAAGCACGGGTGAGATGGTGGCCATCAAGATCCTCAAGAACGACGCCTACCGCAACCGCATCATCAAGAACGAGCTTAAGCTCCTGCGCTGCATGAGGGGCCTGGACCCCGAGGAGGCCCACGTCATCCGCTTCCTCGAGTTCTTCCACGACGCCCTCAAGTTCTACCTGGTCTTCGAGCTGCTGGAGCAAAACCTTTTCGAGTTCCAGAAGGAGAACAACTTCGCACCCCTCCCTGCCCGCCACATCCGCACGGTCACCCTGCAGGTGCTCAGGGCCCTGGCCCGGCTCAAGGAGCTGGCGATCATCCATGCCGATCTCAAGCCCGAGAACATCATGCTGGTGGACCAGACCCGCTGCCCCTTTAGGGTCAAGGTGAGTGGGGCGGCCCTGGGATGGCGGTGGCCCTCGTTCCTGTCTTCCCCCAGCCCTGGACATCCTCCGGTCGCCAGGGGCTCCCTTGTCTCCCCTCCCCCTCCCTCCCCCCCAGAAGTCTCCCCTGCCCTACCCTGCCCTTGATGCCTGTACCCACCTCCTGGTCCTAAAATCCTCCCTGTCTCCCTATCCCGATTCTGACATCCTGTCTATCACAGACCTGACGCCTCTCGTCCTTGTCCAGTCCCTAGCTCACGTCCTCTGGCCCAGTCCTGTCTTTGTGGGGCTGACATTCTGGTGGGGGAAACGGAGTCGCCAAGACAAATGAGTCAGATATGGTATATGAGTGAGAAGGAGAAAAGATAAAGCAGGGAGGAGGGTGTGGGGTGTTGACTGGTGGTGGCGGTGGTGATGCTGGATGAAACTGTAGACAAGGCCTCACTGGGAAGGTGACACTTGAGGAAAGTCCCAAAGGAGGGAGGCAGCCATGTAGACATGTGGGGGGAAGCATCTGGGTGGGAGGAACAACTAGTGCAAAGGCCCTGAGGTAGGAGCGGTCTGAATTTATGTGTTTGAGCAGCACCCCAGAGCCCAGAGTGGCTGAGCAGGGTGAGAAGAGGGAGGTATGGGGATCTAGGAGGTGATGGGGCCAAGGTCATACAGGGCCTTGTGGGCCACAGTGAAGACTGGTTTTCTTCTCTGTCCGATGGGGCCACAGGGGGAGGCTTCCGAACAGAGGGGAGCTGAGAGCTGGCTCAGGTGTTCACAGCGTCCCTCTGGCTGCTTGAGGACTGTGAGGGGCAGGGACAGGAAGGCAGTGAGGGGGGGCCCTGCTCTGCTCCAGGTGGGAGGCGTGGGTGGCTGGGACGGGGTTGGGGTTGCGGGGAAGGGACATGGTGGGTGCGTTCTAGGGTAGGCGTGGAGCACTGACTGATTTGCGGACTGATCTGTGTGAAGTATAAGCCAGGACCTGAGCGGGGTGGAAGCCTGATGGTCCAGGCGACTGTACGGACGGCAGTGCCGTTCTTCACCACAGACGGTTTGTTCATTAACAAGCATTCACTGAGCTCCTGCTCTGGACATGATCCCGTACTGGGCACACAGAGGCACCTCCGATGCAGGTCACAAGCCTCTGGTCTCCTCCATCCCATTCCTGGCCCCTCTGTCTGCCTGCATCTCCCCCGTCCAGCCCTGATACCTCCGCCCGGCCCCTCTGTCCACTTCTGGGTTTGTCACTGTCTGATGACAGGTCTGAGCTAG
Organism: Crocuta crocuta; assembly: GCF_008692635.1. Lineage (NCBI taxonomy): Eukaryota > Metazoa > Chordata > Mammalia > Carnivora > Hyaenidae > Crocuta > Crocuta crocuta. The sequence continues at coordinate 727,888 of NW_027531899.1, forward strand.
AAGCACCGTGAAAGCAGCCGTCGGCATCTCCCAGCACAGGGCTGTGGCAGAGACAATGCTAAGTGAATGTCAGAGTCACAGGGAGATACGGAGTCATGAAAAGGCAGATCATTTTGCCCTAAGAGATGGAAGGACAGAGACCCAAGGAAAGAGAGACGCCCACAAACACCGCAGGAGAAGAACGGGACAGATCCACAACACCTGGCTAGTGCTGGCACCCCTCTCGTGTTTGTGGGATGGATGGATGGATGGATGGATGGATGGACGGATGGACACTGAGTGCCCAGGGTCCTGCAAGCTCTCTGAGATTCAGGCCTCAGCAGTCTGTATTTAGAGTCAGGATTAAGAACCATTTCACGATACCACCTCCTGCAAATAGAAGGTGAGGGATGGCTGAATGACAAGCAGAGAAACTCAGAGAGGGAAACTGAGGCAGGGACCAAGGTAGAGTCTTGGAGATTCGGAGCGCACATGGCGCACGGCGTTGGGAGAGACAGACTTTCAGCCATTCACGGTGCTGGTTCAGCAGGCGCTCATCAAGTCCCTGTTGTGCTTGGAGGGCCTGAGAGGGCCGTTCACGGTGCCCGATGGTGAAGACGGAATAGGGTCGGGGCTTCAGGGAGGTGTCTTCCTAGCAGTGACACAGAGATGGAGAGGGAGAGAGACACCGAGAGATGAGAGGCACAATGAAGAGCCAAACAATGAAGAGGCAAAAAAACCACAAAAAACTAAGAGAGTTACAAACAAGGGGCCGAAAGAAAGAATGGCAGGGACATAAAGCCCATTCATTCATTCAATCACTCACTCATTCTTTTTTTACATTTTTTTAAATGTTTGTTTTTGAAGAAGAGAGAGACACAGCGTGAGCAAGGGCAGAGAGACAGGCATAGAATCCGAAGCAGGCTCCAGGCTCCAAGCTGTCAGCACAGAGCCTGACACAGGGCTCGAACCCACAGACCGTGAGATCATGACCTGAGCCCAAGTCGGATGCTTAACTGACTGAGCCACCCAGGCGCCCCTCATTCATTCACTCCCTCACTCTTGACTGAGCCCCTAACTGTGTGCTGGGCACTGCTCTAGGCATCTAGGGAGCCAGCAATGAAATAGACAGAACCCCTGCCCTGCTGGGACTCACCCTAGCTGGGTAGAGAGACAATGAACTCAACTGAAAGGCAAAATATATGATGTGTGAAGTGGTGTTCAGAGCTCTGGAGAAAAGGAGAGTGCTGGGAAGGGGGAGGGGAATGGTGAGGCTTTTCACAGGAGGTCATGCTGAGGAGGTAACATCTGACTGAGATGAGAGAACTGTGTGTGGACATCTGGAGGAAGAGCATTCCAGGCAGAGGGATCAGCCAGTGCAAAGTCCCTGAGCTTATTCAATGCATCTGGCTTATTCAAGGGACATGAGAGGCCCGTGAGAGGGGGGGAGCGGGGGTGGGGGGGAGGTGAGGGCAGAGAGGTGATGGGGCAGATTGCTCAAGCCTTGGGGGCCACAGTGAGGTCATGGGCTTCCATCACAGGATGTGATAAAGACACAGAGGTTTTCTGAGCAGGGGAAAGATGTACTCTGACTCAGGTCTTCACAGGATGGCTCAGGGTGCGTACGATGAGGAGATTGGGGCGCTGAAGGAGGAGACCCTCAAGGAGGCCCCCACATAGGTCTCAGTGGGAGATGACTGCAGACAGGATGGGGGTGGGGGCGGGGAGAGGAGGTGGGGCTGCAGAGCGGAGAGATTCCGGGTCCATCCAGAAGGCGGAGCCAACAAGATTTGCTGATGGACAAGGTGTGGACCGAAGGACAAAGGGAGGGATCCTCACCCTCACGGGCATAAGTTCTAGAGGAAAGAAACAAACGGAGGGACAAACACCCAAACCAGAGACGCAGACTGGCAGAGACAGGGGCATAACTGAGAGATAAAGGCTCCCAGACACAGCGACGGTCAGATGGCAGACGCAGAAAGACACTGGCGAGAGACACCGGGGAGGCCTCGGTCGGCTGCCCCTGTCCCTTGCCCTGCCCACCCGCCTGCCTCCCCCCGATGCAGGTGATCGACTTCGGCTCGGCCAGCATTTTCAGCGAGGTGCGCTACGTGAAAGAGCCTTACATCCAGTCGCGCTTCTACCGGGCCCCCGAGATTCTACTGGGACTGCCCTTCTGCGAGAAGGTGGACGTGTGGTCCCTGGGCTGTGTCATGGCCGAGCTGCACCTGGGCTGGCCCCTCTACCCGGGCAACAACGAGTACGACCAGGTGCGCTACATCTGCGAGACCCAGGGCTTGCCCAAGCCCCACCTGCTGCACGCCGCCCGCAAGGCCCACCATTTTTTCAAGCGCAACCCTCACCCCGAGGCCAGCAACGCTTGGCAGCTCAAGTCCTCAGCCGACTACCTGGCTGAGACCAAGGTAGGGGCGCCGGCGGGGGGAGGGCAGG